>NC_079495.1:10898886-11267274 GCF_030052815.1 Hevea brasiliensis
TTAAACTAATATAATGTTCTAAGAACCACTAACAAGCCTATTTCTTTAAAAAAAAAAAAAAGAAAAAAAATGAAAAGACGCCACTCCAGTCCATACCAAATGAAGGCAAATGGGCAATGTTCATCCATAAACACAATGTATCATAGTGATGGTGAGTTAAACTTTTCATTTGAAAAACTATTTTGTTGTGTAGGTCGAGTGAATTGCACTTCCACTGTATTCCCATATTATAACTGGACTTTGCCGATTTGATTTTGGGATATTCCTCCTTATCGGGCTTGGAATATACGAGCTTATTACAAGCGCATGTTAGCTCAAGTTTTAATGTTGGTAGGGGCGAAACTAGAAATTTGCTTTTTGGGAGGCCTAAAATAAATATTAAAAAGAAACTAAATGAAATATTGATAAAAATATGTAGGCTAAAATAAAAGTATAAAATATTAAGTGATGAAAATTAAATACTATAAAAATATGAATAAATTTATACAAAAAGTACAAAGGCAATAAAAATTATAAAAATATTAAAGGAGCAAATAATAATTAAAAAAAATACACTAAACATTTATGAATAAAATTTTAATTTTAAAAATTTTAAAGGGGACAAACAATAACTATTTGAAAAATATATTAAATTTTAGGGATAATTGCAAAAAAAATCCTGTACTTTTTAAATTTTTACAATTTTACCATATACTATAAACATTGCCAACTAAACCCTAACTTCTTTTAATCCTTACTAAGTCTAAGTCCACCCTACTGTTAACAAAATCGTTATCTCACTACCGGAGACACCACGTCAGATGTCATGTCATGCCAACAATAGAGCATAATTGCAAAAGTTAAAAAATATAGGATTTAATTGGCAATTTCTTCTAAAATTATCAAATTTTAAAATATAAATTATTAATTATAAGTATAATTTATGTAAATTATTAATTAAATATATAAATTTAAATGGGTTCGAATATTATTTAGGTAATATAATAGGATTTAGGATGGATTCAAGTATTTAAAAGGATAATTTTCATAAATACCTTATTTATTGTCATCCCTAGCATAATCTAAAAACTAAAAAAAAAAATTCCGTAAATATTCACTATAAAAGTTATATATAATTAATTAAAATATATACAACAACTATAACAATTAGTTTCCAAAACTAGTTAATTTTGCTATAGGGATCATTCTTTGTCATTCAATTATATGATCAAAACCAATTTTGTATCAATATTTAAATGTTATAAATTTTTTTATATTACTTCCTTTCATGTCATTTTAGGTATTTCCCTTTTCATTCTCATTTCTTCACCATTACTTTATTATATTTTCATGTTGAAACATTTTCAATCAATTAAATTAATCCAAATTGAATTGTTAATTAACTCTCAATTTTAAAAGTAATTTGAAATTTCATATAAATTAAAATGGATTGGAAAATTTTCCAAAAAACTTTGCAATTTTACCCCATATTATAAAATTAAACCCTGGACTTTTTAACTCTTACCAATCATACCCTACTATGGCGTGATGTGGTAGCTAATGTGATATCTTTGCGGCATCTAACATGCCCATATTATAAAATTATCAATTAAACTCTAAACTTTTTAACTCTTACCAATCGTATCCTACCATGGCGTGATGTAGTAGCTGATGTGATATTTCCATGGCATATGATGTGATGTCTCCATTAGTGAGATGGTGATTTTGTTAATAATAAGGTAAAATTAGTAAGAGTTAAAAAGTTTTAATTGGTAATTTTTATAATGGGAGTAAATTTGTAAAATTTTTTAAAAAATATAGATATACATATTTTTTTACAGTTAGACCTAAATTTTATCAATAAAATTTTAATTTTGAGATCACGGCCCCTCTGTCACTTGAGTAATTCCACCCTTTTTCATAGTGTTAGTACCAACTAAGAAAGAGTAGGGATGACAAAAAGTGTGGTATCGGTGAAAATCATTCTGTTTAAACCCAAACCCTATTAATATTTCTAAAATATAAATCCGTCCTAAATTTGATTAAAATTTATTTTCAATTACCTGAATCCGTTTTAAACCCGTTTATTATTACCTAAAAATATCTGAGTTCATTTAATTTTATATATTTTAATTAAAAATCTACATAAAAAATTATTTTTATTAATAATTTATATTTTTAAAATTTAATAATTCTATAAAATATTTCAAATTTATTTTATATAAAATAAAATATATAAAAATTTAGAAATATTATTGTAAAAAACATATATTTTATATTTAATTAAATATTTATATAAATGAGTTAGGGTAATAAATACCCAATATGTAAAATTCGAACTCAATCTGAACCTGTTACGAGTATTAAATTTCAAATCCGAACCTATCCCAAACCTAATTATATACTATTTAAATCCGTCTTATTAGAATTCAATCGAATTAACTACCCGCAAAAACTCAACCCATTGTTATTCCTAAGAAAGAGGGTAAATGCTAATACACCATGAAAAATCAAGTAATGTTTAGTAAAAATTTAAAAAAAGTAAGAAAAAAATATCTTATTTATTTATTTGTGTTCATGGGAAGGAAAAACAAGTATTCTGAACCTATTAAAAGAATAATGTCAATTATTTTGTAAATAGTGTATTAACATAATGTGATATTTCTTTAGAAAATGTAATCTTTACCCAATGGAAAACACCCGCATCCATTTCGTTTTTTCAAAGATTAAAGATTCATTACTATTCAGAAATGGGTCGACGCCAACATGGCACCATCGATCGTCTCGGCACCTGAAAAGGCTTCAAGTTGGCTAGAAGAGCAACAGTCGAAGGCTCCTGCAATTGTAGCATGAACAAAGCCTTACCAAACCACAAATGAAGCCCTTCTTCCATCCCGAACCTCGCACAGCTCCGCACCTCGCATGGCTCTCTTCAATAACGACCCTTCGAAGAACGCACAGCAGAGCTCAATCAGCTTCTTAGTCTCTTTCAGCAGCTGGGGTTGGCGACCATCAAGCAGGATTGGCTTTCAGACCTTAGAGATGTCATCCGTCTCGGCTTCCACAGAGCACTCCCCACAAAGCCAACAAGACAACTACACCCAAATATACTACATCCTTGCAATGATTGTTACGATGTCAAAACATTGATCTTTAAAAGTACCACACGAATATAAAATCTAGACTAAGCACCCTAAACAAGCACCAAATTCTTGAAAAATGAGATTAGATGAATTTTATTGGCAGGTCCTAACCCAAATTTTATTTTGCCAAATGATACAAATGGTTTATAAATTTTGGTGGTTTACTTAGGTTAAAATGAGTGGTTTACTTAGGTTCAAATGACCAAAAATGATAAAAAAATAAATAAATAAATGCTACATAACTATTAAGTTACAATAGATCTTAAGGTTGAAAATTGAATCCCTGAAGAGGATCAGAAACTGGACTCAACATATCCCAATGCCATGCAAGAAACCTTACTCCAATCCTTGATAGTCACTTCAAAAACAATTGCTTTGCCACGACCTTTCTTGTTTACTTCAGAGAGCAAAGCTTGTTTGCAGGTCCCAAGTTTTGTCCACCAATTTGTGCAAATTGGAGGAAAGGTTCCATTTCTGATCCTTTATCAACAGTCTTAATTACGAGTTCTAACCCTACAACTTCATATGACCGAACCTCCTTTGAAAGAACCATAAAGAGGCTGTGATCTTTTGAAGCTGAAAATATCATCTATTTGAACAGAGTTGGATGGGACTGATTCACTTTTATCTGATGCATGCTCTGATGAATGCGGAGCCCCATAAACACGAACACTTAATGGCCTCTTCTGAGGTGCACCGACTTTTATATGTTCGTTGAAGAACCCTACAAATTCTTGCTGCTTCAGTTGCCTTAATGCAGCCACCTATTTTGAGAACATTCATCAAACATAAATTTATATGTTGCTAATGAGAAGTATAACTATATGGACTGAAAAGCTTTATCAGCTAATAAAACTCAATAGAGATGCTTGTTTTGTCCACATTAGAATTCATGAAGTGTAGAGAAAAATTATACAGAGGATATAATTTCCTACCCGTTTTCTCCCTTTCCATAATATATTACCTTGTTGATTTTCTCTAACCATAAATACAGAGAGCAAATATTAAACATCTGCAGAAAAATCAAATTCCATACCTCAGAGTCTTTCCTATCAAACTTTAAGGTCCCATCATATATTTATCGCCAGTAAAATCCAGATTCTTCCCACAAATTCTTGTACTTCTCAAGCTTCATATCAATCAAAGCATTAACATTATTCTGCAAAGCAACCAATTTAGCAGTTATTCACTTTGTATTACCAAGGATTTCATCCAAAATCAAATGGAGGCAAATGGATTTAGAGGAACACTTTCACCAGAAAACCATACAATTGCAAACATTCAATTTTTAAATGGATTGATCTACTAATTAAATTAGAAGTAATAATTAGTTACACATGGACTTCAATAGTTAATAAATGCCCCACTTGCTTACATTTTGGTAGCCCAAAACCCATTCACCAGAAGTCATCTTTAGACCTTAAGCTCCCGTTTGGATTGAGTATGGCATGGTCTATTAATGTATCATATCCTATCGTATAGTATGATTTTATTGTTAACATATTTGGAAAAATGGTATGACATAGAATGATTTAATAACCTTTTTTTGTTTGGTTAGATGGTATGGTATGGTAAAATAAGGATGAAAATTGCTAAAATACTCTTATTATTGTTTTAAATATATAAATGGTTACTGTGTAAAATAGGAATACAAAAATTTAAAACTATCTTAAACCACCAATTTGGTGGTTTGAAAACCTATGGTAAAATGATGGTTATGAAACTATCATTTTACAATTCAGAACCACCATTCACAATCTGAACAAACAAAGAGTATAACCATACTATCAATATGAAACCATGATAAACCATCATCCAAACAAGGGGTAAATGATGATGACATACAAGTCATCTTTAGACCTGAAGGATGATAGCTCATATTTCATATTTTTCAAAGTACTGTTACACGCTAAACATTTAAATAGAATGAAATAGCATTATAGCATCTTTGACACAAAATCCATCATGATTACACAATCTAGTAGACAAGGCCCATGATGAGACTAAAGATAACTGTTCAAAGAATCATCGCTTATTAAGCACAACTCAGAAACACATTGACAGATACACATCTCCAGACCATGCACTCACATTGGCCACCATACTGCCAAAAACTGGCATGCACATTAAAAATGTATATTATGCATGCACAGATGTGCATGAGAACAGGCACACAATGATTCAAGGATGTAAAAGTATAGTTATTAAAGGCATAAGGCACATTAAGCTGCAAAGGGTTCTTAAGCCTAGGTGAAGGTGCACACCTTAGTGACAGGAGGCATAAAAGAAATAAAATTAGATAACTAATGGTATATAAGCCAACTCATATTAATAACATAAATCATTTAGGAATCTAGTACAAATGTTTTTAAATCCAAATAAAAATAAAACTAAAAGATTTTAAAACTCAAATCATATCCTAAACTTTCTACTAAATAGCAATAATTTTCAAAAAACCAAAAACCTATAAGAAAATACTTATCAATAAACTACTCAACCTAAGCTCAAACTTATAAATGAAGGCTATAAGAATAATTTTATATCTCTAACACACTCCTACGCATGAATGATCATTGGGTTCTAAGACTGAACAAACAAAGACTCACTTTATCTTGTACTGAAATATTTAATTAATAAACAGGGGTTGCTAGGGTTTGAATTCTTAACCTTTCGATTTGAGAGACTCTCAAGCTTGGAGGTGAGAGCCTTACGAAAAGTTTTCTACTCTTTTTCACATCTTAAAACACAAACTTAATAATACACAAATAAAGTTTTATAAAATAAAAATAATATAAAAAACTATAATACAAATAATATTATACAATTTTTGTAAAAAAAAAAAAAATAGTATACAATTAAATTCCAAATCACCAATATAATCCAATAATGTTTACAATGATACGCAATAAAAGAAACATAATTCAATAATATAAGAATTAATTTTTATAATAAAATTAGCCTTCAAGTACCATTTAATCAAAATAAAATTCAATGATAATAATTAATAAGTTTTTCAAATAACAATAAGTAAAAAAAAAATTACAAAGATATAGTGAGGTGGAGTTACTAAATAAAATATAAATAAAAATGAAGAATATTTATTATATTTATAAATATTATAATATAAAAAAATAAAATTCGATCAGTTAATTGTATCAAACCGAGTCTATAGCTATATGCATATTCGGTTTGTTTAATTGCGGCTTTTTATTTATGCAAACATAAATAAAAAAAATAAAAACAGTTAAAAACCGAATTGAATTACCAGTTCAGTTAACCACTTATCCCAAAAAAAGAAGATAATAATAATAATAATAATAATAATAATAATAATAATAATAATAATAATAATACAACTCAACTCAATTGAACTTTTATTCCAAAAATTTGGAGTCGACTATATGGATTTTCTTTCTTCACTCTAAACGATTTTGGATTAGTTTCTTACATTTACAGATACCCACTTAATATATGCACAGTAATTTATTCATCTAGTGTACAACTATTTATGTCACCTTGAATTCTTCATTTGTCATCTCATAAGAGTTTAGTTTCAAATATCTTGAGGAATGCCTCAACTCTCAAATCAATGCATCTAGGACCCTGTCAAAATATGCCAAGATCAATGTAGAAAGAGATGATTCTCCTTAATTTCAATTGATCTGTATATGGGTATATATATATACAATTGATTCCTATAATTGTGTTCTACTAATTAGGAAGAAATCCTAAATAAGAAATCCTAAATAGGAATACAGAATATACAAATAAATAATATAGTGATTGACTTTCCATAACACTCCCCCTCAAGTTGGAGGATAGGTGTTAATCATGCCCAACTTGTTGCAAATGTAGTCAATCCTAGCTCCATTCAGAGCTTTTGTGAAAATATCTCCTAAGCGCTCTTGGTTTTGATGTGTTCTGTAGAGATGATCTATTGTTGAATCTTTTCATGAACAAAGTGACAATCAATCTCAATATGTTTGGTCCGCTCATGAAACACCGGATTAGAAGCAATATGGAGAGCAGCTTGATTATCACACCACAATTTCGCAGGCAGGCAGGTCTTAAAACCTGTCTCATCTAGTAATTGAAATATCCACATTGCCTCACATACTGATTGTGCCATGGCTCTGTATTTGGATTCAGCACTAGATCGAGAAACTACACTCTGTATCTTGCTTCTCCAAGATACCAAATTTCCTCCAACAAAAACGCAATATCCAGTAGTTGACCTCCTATCAACCTTAGATCCGGCCAAGATCATCGAAAAACATTCAACATTCAAATGCCCATGATTACCATATAACAAACCTCTTCTGGAGTGCCCTTGGATAACACAAGATTTGTCCCAAGGCTTCCCAATGAGCAACGGTTGGGAAGACATAAAGCGACTTACCACACTAACGGCATAAGCAATGTCGGGGCGAGTGAGCGTAAGGCAGTTCAATTTTCCTACCAATCTCATGTATCTCTCTGGATCTTCAAACAACTCACTATCCCCTGCTAACAGTTGTAAATTTGGAGTCATTGGTGCATTACAAGGCTTAGCACCTAATTTTCCTGTCTCTGTCAATAAATCGAGGACATATTTTCTTTGAGACAAGAAAATACCCTTCTTACTTCTCATAACTTCAATACCCAAGAAATACTTTAACAATCCTAAGTCTTTAGTCTGAAACTGGGTTTGGAGGAAGGTTTTAAGAGATGAAATACCTGTAGAGTCACTCCCAGTGATGACAATGTCATCCACATAGACTACTAGGAGAATTAGACCAGCCTCAGATTGCCTATAAAATACTGAGTGATCACACTTACTCTTTTGCATACTAAATTCCTGTACTGCTTCACTGAATCTCCCAAACCAGGCCCTAGGACTTTGTTTCAAGCCATAAAGAGACTTCTAAAGCCTACAAACTTTACCCAACTCCCCCTGAGCAACAAACCCAAGTGGTTGCTCCATATACACCTCCTCCTGAAGATCACCATGAAGGAAAGCATTCTTGATATCTAATTGGTGCAGGGGCCAATCATATGTAGCTGCTAAAGAGATAAACAAGCGAACAGAAGTAAGTTTAGCTACAGGAGAAAAAGTGTCAGAGTAATAAACGCCATATGTCTGAGCATATCATTTTGCTACAAGGCGTGCTTTTAACCTAGCCACAAAATCATCAGGATTTACCTTTACTGTAAATACCCATTTGTAACTAATAGCTTTCTTACCAGTGGGCAAAGGCAACAGTTCCCATGTACCATTAGCATCTAAAGCCTCAATTTCCTCTTTCATAGTAGTACACCAGCTAGGATGAGACAGTGCCTCACCATGATATTAAGGATAGGAGCAGTATAAAGTAACAAAACACCGAGAACAAGAAGACAATTGATTATAAGAAACAAAAGAAGAGATGGGGTAAGTACATGAACGTTTACCTTTACGAAGAGCAATGGGTAAGTCTAGATCGAATCATGATCGTATGAAGTGCAGGATCTCCCAACGAAGTAGCCGGTGGAGGATCGAGTCGGGAATCTCAATCTCTTGGAATAAACATGAACAACGGGAGGTCGAGTAGGTCTAGAGACGAAGGAATAAATTTGGAGAGAACTAGACATTGGTTGGACAGTATATATTAAGAGATCATCCTCCTCCCCCTGACTCTCATACACAGATGATTGAGCAAAAAATGGAGTGGACTCAAAAAATGTGACATCTGCAGAAACAAGATAACGATTAAGAGTAGGAGAGAAACAGCGGTACCCTTTTTGCAGTTGGGAGTACCCAAGGAAAACATATTTAAGAGACTTTGGATCCAATTTAGTAACCTGTGAACGAACATCACGCACAAAACAGGTACAACCAAAAATATGGGGTTCAACAAGGAATAAAGATTTTGTAGGAAACAAAGCAGTATAAGGAATATCCCCATTAAAGACAGAAGACGGCATACGATTGATCAAAAAACATGACGTAGAAACTGCATCCGCCCAAAAGTGTTTAAGAACTTTCATCTGAAAAAGAAGAGCACGAGTTACCTCAAGAAGATGCCAATTTTTTCTTTCGGCCATGCCATTTTGGGATGGGGTATCCACATAGGAAGACTGATGAAGAATGCCATTTTGTGTCATATAAGACTGAAATTGTGCTGAAAAGTATTCTTTGGCATTGTCACTTCTTAATATGCGCACAGAAATATTAAATTTGTTTTGATTTCATTACAAAAGGCACAAAAGATAGAAAACAACTCAGAATGATTCTTCGTTAAATATAACCAAGTAACACGAGAGTAATCATCAATAAAAGTAATAAAATAACGAAATCCAGTTTAGAAGTAGAACAAGGACCCCAAACATCAAAATGAACTAACTCAAAAGGGGATGAAGCCCGTTTATTGACTCTAGACACAGAAGGCAAACGATGATGTTTTGCAAACTGACACGACTCACATTCTAATACTGATAAAGACTGAAACTGAGGACATAACTTTTTCATGGTTGACAAAGAAGGATGACCCAATCTACAATGAGCTTCAATAGGTGTTAAGGTCTGGAGCAAACAAGCAACCGGTACATGATTTTCGAATGTAGAGACTACGACTCACGTCCTCTACCAATAACTGCTTTGTCGTAAGATTAAAACAAACAGTCAGGAAAAAAGGAAAAAAAACAATTTAAGGTACGAGTAAGTTTACTAACAGAAAGTAAATTAAAAGAGAATTTTGTTAGACACAAAACAAATGACAAAGAAATTGACGAAGTCGGGTTCGCAGTTCCAGAACCCATGACACAAGAAGTAGAACCATCAGCTAAAGTACAAGAGAGGAAGTGAGATTAGACTGAAAAGCAGATAGAAGACTAGAATTACCTGTCATGTGATCTGTCACACCAGAATCAATAACCCATTTGGATGAGGAAGACAAAAGGCATGTAATGGATTTACCTGACTCAGCGATCGCAGTGACAGGGGAACTGGTAGGCTTTTAGAGATGCCTGATACTGGGAAAACTGTGCAAAATCCTCTACAGATACCAAAATAGTTTTCTCAGAGGAAGATACTATAGAATCCTCTGCTGCCATATTTACCATCTATGATCACTGATTTTTCCTCTGAAGTTACAGACAATTATATTTTGTATGGCCAAGCTCATGGCAATAATAACAAATGACTCCTCTTGAGTCCTGATTAGAACTAGCCTCTCCATTACGCTGATTATTTCTGTTGCCTGTAATTCCTCCTCTACTTCCTCTTTTATTATTTGGATTATGGCTAATAAGAGCACTCTTGTGGCAGTGTGAAGATTGGGTACTCTCTGTATGAAGGACCCATGTGAACGTTTCATGCAAAGAGGAAATCTCAGAACTGGAGAGAATCTGAGATTTAGCAGTCTCATACTTTGAAGGGAGGCCTGCAAGAAAACTCATAACAGCCAGTTGCTCCCGTTGGGCCTGTTGAACTTTCACATCAGGATTAAAAGGTAACAATACATTAAGTTTCTCATATACCCATTTAAAATTCATAAAATAAGCCGTGAGAGACTTATCCTCTTTCTCAGCATAGTAAAATGCCTTACAAACATCATAAATACGGGAGATATTCCCTTTACCAGAATACAGAAAATCTAAGTAATCCATCAATTCCTTAACAATTTCACAGTGATTAATTAAACTAATTACCTCACTGTGAATCAAGTTCCGAAGCTGTAAAAATAACCGAGCATCCTCCCTTAGCCAAGTTTGTCGTGTATCATCCGTAGGTGGATCTTTAGTAAGATGATCATCCTTATCAATGCTACGCAAATAGACCCTAACAGTCTTACTCCACTCCAAGTAATTCGAACCATTAAGTTTGTGTTTCGTGATCTTAGTCATCACTGGAATCACATCAGAAATAACATTCTTATTTTCTGCCATTTGTTAAGACAAAGAAAACTAACCGAAACGCTAATCCAAAGTGCTTACAATAGCAAAATAACCCAAAATCACAAATCAAGCAAATATCAAAATAGGATCTGAGAGCCAAACCTCAGAAGTCCTTTAATTGTATACTGGATCAGGCAACCACACACAGTGGTAGAATGAGATAGTTGAGGCGACGCCGGCGATATTGATCGGAGTCGAAACGGCCGGTCGGCGGCCAAGGTCTCTTTTGAGCTGGGTGGTAAGAACAAATAGTCACCCTAGATAGATGACCTGCTCTGATACCATGTAGAAAGAGATGATTCTCCTTAATTTCAATTAATCTGTACATGGGTATATATATACAATTGATTCCTATAATTTTGTTCTACTAATTAGGAAGAAATCCTAAATAAGAAATCCTAAATAGGAATACAGAATACAGAATATACAAAGAAATAATATAGTTATTGACTTTCCATAACAATCAACAAGAGTATAAGATGACGAAGATGGAAGAAAATTTATACAAAGAAATTCTACATACCTTCACTGTAGATTGGATAATAAATTGTACACCTCGAACACCAGAATCATTCCCATATTAAGAGAAATTTGGTAAAACCTCAAACACCTAGCAGATTTTCCAAATTTGATAAAAAAAAAAAAAGAAAACAAAATCTTCAATACCTGGGCATTAGCACAGTAATGTATCTAAGTTGCTCAACTGACCTAAGCTGGTGGAAAGCTGGTTGCTTTGCAATTAAAGCAAAAAGCTGAAGTTTCACATTTGGCATAATCATCTCGATGAACCTATGCAATACAATTTTAGTATCTATTAGAACCTCATCAGAATCACCATTACAAATAATTAATCAATCCAATCAAATTACCAGAAAGAACTTCCAAAAAACATAAACTTCCAAAAATGACATTTAAAAAACAAAAGGTCTTCATTTTTAGCATGATAAATAATATTGCGTAGCTAATGAGTTTCCATGACTAGTTCATTCTTCTGGATAAAATAAGCAGATATATTCATCACCTTCAGATTTTGAAGAGTAGGCTACAAAAGGACCAGAAGGTAAACTTCAGGATGGAAAAGAAGAGGAATGAAAAGGGGGAAGAAAAAAAAAAGACCCACCAGAAAAAGCCTTCATCCTAAACTCTGACCATATAAGGAATCCAGTGTCCTGAAATTTATGTCTGCCCCCAAGAAACTCTCCCAAGTAGCACACATTTACCATAATGATAATCCTTTGATTAAATATCATTGAATTAATTGTCTTCTACCAGCAAGGAACGCATGAACAAAAATAAGTCCCTAGAACTGATATACACTCAAGTACGCTCAACTGCCAATAAACATTCAAATTTGGCCCCTTCAAGAAAATGCAGACAAATACAAGCAATACATCCAGAAAATGACCAATAAGCTTTAGCTCAGTGGTACTGGAGTCGTCTCCAGGATTGTGAGATCTCAAGTTCGAGTCCCAGTCGGAGGCAATTGTACCGATAAAAAAAAAAAAAAAACAATTTCTATAAAATGACTGCAGATAAAATCAGGCTAATAAAGTATATTAGTGATACACATATTATCATTGAATGGAATAAAAATATTTATATATGATAAAGGGAAAAATCAAAGATTAAACATTAAGAGAATAGAATGAGAGAAGCCAAAAAAAAAAAAGACAAAAGGAATATTAATCTTTGAAGAAAGAAAAATCAATACTCTATTGTAACGCAAAAATGCCTTCCAAACATTTTGCATATCAGTTAAAGAAACGCCTTAAGAGAAACCATTGTCATTAGAGAATACTCAACTCAACTCAACTAAGCCTTTATCCCAAAAATTTGGGGTCGGCTATATGAATTCTCTTTCTCTACTCTAAATGATTTTGGATTAAATCATCGAAAATGTGTAATGCTTCTAGGTCATGTTGTACTACTCTCCTCCAAGTCAGTTTAGATCTACCCCTTATTTTCTTTCTATCTTCTACCGTAATGTGCTCTACTTGTCTAACTGGAGCCTCTGTATGTCTATGCTTCACATGACCAAACCACCTCAATCTCTCTTCTCTCAACTTATCCTCAATTGGTACCACTCCTACCTTTTCTCTAATACTCTCATTATGGACTTTATCTAGTCTAGTATGACCACTCATCCATCTTAACATTCTCATCTTCGCAACTCTTATCTTAGACACATACGACTCCTTCAGTGCCCAACACTTACTACCATATAACATGGCCAGTCGTATGGCTGTACGGTAAAATTTTCCTTTCAACTTATTAGGAATCTTGCGATCATATAAAACTCCTGTGGCACGTTTCCACTTCAACCATCAGGCTTTAATCCTATGACTAACATCCTCCTCACATCACCTATCTACTTGAAGGACTGAGCTGAGATATTTAAAGTGATTACTTTGGGACAGTATCACTCCATCCAAACTAACTCCTTCCCTATCACCAGTTCGGCCTTCACTGAACTTGCAATGCATGTATTCTATCTTCATTCTACTCAACTTAAAGTCCTTTGACTCTAGAGTACTTTTTCAAAGCTCTAGCTTTCTATTAACTCCTTCTTGCATCTCATCTATCAGAACTATATCATCCACAAACATCATGCACCAAGGGATACTCTCTTATACATGTTTTGTTAATTCATCTAAAACTAATGTAAAAAGGTAAGGGCTTACAGCTGAACCTTAGTGTAATCCAACTGAGATAGGAAAATCTATTGTGTCCCCTCCCACTGTGCGCACAATAGTAGTTGCTCCTTCATACATGTCTTTCAGCACTTGTATGTACCTAATAGATACCCCTTTGTTCTAACACTCTCCATAAGACATCTCTTGGAACACTATCATAAGCCTTCTCCAAATAGATAAAAACCATGTGTAAATCTTTTCTCACATCTCTATATTTCTCCATCAAGCTTCTAATGAGAAAGATCGCTTCCATAGTTGAATGACCAGGCATGAAGCCAAATTGATTGGGAGAGATAGAAGTATCATGACATAGTAGATGTTCCATAACTCTCTCCCACAACTTCATAGTATGGCTCATGAGTTTAATTCGCCTATAGTTTGAGCAACTCTGTATGTCTCCCTTATTTTTAAAAATAGGTACTAAAATACTCCTCCTCCATTCATCAGGCATTTTCTTTGAATTTAAAATCTTATTAAACAATTTAGTTAACCATGCCACTCTCATATCTCCCAAACACTTTCACACTTCAATTGGTATTCCATCTGGTCCACAGGCTTTACCCACTTTCATTCTCTTAAGTGCTTCCTTTACTTCTAAAGATATAATCCTTCTAGTATAATTCATATTCTTTTCTATTGCTCTGTAGTCTATATTTACGCTATTACCATTTTAATTATTATTAAAGAGATTATCAAAATAATTTTTTCATCTTTCTTTAATGTCCTCATCTTTTACCAACACTTTTCCTTCTTTATCCTTAATGCACCTAACTTGATTGAAATCTTGACATTTCTTTTCTCTCCTCCTTGCTAATCTATAAATATCTTTCTCCCCTTCTTTAGTTTTAAGTTTCTCATATAACTTTTTAAAGGCCTGCACTCTTGCTAGACTAACTGCCTTTTTTGCTTCTTTCTTTGCTATCTTGTACTGTTCATATGCCTCATTATTATCACACTTAGGTAATTTCTTATACCATTCTCTCTTTCTCTTTACTACCTTTTGTACTTCCTTTATAACACCCTAGGCAAATCCCACATCGACAAAACACGGGAGAGATACTGGGTTTATAAGTTGTTGGTTCGTAACTCCTAGTGACGCGTTTTTTGCCCCACCATCGTTCAATGTTGCACGCGGAGCGGCTCTAATACCACAAATGTAATGGCCCGGCCCACTAGTGAAATTGTCCGCTCTGGGCCGAAGCCCTCACGGTTTTTAAAACGCGTCAATAGGGGTTACGAACTATCAACTTATGAACCCAGCATCTCTCCCGTGTTTTGTCGATGTGGGATTTGCCTAGGGTGTTACATCCTTATTCCACCACTATCTCTCTTTTGAGGGTGGTCCATGTCCTTTAGACTCTCCAAGTACTTTTCTAGCTACTTCTCTAATCTTTGATGCCATTTGTATCCACATATCATTGGTCTACATATCCAGCTTCCATGCTTCGGACTCAAGAAGCTCATTTTTGAACTTCACTTGCTTTGCTCCTTTGAACTCCCACCACTTTATTTGAGCTACACTATTTCTTCTAACCTTACTTGAATTGTTCCTAAACTTAACATCCAAGACTACTAACCGATGTTGACTTGTTAAAACCTCTCCCAGAATGACCTTACAATCCTTACATAGAGCTCTATTTGTCTTCTTGGTTAAGAGGAAGTCAATTTGGCTTCTATGTTGCCCACTTTTAAAAGTCACTAAATGTGAGACTCTTTTTATAAAGTAGGTATTTGCTAGTATTAGGTCGCATGCCATAGCAAAATCCAGAATACTTTTTCCCTCCTCATTTCAGTTGTCAAATCCAAAACCTCCATGAGCATTCTCATAGCCTTACCTATCACTTCCTACATGTCCATTCAAAACTCCACCGATGAAAACATTCTCCTCATTCGGTATGCTTTGCATTAGATCATCCATATCTTTCCAAAACCTTTGTTTACTCTCACTATCTATTCCTATTTGTGGGGCATAAGCACTAACTACATTTATTATTTCTCCTTCTAGTACTAGCTTTACTAGTATAATTCTATCTCCTACTCTTTTCACAGCTAATACAACATCTTTTCAACGTCCTATCTATGATTATGCCCACACCGTTCTTATTTCTCTCCTTTCTGGTAAACCACAGTTTGTACCCTGAATTACCCACTTCCTTACTTTTCTCTCCTACCCATTTAGTGTCCTGAATGCAAGCAATATTCACCCTTCTCCTTTCCAAGGTCTCCACAAGCTCCATTAATTTTCCTATAAGTGATCCAATATTCCAAGTACCAACCCTAATTCTCCTCCTATCATGTTCCTTTCTAATTGATCTCCTTCTATGATATCTTCTATTGTTCTCTATGCCTATCTTATGTTCTATTCTACTATCTGTTCTACTATTTGTCCTATGGACTAACTTTTTTACCCACACCCATCCATGATGTGGGAACCCTTGCTCATTTAACACCACACCCGAGCGCGGGTGTGGCGCGTCGCTTTCGATGAATGCCCTACACCCTTGCATATTTCTCACTACACCCGGGCTCCGATGTAGCATGTCGTAAGTAGAGGACGCCCTATAAATGAGCTGAGATAGCTCTTGTATTACTCATTCAAGAAACTGAATCAATAATACAGATCTCTCTCTTCTGATTTCTCTAATTCTTTCTCTCATCTTCTATTTTCCTCCCCCTCTCTATTCTATTTCTTTCTTCTCTGTTAGGGTTTCTACCCTAACAATCCATTGTAGTGATGGAAATAAAATATCAGTTGACAACTTAGATCTTTGGACAATATGAGTTTGAACCAAACAGTAGGAGAGGACATAAATTGACTTACAATATTAACTGAATATGCAATATCTGGACAAGTTACTGTGAGATAATTAAGTTTGCCAACCAATCTCCTATACATCTCTGGGTCATTAAATAGTTCACCATCTCCTGCTATGAGCTGAAGATTAGGAGTCATTGGTGCACTACATGGTTTGACACCTAATTTACCTGTTTTCGCCAATAAATCAATGACATACTTCCTCTGAAATAAGAAAATGTCTTACTTACATCTTGAAACTTCAATGCCTAAAAAATATTTCAATAAACCCAAATCTTTTGCTTGAAACTAAGTATGAAGGAATGACTTGAGTGAAAAAATGCCTACAGAGTAATTTCCAGTAATGACAATATCATCAACATATACTATAAGTAAGATTAGTCCAGCTTTAGAATGTCTAAAAACCACTGAATGATCAGACTTGCTCTTCTGCATACCAAACTGCCAAACTACCTCACTGAACCTGCCAAACCAAGCTTGAGGACTCTATTTCAAGCCATAAAGGAATTTTCGAAGCCTACAAACTTTGCCTAACTCCCTCTGAGCAACAAAACCTGGTGGTTGCTCCATATAAACTTCTTCTTGGAGATCACCATGAAGGAAAGCATTTTTAATATCTAACTGATGCAAAGGCCAATCATATCTAGATGCCAAGGAAACAAATAAGCGAACAGAAGCTAGTTTAGCAACAGGAGAGAAAGTGTCAGAGTAGTCAGTCCCAAGCATATCCTTTAGCTATAAGACGAGCCTTGAGATGAGCCACAGTACCATCGGGGTTCATTTTCACTATAAAAACCCATTTACATCCAATAGCTTTCTTATCTGGAGGCAGATGCATCAATTCCCAAGTACCATTAGTATCTAAAGCCACCATTTCCTCTTCCATTGCGGTACGCTAGCCAAAATGGGACAATGCCTCAGCAACAATTTTAGGAATGGAAATAGTGTCTAGAGAACTAAAAAAACAATGAGATGAAGAAGACAAGTGATCATAACATACAAAGGAAGAAATAGGATAAGTACATTGACGCTTACCTTTACGAAGAGCAATGAGAAGATCTAAGTCAGACTGAGTAGTGGATGAAACTGGATCTTCTGATGAAGAAGCTGGTGGAGGATTTGAGTCAAGAATCTCCAATCTCCTGGAATAAACATGAACAACAGGTGAGCGATGAGATCGAGCAGGTGCTGGTGCAGGAGGATTCTGAGGACTTAACACTGGATGGACAGAATAGACTAAGAGATCATCTTCCTCCCCCTGACTCTGACTCTCATAATTAGAAGAGAGAGGAAAGAATGGAGTAGATTCAAAAAAGGTAACATTAGTAGACACAATATAATGATTAAGGGGTTGGAGAAAAATATTTGTACCCTTTTTAAAGTCGAGAATAGCCAAGGAAGAGACACCTAAGAGACTTGGGATCCAGTTTAGTAACCTGTGGACGAACATCTCTCACAAAATAAGTACTACCAAAGATACGAGATTCAATAGGAAACAAAGATTTAAAAGGAAACAAAATGGTATAAGGAATGTCACTATTAAGCACAGATGATAGCATACGATTAATCAGGAAACAAGCTGTAGAAACTGCATCATCCCAAAATTGTTTAGGGACTTTCATTTGAAAAAGGAGTGTCTGTGCTGCCTCAAGAAGATATCTATTTTTTCTTTCAGCAATCCCATTCTGGGATGGAGTATCAACACAAGATGTTTGATGAAGAATACCCTTTTTTAACATATAGGCTTAAAAATTGCCAGAAATATATTTCTTAGCATTATCACTTCTCACTATACGCACAAAAGTATTAAATTGGGTTTGAATCTTAGTACAAATGGCACAAAAAATAGAAAACAATTCTAAACGATTTTTCATTAAAAATAACCAAATAACACGGGAATAATCATCAACAAATATAATAAAATACTTGAAATCAATTTTAGAAGTAATAGAACAAGGACCCCAAATATCGAAATGAACTAACTCAAAAGGGGACAAAGCCCGTTTATTGACTCTAGGTGTAGAAGGTAAACGAAGGTGCTTAGCAAACTGACACGACTCACTCTAAGATCGACAAAGACTGAAATTGAGGACATAACTTCTTCAAGGTAGCCAAAGAGGGATGGCCTAAACGATAATGAATTTCAAGCGGAGTTAAGGTGCTGGAGTAAGTAAGAGATCGCGGTACATATTTATTCAGGATTTAGAGACCACCGAACTCATATCCTCTACCAATGATCTGCTTCGTCATAAGACCCTAAAACAAACAATAATCAAGAAAAAAGGAAACCGAACAATGTAAGGCACGAGTAAGTTTACTAACTGAAAGCAAATTAAATGAAAATTTAGGTAGACATAAAACAGAGGATAAAGAAATAAATGACGTTGAGTTTGCAGTACTAGAACCCATGACACAATAAGTAGAATCATCAGCTAAAGTAACTGTAGAGGAGGTAGGATGAGACTGAAAAGAAGATAGAAGACTAGAATTACCTGTCATATGATCTGTAGCACCAGAATCAATGGCCCATTTGGATGAGGAAGATACAAGGCATGTAGTGGATTTACCTGACTCAGCGATAGCAATGTCAGGGGAATTAGAGGCCTTTAGAGATGCCTGATATTGGAAAAATTGTGCATATTCCTCTGCAGATATTAAGATAGTTTTCTCATATGAGGGTGCAATTGTAGACTCATCTATTGCCATGTTTGCCATCTGAGACTGCTGATTCTTCCTCTAAAATTTTAGACAATTGTATTTTGTATGACTAGGCTCATGACAATAATAACAAATAACTTCTTTTGAGTCTAGATTAGAATTGGTTTCCCCATTACACTAATTACTTCTATTGCTTGAATTTCCTCCTTTATGTCTGTGTTGTCCATTCATACTTCGACTAACAAGAGTACCACTAGTAGTTTGTGGAAGTTGGGTGCTTTCTATATGAAGAATACATGTGAATGTATCATGTAGAGAGAAAATTTCAGAGCTAGATAGGATTTGAGATTTAGTAGTCTCATATTATGAAGGAAGACCTGCAAGAAAACTCATAACAATCATTTGCTCTTGTTGAGTCTGCTGGACTTTCACATCAGGGTTAAAAGGCAACAAGACATTAAGTTCTTTATATACTCTCTTAAATTCCATAAAATAAGCAGTGAGAGACTTATACTGCTTCTCAGCATGACATAATATTTTGCACACATAATAAATACAAGAAATATTTCCTTTACCAGAATACAAGAAATCTAAGTAATCCATCAATTCCTTAACAAATTCACAGTGATTAATTAAACTAATTATCTCACTATGAATCGAATTCTAAAGTTGCAAAAACAACGGAGCATCTTCCCTAAGCCAAGCTTGCCTTGTATCTTCAGTGGGTGGATCTTTAATTAGATGATCATCCTTGTCAATACTTCGCAAATAGACCCTAATGGTATTACTCCACTCCAGTTAATTTGAACCATTAAGTTTGTGTTCCATGATTTTAGCCATCATTGGTATCACATCAGAAATAATAGCGTTATTGTCTGCCATTAGATGAAATTAACAAAATTTTAACACAGATTAATAATCAACTCTATCCCAATCTTCAAAAAAACCCAATAAAACTTAAAAACAAAAGAATTCCATGAAAATAGAACCTGAAATTGCTCAACAGTGAACTGCCCGAAGGAGAGAAATATTTGAGATATAAAAGAAATGCCCCAAACTAAACAATGATCCACGGAACTAAAATCACCAAGTCGAGGCAACCCTGGGACAAGAGGCGTGACTGTTTGACGTCACCGAAGGACAGCACACGTTTGTTCACGCGCTGGTGTGTGGAGTAAGGATCAGGACTTAAGAATGGAGCATGGAGGCGATGCGCTACAAGTCCGGTCACCGGATTTCCAAGGATGGCTGATCGGCACCTGGACCTTCTCCCGAGATGGGTGGTGAGACACTGTGATAACTCTATTGAGTTCTCTTAGAAGACATCACTTGTCGGCGGAGAAGAACCAGAGAAAAACAATTTCAGAAAAAAAAAATTCATACTAGGGAACCTAGCTCTGATACCATGCAGAGAATATTTTCTATGTATTTTCTTGAATGAGATACAAGGTATTTATATACAAAGAATCCTATAATTAAGTATTCTAATTGAGAAGATATCCTAATAATAATGCTAACTAATTAAGAAAGAATATTATGTGTATGATTATAGAATTGACTTTCTATGACATCATCTAATAACTGAAGTATCTACATTATCTAACACACTGCTTGAGCCATAGCTCTATACTCTGATTCAGCATTAGATCGAGAAATTACACTCTGCTTTTTACTTTTCCATGATACCAAATTTCCTCCAACAAAGACACAATATTCGGTGGTTGACCTTCTATCAGCCTTAGACCATGGCCAGTCTGCATATGAAAAACACTCTACATTCAAATGCCCATGATTAGTATATAATAATCCTCACCCTAGAGCTCCCTTCAAATAACACAAGATTTGTCCTAAAGCTTTCCAATGAGCAACAGTCAGGGAAGACATAAATTGACTTACCACACTGACTGAATATGCAATGTCAGGATGAGTTACTGTAAGGTAATTTAATTTACCTACTAGCCTCATATACTTTTCTGGATCTTCAAATAAATCATCATTCTCTGCTACAATTTGCAAATTTGAGGCCATTGGTGTATGCATTGAAAGGCTTAGCACCTAATTTCCCAGTTTTTGCCAAAAGATCAAGGATATATATTTGCTCAGACAAAAAGATGCCTTTTTTTACTTCTCATAACTTCAATACCCAAGAAATACTTTAGTAGGCCCAAGTCTTTTGTCTGAAACTGGGTCTAAAGAAAGCTTTAAGAGATGAAATACCTGTAGAGTCGCTCTCAATGATAACAATATTATCCACATATACTACCAGTAAGATTAGGCCAGTTTTAGACTGTCTATAGAATATTGAATGATTGCACTTACTCCTTTGCATAACAAACTCCTATATTGTTTCACTGAATCTCCCAAACCAAGCCCGAGGACTTTGTTTCAGGCCATAAAGAGACTTCCGAAGTCTGCAGACTTTACCCAACTCCCCCTGAGTAACAAACCCAGCTAGTTGCTCCATATACACCTCCTCATGAAGGTCACCATGAAGAAAAGCATTTTTGATATCTAACTGATACAAAGGCCAATCATATATAGCTGCTAGAGAGATAAACAACCGAGCAGAAGCCAATTTAGCTACAGGAGAAAAAGTGTCAAAGTAATCAATCCCACATGTCTGAACATACCCTTTGTCAACAAGGTGGGCTTCAATCTAGCCACAGAACTATCAGGATTCACTTTCACTATAAACACCCATTTGCAACCAATAGCTTTCTTCCTAGTGGGAAAAGACACCAGTTTCCATGTACCATTAGTATCTAAAGTCTCCATTTCCTCTTTAATAGCAGTACCTCAACTAGGATGAGCTAATGCCTCAACAACAATTTCAGAAATAGAGATAAAGTCTAAATGGCTAATAAAGCACTGAGAAGAAAAAGATAAATGATCATAAGAAACCAAAGAGGAAATAGGGTAGGTACATATATGTTTACCTTTACGAAGAGCAATAGGAAGATCTAAGTCAGATGCAAGATCAGTGGTGGGAATAGGATCTTTAGACAAAGAAGCTGGTGAAGGGTCCGAGTCAATGTTCTCCTTTCTCGTAGAAAAAACATGAATAATAGGAGGTCTAACTGTTGCTGGTGCAAAAGGCATGAGACCGAGGAAACTGGGGAGAGATGGATGTTGATTGAATAGTGTATATTAAGAGATTATCCTCCTTCCCTTGATCTTCATACATAGAATTTTGTGAGAAAAATGGAGTAGACTCAAAGAATGTAACATCTGTAGACACAACATAACGATTAAAAGTTATAAAAAAAAACACTTGTACCCCTTTTGGAGCCGAGAGTACCCAAGAAAGATACACTTAAGAGATTTTGGATCCAATTTGGTTACCTATGTTTGGATATCACGCACAAAGGAAATACAACAAAAAATACAAGGTTCAATAGGAAACAAAGAGTTAGAAGGAAATAAAATAGTATAGGGAATGTCTCCATCAAGAACAGAAGATGGCATATGATTAATCAAAAAACATGCCGTAGAAATTGCATTAGCCCAAAATTGTTTAAGGACTTTCATTTGGAAAAGAAGAGCTCGAGCTGTCTCAAGGAGATGCTGATTTTTTCTTTCAGTAATACCATTTTGAGATGGTGTATCTGTAACACCCTAGGCAAATCCCACATCGGTAAAACACGGGAGAGATACTGGGTTTATAAGTTGGTGGTTCGTAACCCCTAGTGATAAATTGTAATAGCCCGATCCTTCTCCAGTTAGTATTGTCCGCTTTGGCCCATGGGCCTCATGGATTTGTCCCTTGGGAGGTTTCATTCCCAAAAGCGCGCTGACCAGGTGAGGAAGGCTCCCACATATATGGTCCAAATCTTTTCTTCCCGTTTCCGATGTGGGACACGAAGTTTCCACCCCAGTGCGTAGCTGGTTGAACAAGCACGTCCCAACCCCATCCCTGGGTCGTGACAAGCCCACCAGCTTCCGCCTGGTGCGTCCTCGCACCACACATCATACTAGAGGGAGTCCAGCTCTGATACCAAATTGTAATAGCCCGATCCTTCTCCAGTTAGTATTGTCCGCTTTGGCCCATGAGCCTCACGGATTTGTCCCTTGGGAGGTTTCATTCCCAAAAGCGCGCTGACCAGGTGAGGAAGGCTCCCACATATATGGTCCAAATCTTTTCTTCCCGTTTTCGATGTGGGACACGAAGTTTCCACCCCAGTGCGTAGCTGGTTGAACAAGCACGTCCCAACCCCATCCCTGGGTCGTGACAGTATCCACACAAGAGGATTGATAGAGAATGCCATTTTGTGTCATATAAGACTGAAAGCTTTCTGAAAAATATTCTTTAGCATTATCACTCCTTAACATACATACAGAGACATTAAATTGAGTTTTAATTTCAGTACAGAAAACACAGAAAATAGAAAATAATTCAGAACGATTCTTCATTAAATATAACCAAGTAACACGAGAGTAATCATCAACAAAAGTAACAAAATACCAAAAACCAATTTTATAAGTAATAGAACAAGAACCCTAGACATTAGAATGAACTAACTCAAAAGGGGGACAAAGCCCGTTTATTGACTCTAGGTGTAGAAGGTAAATGATGGTGCTTAGCAAACTGACATGACTCATACTCTAAGACTGACAAAGACTAAAATTGAGAACATAACTTCTTCAAGGTAGCTAGGGAGGGATGGCCCAAACGATAATGAATTTCAAGAGGAGTTAAGGAGATGGAGCAAGTAAGAGACCACAATACATGATTGTAACACCCTAGGAAAATCCCACATCGGCAAAACACGGGAGAGATGCTGGGTTTATAAGTTGGTGGTTCGTAACCCCTAGTGACGCGTTTTAAAACCGTGAGGGCTTCGGTCCAGAGCGGACAATATCACTAGTGGGCCGGGTCATTACATTTGTGGTATCAGAGCCGCTCCGCGTGCAACCTTGAACGATGGTGGGGCAAACCTCAGCGAGGACGCTGAGTCCCATAAGGGGGGTGGATTGTAACGCCCTAGGCAAATCTCACATCGACAAAACACGGGAGAGATGCTGGGTTTATAAGTTGATGGTTCGTAACTCCTAGTGACGCGTTTTAAAACCGTGAGGGCTTCGGCCCAGAGCGGACAATTTCACTAGTGAGCCGAGCCGTTACATTTGTGGTATCAGAGCAGAGGTTTAGGCGGTCCTAGACCTAGATAGATAGAAAGAAATAGTTGCATCACATACATGGGCCTTTAGATAGAGTCGAGGTGACACTAATGCAGATCTGTTCTTTGTTTGTTTTATAGGATCGATGACATCTGATCCTTCAGAGCACAGACCTCCAAGACCGATAGAGGAGGAAGTAGAGAGTCACGCACCTGCACCTACGTTTAATCAAGGGCGCAGTAGCAGTAGAGCAGAACCATCGTTGGGTACTTTAGTAAGGACACAACAGGCCTTCCTAGAGCAAATGACTCAATTGCTCCGTCAGGTCACTGGAGCTATGCCACCACCTCCCCAGCTAGTATATAGGACCCCAGTAGAGAGAGTTAGAAATGATGAGCAGTTCAGGAGGGACAGGCAGCGCAAGAGAGGGTCTGGACCTAGCTAGTCCAACGCAGCTGCTATAGAGAGCAAGAGACCCGAAGTATCGAGTCGGTCGAGCGAGAACAGAGGTAGAGGTTCCGATTTGCCCCGAGAAGAGGAGGTCAGACGGTTGTATCAGTTGGCAATTTTACGGGTCTTATAGCACAAAGATCAACCCCGATGCCAGTTGTTACACATTGTGGGAAGAACCACAGAGGAAAGTGTAGATTGCTAATGGGTGGATGTTTCAGATGTGGGTCCATAGAGCATTTTTTAAGAGATTGCCCACGGAGGAGTGCTCCCACAGCTCCACCACAGACTTAGAAGTCTGCCACAGTCTGAGAGGGTAGAAGACCAATGAGACCAGAGATAGCTGGTACATCACAGAGAGCTTCTGAGACTATAGAACAACCCGAGGTTGAAGTAGCACCCTGTGTGTACACTATGGCTCGAGAGGAGCCAGACCTGGTAGATGTTGTCAGAGGTACATTTTCTAAATATAACACCTTTAAGTATGTATTGATAGACGCTAATTATATTCACCCCTATGTATACATTGTATTTCCTGTTAAAAAGAGGATACCGAGAGATGAGTTAGAAGATGACATGCTTGTCACCAACCCTTTGAACCATAAGGTTATGGTAGATTATCAACCGAAAAGGATCGTATCAAAGATAATAAATGGAAATGAGAAGGAGGCTGTATATGAGATGAAAGAAGATGAGTACAGAACTGGTTGAAAAAAAAAAAAAAAGAGTTAGTCTATTGGGATTATACCGTGGTGACTATGCAATGTCTTGATGTTTGTGCTGTAAGCTGTAGATTACAGTACCAACTTGGGACTATTGTGTAAAGCTACGTATTTCCAATAGTAAATCGAGATAAGGATAATATTGTAAAAATAGGATTAATAAGACAGACTAAAGAAAAAGTAAAGTATTACAACACAAAAAAGGTAAAAAGACAAGGAGATAGCGGTCCCTTGATTATTTACACTGTGTAAATTTCGAGGACGAAATTTTATTTAGAGAGGAAGAATTGTAAGGCCCTCACCGTAGGTAGTTTGTACATTTTACTGTTCCGACGACTAATGTCTGTTCAGACAGTCAGGATGTCTAGAACTACACTTAAACTATAGTGAGGAGGCATAAATTAATGAAATAAATATTAAAAAAATATAGAAAAAATTTTGAGAAAAATAAATTAAAATTTAGAGAATTTATTAATTGGTATAAATAATAAAAATAATCCGATGAGCACCCTGAAGGACATTTTGGTCATTTCACCCCTAGAGGTGAATTTTGAACTAAATGTCAAATTAAAATTAGGAAATAAAATAATTAACATAAATTAAATTTATGAATTTGAATTTGGAAAATGAGAAGAGAAAGAAGAAGAAAAGAAAAGAAAAGAAAAGGAAAGAAAAGAAAAGAAAGGAAATAGACTTATGGCATAAAAAAAAATAAAGTACAATAATTATAGAATATATATATATATATATATATATATATATATATATATATATATATATATATAAGATACAAGAGACAAAAATTCACCAACCACAAGTCTTCTTCATTTCCTCTTCTCTCTCTCCTTGCCGTCTCCATGTTCTCTCCCCTCCACCATTTTTGCTCAAGCTTTGAGCTTGAGTTTCTCATCATTTATCCACCAAAACCCATGGTCCCCTTCATTAAAAATTTAGCCCACATCATAAGGAAGCTCTAGGTACCCATAGGGAGAAGGAAAGTTAAAGTTTTGGGAAAATTTTCAAGTTGGGTCACAAGAGGTTAGTGCTTTTCTCCCTTCCTTCTTCTTTAATACTTGAAAGTGACTTGAGATAAATGGAAATTTCAAGAAATTAACAAGAAATTCATGAACCCATGATGTCCCCAAATTTTGGCAGCCATGAAATGTGTTGGGCTTTATTGTGTTCAAAGAATGTAAATGAGTTTAGAGATGATGATTGATATGATTATATGTATGAGAAGTGAAAAGGGATTGAATTGATTGAGTTTGAAACTTGGAAATTAGGGTTTGTGTACATGACTTGGAGATTTTGTGCAAATGCTTGAAATTTGACCTAATTGGGATGAGATTATTGCTTATAGAAGTGTATTGCATGCAAATTGAAGTAAGGAAGTTGGAGGAGATTGAGTTTTGGAAGTGTCAATTTTCTGCAGGTGTGTTTGTTGAGGGCAGTGTACATTTTAGGCCATAAATGAAATTGTGTGACCCCAATTGGTATGAGGCCAATTGGAGGTGAAACTAGACCCAAAATAGCCCATTTTCCATGAAGAAACCATGCCCAAATTCTGTCTAAAACTTGACCTAAATACTGCCCAAATTCGGATTTCCCTGCACCCAACCCAGAAAATGACCAAATGAACAGTACCTGTTCATTTGGTCATAACTCTCTCTATACTGGTCTAAATGACCTAACATTTTACCCATGGAAATTTTAGACATAGGGCTACACTTTTCATGAAGACCACTTAACCCAGTTTTGCCTTTAACCAATTCAAATTATTAGCACAAGTTGGGTCACTGAAACTGCCAACCCAGAAAATGACCAAATGAACAGTACGTGTTCATTTGGTCATAACTCTCTCTATACTGGTCCAAATGACCTAAAATTTCACCCATAGAAAGTTTAGACATAGGGCTACACTTTTCATGAGGACCACTTAACCCAGTTTTGCCTTTAACCAATTCAAATTATTAGCAAAAGTTGGGTCACTGAAACTGCCAACCCAGAAAATGACCAAATGAACAGTACATATTCATTTGGTCATAACTCTCTCTATACTGGTCCAAATGACCTAAAATTTTACCAGTCGAAAGTCTAGACATAGGGCTACACTTTTCATGAAGACCACTTAACCCAGTTTTGCTTTTAACCAAATCAAATTGTTAGCAAAAGTTGAGTCACTAAAACTGCCAACCCAGAAATTGTCCAAAATACTGTTCCTTTGGTTTGCGTGACTAGTTTTGGCAAAAATGCCATAACTTGGTCTCCAAAGCTGCAAATTGAGTGAAACTAGTGCCAAAAGTTTTATAAGACATAGCACAACAATTTTTATGTTTTGACCAAGCTCTAGAAACCATTGCATCCTAGGGAAAATATTAGCCAAAGTTAGGAATTGAAATATAGAAAATGTTAAGTTGAACCCAGAATGCCATTTCATACCTGTGTGTTCATTTGGCCATAACTCCCACTAGGAAATTCCATTTGAGATGTCCAATATGATCTAGAAACATGACACTTAGGGCTACAACATTGATTTAGACACCTTTGCCAAATTCTAAGTGTAACGACCCTAAAAAGAGGGTCAAACATACTACCCTAAAGTTGGTTATTGCCCTTATAGGACTGAGAGTCCAGGTTAATACACTGACTATAACTCACTATACCAAGCTTGGAAAATTATGAAATTGTACCTGGGAGTCCCTAAGACATAGAGGAACATATCTTGTGAAGGAACCTAAGTCTAAAAATGACAATAAAATGATCAAATGACTGGTCAAAGTTTATTGACTAGAAATTGTAAATTCTGGACAGCTTAGAGGCAAAGGGACCAGTTATGGTATTTTGACCATAACTTGAGTTCTATAACTCCAAATTCAGTGATTCAAAACCTGAAATTCAAGTTTAAACATAGAGGAACAATTGTTATGAAGGAAGTGTGACTAAATAGACATCCTAACCTAGTCAAATTCCTAGATAAAGATAACACATCAACATGAACCTAAAGAAAGGTTCATGGGAAAAATGCTATATATGATAATTAAAATACTCATAAGGATAATTAAATATTAAAAATGATATGAATATGTAAATTGGGACTAATGTCCCATTAATATGAAATTAATGGTACCAATGAACAGTACTAGAAAATAGTAATAGTGAATAGTGCTAAAATAATTAAAAATGTTTAATTGCCCATAGTATACCTAGACTTATTTATTTAGTTTGGATAAATTGGTATACCAATTAGGGACCACAGATAGCAGTACTGCTTATAGAGCAAATCATGAACTGACAATATATGTCTGATATGATTGTTCTACAGGCTATATGCCTACTTACTGGCCATTGTGCTTACTTTATTTCTGGCTTTACAAGCCCGACAAATGTCTCGTGCCGACGGTGGCCTCGTGCACAGGATGTATCTGAGGTAGACATATGGCTGTCTAACCCGTATACTCCCGTGTATCCAGCTTTTATAATTTGTTATAGGTTTCTTGGGCATTGATAATAATTAATTAATACTGAATATACAATAAGTAAACAGGAAAGATCCCAATAATTTTAATTATTTCCAAAGTGTAATAAAAAAATATATAAAAGACCCAGAATTTATTATTTGTAAATATTAATTCAATTGTTTAATTATTGTTATTATAAATTATGCACCACTAAGCGTTATGCTTAGCGCGTTGGTTTTCCATCGCGTAGGTACTAAAGATCAGCAGTCGCCACAGTAGTATTTGGATAGAGTTCCGACCAGATCTGCCACCGATCAGAATCACCTCACCAGTCTTTTGTATTTTGGTAGGGCCCATGTGTAGACTAGTATTTTGGTTCATTATGTCTAGTCATGATGTAATTACTAGTTTATGATGTATTTTATTTTGGACTTGAAATGAAAACTTATAATTTATTATCTATGAATTTCAATATGAATGCAATAGATGACACTTCATTTTGAGATCTCATAAATAGTTGCGAATGATATGATAAAAGAGAATATGATATGGAAATATGTGAGATGACTATGAATATGTTAACAGGTGATAGTGGAACCCGCCAGATGCTAATAAAACAGAGGAGGATCTGTTCGGGTCTCCACAGAAATAAGATATAAAAAAAAAAAAATTCTACACTTAAATTACCTGATTTAAAGGATATTAAAATTTACAATAGACATGACAAGACAAGATAGGGTGCTCCGGCACCGAATGTGGCACTTCTTGCTCGGCTATACAATAGACGGGTAAGGGGATTTGCCTAGGGTGTTACAATCCAACCCCCTTATGGGACTCAGTGTCCTCACTGAGGTTTGCCCCACCATCGTTCAAGGTTGCACGCGGAGCGGCTCTGATACCACAAATGTAACGGCCCGGCCCACTAGTGATATTGTCCGCTCTGGGTCGAAGCCCTCACGGTTTTAAAATGCGTCACTAGGGGTTAAGAACCACCAACTTATAAACCCAGCATCTCTCCCGTGTTTTGTCGATGTGGGATTTGCCTAGGGTGTTACAATGTTTATCCAGGATGTAGAGATCACAAGACTCATATCCTTTACTAATAATTTGTTTCGTAGTAAGATCCTGAAACAAACAATAATCAGGAAAGAAAAAAAACTAAATAATGTAAGGCACGAGTAAGTTTACTAACTGAAAGCAAATTAAAAGAAAATTTAGGTAGACATAAAACAGATGACAAAGAAATACATGATGTTGGGTTTGCAGTACCAGAATCCATGAAATAAGAAGTAGAACCATCAGCTAAAGTAACAATAAAAGAGGTGGGATGAGACTGAAAAGAAGATAAAAGATTAGAATTACTTGTCATATGATCTGTAGCACCAGAATCAATGACCCATTTTAATAAGAAAGATACAAGGCATGTAGTGAGTTTATTTGACTCAGTGATAGCAGTGACAGGGGAATTGGAGGGCTTTAGAGATGCTTGATATTGAGAAAATTGTGCATATTGCTCTGCAAATATTAAGACAGTTTTCTTAGAGGATGGAGAAACTGTAGATTCATCTATTGCCATGTTTGCCATCTGAGACCGCTGATTCTTACTCTGAAGTTTTAGATAATTGTATTTTGTATGACCAGGCTCTTGACAGTAATAATAAATGACTCCCTTTGAATCTAGATTAGAACCGGTTTCCCCATTACACTGATTACTTCTATTGTTTGAATTTCCTCCTTTATTTCTTGCTTGTCCATTTGTATTCCTACTAACAAGAGCACCACTAGTGACTTGTGGAGGTTGGATTCTTTCTATACGAAGGACACGTGTGAATGTATCATACAGAAAGGAAATTTCAGAGCTAGATAAGATTTGAGATTTACTAGTCTCATATTCTAAAGGAAAACCTGCAAGAAAACTCATAACAGCCATCTGCTCTCGTTGAACTTGCTGGACTTTCACATCAGGGTTAAAAGGCAACAAAACATTAAGCTATTCATATACCCTTTTAAACTCCATAAAATAACCTGTAAAAGTCTTATCCTGTTTGTCAGCACGATAGAATGCTTTGCACACATCATAAATATGAGAAATATTTCATTTACCAGAATACAAAAAATCTAAGTAATCCATCAATTTGTTAACAAATTCACAGTGATTAATTAAACTGATTACCTCACTAAGAATCGAATTCCGAAGTTGCAAAAACAACCGAGTATCTTCCCTAAGCCAAGCTTGCCTTGTATCATCAATGGGTGGATCATTAATCAGGTGATCATCCTTATCAATACTTCGTAAATAGACCCTAACAGTCTTACTCCACTCCAGATAATTTGAACCATTAAGTTTATGTTCAGTGATTTTTGTCATCATTGGAACCACTTCAGAAACAATAGCTTTATTGTCCGTCATTTCAATAAATTTACAGAATCAAATATCCACAATCTCTAGAACTCAAAATCACTACCCAAACTTTAGCAAGACAAATCAACTTGATAAATACCCAGAAAGTTATAGAAACAGAACCTGAATTTGATAATCGTCTGAAGAAGCAATGATTCAAAATGCCAGAACACCTTGAAGAATACCCCAAACCAAACAGCAAGCTCCTTGGTTGAACCGAGGTTGTCAGGGTGACGTCGGGAGAAGAGGCTAGAGAGGCAAAAGCCGACGGACGTGCTTCCACCGGCCAACGCGTGATATAGTGGCGAAAAACAAGTTTGGCACATGCGGCTCATGCGCTTCAGTTCTAGTCATCGGACTTTGTGGGGAGGGTCGCCGGTGGCCTGTCCTCCTTCCTAAGTAGGTGGTGAGATAAAAGCGTCACCCTACGTTGGTGACCTAGTGTGGCAGTAGCTTCTCAACGAGAAAAGAGAAAAAAAAATGCAGAAAACCTAAAAACAAATCAGGCTCTGATACCTTGTAATTGAAGGTATCTTTCTTATTAATTTAATTGAGTATATACATAGGTATTTATATATAAAATTGTCCTACACTAATTAGGAATTCTACACTAATTAGGAAACCTATATTAATATGAATCCTTATGAGATAACCTTACTATATAGGACTCTTATCAAGATAATATTCATAACATACAGGACTCTATCAAGATAATATTCATAACAGATTTAAATATTGATGATTTAACCTTCAACAGAATCAACAATCAACATATCAACTTACTTCTCTCATTGTTAAATTTGGAAGCACAATGAAAATGCCACCATTTTAGCATATGACCCATATCCATATTTAAGTGGATGAATTAGGGAAAGGCAAATGGATATGGACAAAAATTGCCACCCCCAAGAATCAGTAACAGTATCACTCTTGGATGAGTGTTGGGGTATTGGATGGTTTCCAAAAGCATCTGAACGCATCTCCCAGTACCATGTGAATTTCTTTAAAAATCACAAAATGACACACATCAATATGAAAATAAGAAGTTAACTAAATATATAATAATCTCACTGATCTAACAATTTGTATTTGTTTAAAACATATAAAAGCCAAACACCTAAAAGACCAACTCAATACCTTATTTTACATAACTGAGTAAATCTCGCAAAATAGTAGTATTATGAAGCTATAACTAGAACCTAGAGGCTGAAATGAAAGAAAGAGATGAGAACGAGGTTTTTACAGCAGTGCTGGGTAGGCGAGAACAAGGTTGTTGGCAGAAATGAAGAGTTTTACGTTTTGGTCTTTATATCAATAACAACTAATACAGCCGTCATGTAACAGGATTTATTGCCAGAACATACAAGTCCATTATGCCCAGATTGGGTGATATGGCTGTGAATTGGATTCAGTCCCATGTCACCCAATCATGAATCAGTGCCTTAAAATTATGTAATATGTGGAGCCTTTTTAATACCTAGACCACCACTGCAAGGGTGCCGGAGTACGCTCATTAGCCAATCGTTTGCTTATCCAAAAAAAAAAAAGGAAAATTGCTAAACAATAAAAATAATAATTAAAATCTAGTATCATGATGCTGGTAGAGTCCACCAATTAATACTCTACGCCTCTACTAAGTTAAGGTTCACAAGGTTCCACCTTTTATCTTTCTAAAAATGCCAAACAGGAAATCAAGGAAAAAATGTTTCACCCTCAAATAAGATAGATGTTAATAGCAAAGGGCACGGATTAAAACAATGCAGTATATAAACTACTCAGCCTTTAAGCCACAAATTTTAACGTCTTTTGGTAATAAACATACCGGAAATTATTTGGAGAAAGCTGATCCAATACCATTTGAATTGTACTTGGACTGAAATTAGAAGGCAAGGAAGATCCAACCAACCAATCTTTGAGGAGGATATATCTAGAAGAATTAAATAAGTCAAATATATATTACATATTGTTAAATAATTATTCTGCAAATAAATTCACTCCAGTTTCCAGTTTTACAAGTAGAGATATAAATATCTAGACATAAGAGGAACATTTGAACATGTACAATCACACACACGAGCAGGCATTTATTAAAAAAAAGCAACACTCTTAAACAAGAGATAACAGATATGAATCTCAAAATCATACTTATTAAAGGGGCTAGGTGCACTAAGACTCTAAGGGTTCTAGAGCCCAGTCACAAGAGTGCACATGATAAGGCAAGGCAGAAAAAGGCGAAAAATCCATCAAAAGTCAGATAAAACTAAAGACAATAATATGCACTCAAGGAAATATTTTGCAATCCAAATAAAATAAAAATAAACTACTGGGGCATTAAAACAAATGGGAATTGTTTTCTATTAGAAAGTTTGGATGTGGCCATGCAGATGTTCTTATTTTACAATTGCCCAATAATACTCCATCCTAAAAGAATAATTATTAAGATCTAAATTTTAATTTCAAACATTATGATATTAATACAATACATAAGATCAAATATATAATAAATTAATTAATGAGTATCAAATAATTAAGTGTTTATATTTATTAATGAACGATTATACATATATTGAGTATTTTATACTCATTTACTATTTTGTGTGATTTATATGTTTTAGTTAAATGTTTTATAACACTCAATTATTTAATTAGTATCTAATAGGTCGCTAGGAACTGAATACTTAAACTTATAAAACATTAGTGATTACAATTTTTAAAATTTATTTTTATAATATTAATAATTATTAATTTAGATAAAAATTGTTGGAATTGATGAGATTTCATGTTCCAACTTGAGAGAGAGTGTTACAAAATAGGAAGCAAAAATATGTATACATTCCTATATTGGTTAGAATAATTTTATTTAGTGATTTTATTCTTTTCCTATTTAGGGATTTGAGTTGTATATGTGTGTGTATTATGAATGAATAAAATTAAAAAAAAAAATGGATTTTTAGTTCAAAATTAGCCTGGCATAAAAGCCCTGATACATTAGAGCTTCGGTATTGTTCATAGTAATGTTCATCATTATTGTTCAGAAGCACTATTCATCAAGGGTACTATTCAAGTGTACAGTAAAGCATGGTTTTAGCCCTGGAATTCTTTTTTTTTTTTTTTACGGTTGCACAGTTCTTTGCTTTTAGCCTCTCCCCCATGCACCGGTGCATGGAGGAGTGTGCTTCACTTTTCCCTACTCCGATCTTCTCTTCCGGTGTCGACTAGAGGAGGAGAATACGTCCTAGCTTGGTTCATGTGTTTCTAAGGTGTTTATGAACCAAGGGTTGTTTCAGATACCATTTCATCCTCTAGTTACTTCTGTTTCTGCTTAATTTTATGATCTTCTGGTCGTTGTTGTTGCCCGTAACTTTTAATTGGTTCCTTGACAAACTTGGGTTTAGAGTTACAGACGTGGGTCAAGTTTTTTATCTCTAACAAATTTGGATTCTGCTTTTAGCTATTTTTGGGTTTATTGATTTTGAGAAACTTTTGGTGGGACTTTGAGAATTGATACACTGTTAAGTTTGGGACTCATTTTCTATTTTGGTACTTCCTTGAAGGTGTTTGGGCTTAAACAACCACCAAATCATAGCCTTGTAAGTTATTGCATAAAGATTCATCTATCGTTTCATCATTTTCCTTGCTGATGTTGCTTTTGAAGAAGGAAAACAACTCTATAAGTTGCGTTGTGTTCGTGTTCCCTCCTCGGTGTCGCCTTTGGATAGGAAATGCAACCGTCTGACTTGCTTTCTGTGTTGGTGCTTTCTGTTGGTGTTTCTGAATTTGGTAAGGTCCTGTTACTTTAAGGCTATAGTGCATTCTTATGGGTGCTTTGGAACCTTGTGTGTTGCAGCCCTGTGCTTTAGTGTTGTTGTTTGAGCTTGCTTATGTTTCAATTCATTTGGTGGTTTCTTGTGGGTTTTATTGAACCTGAGGGTTGCTTGACCTATTGCATTTGTTCTGATGATGGCTTTGGGTCCTTTTTCACTGTTATCAAGCTCTTGTGTTTGCGCAGCCTTGTGAGTTGCTGGTTGTACTATTTGTGAGTTGTTGTGAGGGAGTTTTGGCTTCAATAAGAATCTAATTAAAGGGGAGTATTAGAATTGATGAGATTTCATATTTCAACTTAAGGGTGAGTGTTATAGAATAGGAAGTAAATATGTGTATATATTCCTATATTCGGTATTATAATTTTATATGTGTGTGTTTTATGAATGAATAAAGTTAAAAAAAAAATAGAAGGATTTCCAGTTAAAAAATAACAAAAATAAAATGATTTATAAAATGAATTTTTTTTTTGTTAATCTAAATTAAAAATCTTCAGGGAGAATAAAATTCACTCGCTAATTAATCATATACCTCAATTTCATGACCTTATTTCTCCCATGCCTTTTATAACAAGGTAAAGCCATAATTCTTTCATTATTTAATTGAATTTCATGCAACAAACTTCTAATAAACCAACCAAGCCACCGAAAATGGGACATTAATGGGTCTTCTAATATCTATCTGTTCATAAAGTACAGTGTGACTTCAAAGTCAAGTTTCATATGAAAGATTGTACTCGTCAATAGCTGTTTATTTCCTCATCTTTTCTTATCTACTATTACAGAATCAAATGTGCTCACAGGAAACCAGTAGCCTTTTATTTCCATATTTTTGTTCCTAAAAAATTTCCCCATTATTAATTGTGAAACAATTTTCTATCATTCTTTCTTCTTTCTTCTTTCTACTGCTTATCCCATAGCAAATTAAAGGGCAGAATCTGTTACTCAAAAATTTGCCAATTCCTTTCCATCGATAAACTTCATATTACCACAATAGAAAAGTGCAGAATTCCAATGTTTTTCTGCCTTTTTTCCATCACTAAGCCCTCTCCATTTTCTACCGACAAACTTCTCTACCAAATCTGGACAAACCCAACAATTCTCTAAAAGATCAAAGAGGCAATTCCAAATTACCCAAGCCACCTCCAAAAGTAAGAATAAGACTTATCATGCTTATATCACATACGAATCAAAAGAAAATGCCTCAATACGCCACCTTCTGTACAAGTCGGTAGCATTCATTATATGGAAAACTGCAGATTAGGAGTTAGTTACCTTGAGTTGAGTGGTAGCTCAGCTTTCTAAATTCTATTGGCTGAGTGGGAAAATTGTTGCAAGAGAAAGCAAATAAGATAGAAATAAAGAATTTATAAAGAAAACTATCCAAAGATAGAACAAATCTTACCAAAATTTCATACAGTGCCAATATTACATTGGCTTGTTATGACATTAACTGAGCATGAATAATTAATTCATTTATAATAGAGGGAGGGAATGATACAGCTGTATGACTCTTGTAGGATCTTCCAAATGTATAGATAGAAATCACGGAGATCCCGTTGAACAATGGATTTGCATAATGGCTTGCTTTGCATGCTTGGGGCATTAAACAAAAATCTTTCCTCCCCACCAGTGGTGCAAGTTTTTTATCTTCACTTTGTCCTCACAATAAGCCACCTCTCAAATTAACAACTCTCTAACTCACAGAACACAATGAAATGTACAAATGGGTGTTGCTTTTCATAACTTGAAGGATGTAATGAAATAAAGATGCTTGCTGTTTCAAGGAACTTTTCCAACTACCTTTCTATAAGAGCAATTTTAGCACAATTTGCACCGGAATAACATTTTGAGTATCGTGTAACTACAATGTCAACCAAAAGAAACAAAAATATACAAATCCAAAAGGTGGCACGTTAAAAAAAATGGAAAGGAAGGAATACAAACGTGCCTCCATATTGGATGCAATTTTGACCACGTAATCAATCAGAGGGGTTTTGTCCTGATAATGAAATATTGTCTCACAAACAGCAGCAAACTTCATCCAAATGATAAAATGTTTCAGAATCTTCAAGAAAATAAAAGATAAACCTCAATACTGAAACTAAATGTTAAGGATAACTATAAATCAGGTAGAAACCTAACAAAGAGAGATGATAAATGCTCTTAAAAAGATAATTTTCTGTGGAGAAACATAAAACTGTCATGTGCATCATGAAAATTTCACTCTCAAAATTGTAACATGTTTGTAACCCATTATGCTATCAAAAATATATTAAGACCTTTCTCTTATGCAATTGTTTTTGAATTTATATAAGTCAACTAATATATTGCCACATTTAATTTGTTAACTGGAAAATAAGATTAACTGAATCAGCATTCAACTGCAAGAAAACATAGAACATGAAAACAGTTGGTCTGATTCATTTTGCATGAATCTAGAAGTCATAGGGGAAAAATATTTAATCGTTACTGAACATCTCAATACCTGAACTCTATTAAAGATAACATGTAGATTTAGCAGGATTTCCAAATACCAAGAATTACCATGACATGGAGCTCTTTCTAGTGAATAGCCCATATGCATATACATATGTATTAACAGGATAAATTTGGAACATTATGATTTACAAGATGAAATTTAAAGTAGTATTCATCATCATATGATGCATATTATAGTCCTATACGTCATCAAATATCCATTTGCTAACACCAGATTGCTGCAAGAGCTGAATGTATTTGAATAGCAGCCCTACAATATCCTGCATGTGTTCTGTATTCAATCAAGAAAAATAGTTTGCCCAGAAAACAGATCAGCTCCAGGTGTCAGACAAATAAGCTAAAATTAAACTTTGCAGCTCCGTCAAAAGATAAGTCCAAGGCTCACAGACCAATCAGACAAAACTGAAGTTGGAAAGAATACTAAAACTAACCATGACCAGCATCAGTAAGATCAATCACTACTTTAAAAAAAAGAAAACTCTCTCATCCAGTAACCACTAACCAAATCACATGGTTAATGCAATTGGTTTTCAGAAAAGTAAATATGGAAAAATAAAGAAGGGCACAGAAGGGGGAAAGCAGATGAAAGTCACAATAGAAACATCCAGCACAAAGCTCTGTAATTTTAATCTCTGTACACAGACAAAAATATCCTCTGCAGACAGACTTATGCACGCACATACTATCTGCAAATATCCTCAATAGGACAGCTACAACATTAGGGAATTAAAACATTTTATAAAGATAAAAGAGAGTGGCTACTGAACATAAAACCTAACCAGAATCGACAACCTTAATCTCTTTCGTTGTTGCATCAGCTGACATTAATGGTTTAATAAAGAACTGTGCAAATCTGAACAGTACATCACATGCAAAAAACCAAGCTCACAAACCTTATGAGGGTACCGATGAAAATAACAAACTATCAGCAAAAGGAAACATGGATTTACCTGTCCAAAGCATCTTCAAAATAATCATTGTTGACATCAAAATAGTAATTGGTGTGCTCAGAAGATGTAAAAGAAATTAGCGCTGCCTCCATGCTAAGGATCAGGTAGACAAAATACACAGAGAATGGAGTTGAGTAACAGAAATCATCAAAATATGTAATAAAGTAATAGTAAGCATTGCATAGGGCATTAAAAATCCATAGCCTGGATCAAGCTACAACTCAATCCTTACATAATTCACACTCAGAAATACTAATGCATATTTCAATTTCAAATTCCATATGATACAAATGATAAACCAACATAAGGAGTAAGCAGTGAAGACCTTATCAGGAAAAAAAAAAGTTGGAGCACTACACATCGTACTAACTCTAAGGAAATAACACAGTATAACTTTTAGGTTAAATTACTATTTAGTCTCTGTATTTTAATGAAAGTAACTATTTGGTCCCTATATTTTAAAAAATATACTATTTAGTCCTTGTATTTTGCCTCCATTAAATTGTTTAGTCGCTCTGTCAATTTTTCTGTTAGTCAATACTAGTCAAATTACTATTTAGTTCATCTATTTTAGTGAAACTAATTAGTTAGTTCCTCTATTTTAGAAAAACACATTAGTTAATTCCTGTAATTTGACTCCGTTAACTATTTAGTCCCATAATTATTTTTTATAATTAAACTACCTTAATATTCCCCTTATTTCTCTCTTGTCTTCTTTTATTTCTGTCTCTCCATATTGCATCTCCTCTACGCTCGCACCCTCTCCCCCCCATTCTCTCTTTGCTTTCACCCGTTAATAAAAACAGTACAAATTATCTATACAAAAAAATTAATCAGTTTACTCAAATTTGAAAGTAATAAAAAAAAATTATTTTTCAGTAGTGAAAATATAAAAATGATATCTAAGGAATTGAAAATTTAAAAAAATATATAAATTCAGATTTAGTCCCCACAAGGTAAAATTTCTATTTTTATCTAATAATATAATTTTCAAAATGCTATATTTTTCAAAATACATTGATCAACTAATTAGTTTCACTAAAATAAAGAGACCAAATAGTCATGTTTTTGAAATTATGAGGATTAACTAATTAGTTTTCTTAAAATAAAAGGGATTAAATAGTAGTTTGTACAGCATAAATAGCGAAAAATTTAACGAAGGGACTAAATAGTTTAATGGAAGTAAAATAAAAGGACTAAATAATGTATTTTTCAAAATACCAAGTAATTAGTTTTATTAAAATATAGGGGGATAAATTTTGACAACTATCTCTGAACTTATCTAGTTGTAACATTACAGTCTGTCAACTTAAAAATGTAACATAAAACTCCATTAACTTTTAAATTTTTGCATAGTAAAATCCCTCTAACCTCTAATTACCAGTTTTTCAGTTAAACGCTGACCTGGACAGTTCCCGTATGAATCTTAGTCAGTATTTCTCTTTTCTCTCTCAAGCCATGTGTAAATTGAATCATTTTTCTCTCTATGGACAGAATAATTTTTCAAGCATAAAGAGAATAATTTTATACTTTGCATAAGAGACGAGAGAGAAATATTGACTAAGTATCATGCATGAGCTATTCACATCAATTTCTAACTGAAAATCAATAATTGAAAATCAGAGGAATTTTACTATGCAAAATTTGAAAATTTAGGGGGTTTTATATTACATTTTAAAGTTAAAGAACTGTAGTGTTACAATTATATAAGTTCAGGGACAGTTGTTGAAATTTATCCAAATATAGGGACTACTTAGTAATTTTTCCTAACTTTTAAGCCATTAAACCATAGCCACTTAGCCAGGATCAAGCAAGTATTCAATAACTTACAAAGTTCACACTCAGAACGCTAATGCATATTTCAAATTAAAATTGCATATGATACAAAAAAAGACCAACATAAGGAGCAAGCAGTGAAGTCTTGTTGAAAAAAAAAAATAGTATGTTGAAGCACTACTCATTATACCAACTCAAAGCAGAGAACTAGTATTACTTAAAGCCATTAAAGCAAGTAGCTCTGTAATATACTTGGAGAAACTATCCTCCAATGTAGGGGTGTGCAAACGGTCGGTTCGATTCGGAACCGAACCAAACCGAAAACTGAAAATAAAAAATTTAAAAAATCGAACCAAACCGATTATTAAGAGAAAACCGAATCGAACCAAAACGATAAATATCGGTTTGGTTCGGTTTTAAACCAATCAAACTAAATTTTATAAAATTTCATATTTTCAACATTAAATCTCAATAACAAAAAAATAAAAAAAAAACTTAAAAATCAAAACTAAAAAATCTTAGGGTTTTATATATATATATATTAATAATTTCAGTTCGATTCAATTTTTTTTATTTTTTATGAAAATAATCGAATCGAACTGATTAATCGAAATTATTAAAATTTATAAATCAAACCGAACCTATTGAATTTTAAAATCGAATCGATTGAACCGAATTGACTCAGTTCATTTCAATTTTTTGATTTAAACCGAAATCTGCTCTCTCTGCTCCAATGGATATTTCTCACTCGCATAAAATAGCATATGCTCTGCAAAACAAATGTGGTAAGATCCAACAATTAAAAATAATAATAATAAAATAAACAAAATTACAGAAACATAGATACCAAAAAGAAAGAAGAAAGGAAAAAAAAATAAAAAAGGAATCTGAAAGGCGAATATCTACTCTGACTCATCACTTAAAAGGAAATATAAACAAGGTCACATTAAAAAGTTAATACAAAGAAAACTTCATCATTCATAATTATAAATATAAAGATAGAAAAAAGAGAGCGAGGAATAACCCTGAAAATGGGCAAGGCCTTAGAGGCCAACAGGGTAGCTGAAGGAGCCAACACTGACATTCATAGAAGCAGCACACTGAAGGGGGATTAATTAGGAATTGAGTAGTTAGATAAATTGAATTCGATAAGCAAGAATTTTAAGATTTAAAAGGAGGAGAAATTTTGCCTTATCCGTCTCAGCATCGTTGATAAGGAGGACCTGAAGGGAATTCTTGAGAACTATCCTCCTGTAGTTTCTCTTGTCCGTTCTTGGCTTCACTATCTCCACCTCCTCTTTCCCCACCGCCATTTTTCTTCTGTTCCACAGAGAGAGAGCAAGATAGTAGAGGAGAAAGATCAAAGATGGTTACTTTCACAGAGAAAATATGAAAGAAAAACTTCCTTCTCCTGTGGTTGTTCTTATAATTATAAGGTGTTAAAGGGTGGAGTGAAGGAACCCTCTGTGATAGAGTTCCCTCGTGTACTGTACTGTCGCCTGTTTTCGTCTACCGCGTAAGCTGTTTGGATAAAAATTATTACTTCTTTTTTTTTTTGCAATTTTTAAAAGTTTGGATAAAAGTATTTTGTTTAAGTTTTATTTATTTTTTTTAAGGTTTCAATTCGTGATGTGTTTAGAAATTAAAAATTGAAATTTTAGTGTAATTTTAATTCGGTTTTTGTTTTGATTTTAGTTTAATATGTTCAGTTATAATTTAATTCGATAATGTGAATTTAATTTTCTATTTTTAAAATAGTTTTATACATATATTTTTATAAAAAGTCATATTTAAATTATAATTTAAATTTTAAAATAAATAATTAATATATTATATAATATATTTTTTAATTATTTATAAATTATGTAATATTTAATTATATATATATAATTTAAAATTAATCATATATTATAACATAATGTATAAATATATAATATATTTTTTAATTATTTATTAATTATATAATCTTTATTAATATAATTATAGATTAAGCACGCATAGTATAACAATATAGTTATAATTAAAAATTATAAAATAATTTAATATATTTATAACTAAAATTATTAAGAAAATATATAAAAATATAATTTTATATATATACTAACAAAATATAATATATTTTAAAAATTATAAAAATATATATTTATAAATTTAATTTTTGATTCAGTATGATTTTCATTTTATTTTTAATGAATAATTAGAATTTAATCAAAATATCAAAATAAATTTAGTTTAATAGGTTATTTAATTCAATTTAACCGTACACAGTCCTAATTGTCGTTAACAAAATTTTGTTTTACCCAATTCAAATAAAAAAATATTAGATATAGTAATAAATTATTCATTAAAAAAAATATAATAATGTATATAAATTTTTTATGTAATAAAAATTAAAAAAATCATGAAATAACAACTTTTCAGTATTTCTTATTTTTAAAAAAAATGTTATGTGATTTATTATCAATATTATTAAAAATATTTTCCTCAATTTATTTAAGCAAAGAATCATTAAATAATTAATATTTCATTCAATTCAACAATCGAGCTTTCACAACTTTCATTGCAAAAAAATTGTCCTTTAAATACTTGTAATTGTAATAACTAATATTAACACCAATTTCACAATTAAATAAAATAGTTGATATATGAAAATTTTCTTTATTTGGATTAACTTTGAGAGAGATTACAAATTTCCTTAATTATTGAAAACTCACCATTGAAGTGCATATCTATAAGCTTTAAGTTGGCAATCAAGGGTTATAAGTTTCATGAAAAATCATATGGGTAAATTTGAGTCAGACGAATCGATTCTTTTTCATCTAAAATGAATCATATATATATATAAGTAATTTGATATTAATCTCAATAATTTAAGCATTAGCATAATGTATAGGTAGCAGCTGCAGATTTCTAAAAAGGGAATAGCGTTAATATTGGTTGTACGGTATTTAGGTTTTCTTTTGCTCAAAATTATTAATCACATTTAGAAGATCAAAAAATATTAATTATTATTTTTTTAATTATAATAAATATTTATATAATTTTATTATTTTTTTGACTTAAATTTTAAATATGTTCTTATAGATTAAAATTATAACCCGATCCAAAAGTTTTACACTGCAATCTGATTGAGATAAAAAAATAAGATTTTTAGTGGTGGCAGAGGATACATGCCAATAGAAAAATACATTAGAATTAAAGTTTGAGAGTTCTGAGTAATTGTATAATTATGCTATCGTGTGCATTCCTTTAGATTGCGTGTCTGTTATAACAAACTATTTCAAACTAATAAATGAAAATAATTAGGTGAGATCACATTAAAACATCCCAGGGAACGGAGTCGTACGCCTTGGGCATGTCTAACTTGGCGTAGGCCTAATTTTAACCTGTGAGTGCTTCTCTAGCCGATGGATGAACATTCAGGCAAAAATTATTAGTTTGAAAAAGTAACGAATAAAATATGTGAACTCTCACAAGTTATGGTAAGAAGCAATTATTACAACCCAATAAAATCCAGAATTGGGATTCACGATTGTCGTAAGCAGGAACCATCATTACAGTCCTCAATCAACACAATTGGTGATTGTTTTCCTGATATATTATTGTCACAATTTCATTTAACTTGAAATGCAGAAGCTTATACATCAATGTTTTTCGTTTAAAACTTGAAGATAATTTTAATCCTTACAACTTTGTACGACCAAAGGATCCTTTGAAAGAACTGTGAAGAGCTTGTGATCTTCTGAAACTATAAATATCCTCTATCTGAACCTTGTTCAGCTCAGCTTGCTCACCTGTATCTGATGTGTACGCGAGTGAATGTAGGCTGCCATAAACACGTATGCTCAATGTCCTCTTCTGGGGTGCACCAATTCTTATATATTCGTCGAAAAAATCAACAAATTCTTGTTTTGTGAGCCGCTCTAGTGCTGCAACCTGTATTAATGCCATTCATAAGGATAAACTTGCATCATGCTCTTGGATTTTGGGATTAACAGTGCATGGGTTGGGGAGTTACACTCTACTAGTTTCTAAAAGTTCCACATTCATAATAGTTTGAATCATGGAAGTGTTTCAAAGCAATTATGATACCCATACCTCGCATTCTATGCGATCAAACTTAAGAGTCCCAACAACAATCTCATGCCAATAAAATCCAGATTCTTCCCATAAATTCTTGTGCTTCTCAAGTTTCGTATCAATCAATGCCTTAACATTGCTCTGCACAACAGCCAGTTTATCAGTTATTTTACAATGGAAGGTGGCAATGGGCAATCCTTTCAAAATCTAAACTTTACTGATGACTCACCAAAAGGTCCAGTTGGTCTTGAAACAAATTGTTCAGATAATAAACAAATAATAATGATGTTAATTAATCGTTAGTGCCCCTCTTGCTATGCATAAGATATTGTAATTATTGGCCGAAACTCAGCTCAGTATGCGAGCTATCTTAAGACGAGTTAATTCAACAACCAAACCAATATGCTAAAGTGCTGTTGATGAGCTAGTAATCATTTCAATTTCAGGCCACATGAAAATGTTCTTCTCATTGTTTGTAGAACTTTAAAAATGAATTGAACAACCAATACTATAACCACTAATTTTTATGACTATCATTTAGGTTACTAATATGAGAATCTTAAAGATAGATAGCATAATGGTCCTCATACTGTTAATTCAGCAGTCTCTAAAACAACTATTAGGACATGGTAACTACTTGCACATTCAACATAGCAATTAAGAGAAATTTTTAAGTTATCTTCATACTAGGCCATAAGAATACTGTTGACTTATATTGTGCAGAGGTGGGTTCAAGATAATGTTCATGTCCATAGTCATGATTATTTTGGATTTATATCTAAATATATTCAAGTAAACTCTAACTAGTCATTAAGGAATTTATCTTTAAACTAGTTTATATCATGTCCTGTTTAGGCTGTGCATGTTCATTTGTGTGTCGTAATTGGACCTCTCAATAAATTTTGTTGTGTTCAGATAGTGTGATCAAGTACTTCAAGATGAAGTCCAAATAAATATGCAGAAAAAAAAAGGGTACTCTGAGACTATTATCTCTGATCTCACCTTGAACTCCACATCAGTCATCTCATAAATTTTATTTTCAAACAACCTGAGGAATGCCTCGACTCTCAAATCAATATACCCCGGATCCTGTCCAGTTCACCAAGATCAATTTAGAATATGGTGGAAATTCACACAAAAAAATTGCAGCATACCTTTACTGTAGATTGAACGATAAATTGTAATCCACGAATACCGTAATCATTCCTGCATAGTTTGATAAGTTCAACTGCATTATAGTTATTTGAAGTTTCATGAAATGTTTAGGGAAAATAGACTTTTGCATACCTCCGTGTGAGGTGAGTAATGTACCCAAGTTGTTCAACTGTTCTCAGCTGTTGGAAGGTTGGTTGCGTTGCAATTAGAGTAAAAAGCTGAAGTTTCACATTCAGCATAAATTCATCTTGATGAACCTAGATAATTCAATCAAATGGATTCAGCAACTACATCATTCTCTCTACCAAAAATAAAATCTTTTAGTCAAATCAAACGGCCTGGTAAAGATCATAGGAATAAATGATTTCAGAAACAATAAACTCAGCAAAAGCAAGCAAAGTAGGCCAATTAAAGAATGTCCAGATAGATCATAGTATGGTAAAGAGAAGAAAAGAATGAAATAGAAGAGGAAATTTATTAGTTGCAGACTCTGTCCAGACAAAGAAGAAATTGAAAAATTTTCCCCTTCTCTGTTAAAACTGTACCGAATAACATCTCAACCAAAACAGTAGTCTTTCCATCAAGTACCATTGAATGTTCCAACCTCTAAAGGACAGGACCCAAATTGAAGGGAATGAGTCCTTGAGCTTTTAACATAATCCCTGATTCTCCAAGTAGGTTTTATGGTCAATGAACACTCACACATTAATCCCACCATTAAGATAATAACAAAATCTGAACAAAACATCCCAGCAAATGGTGGAACCATCAGAACCAATAAGGCATTCACATTTTATTGAGGAAAAGAAAAAAATGAAAAGGTTTGATCAATAATTTTTTGAGTAGGATGAATCATATGCATTAGAATTTATGGAAATATATGTTCTATTACTTTTGTTTTAGCAATTTCAAGTTTAGGCTCCTATCTAAGTTGACGAGTATTTTGTGCTTAAGTTTCATAAAGCCTAGAAAATTAGTGAAGATATGAATTGGGGAAATGATATAGTTGAGTAACAATATTAATTAATTTATTAAAATACTATATTTGCAGGAAACCAAAGAAACATCAAGAATGCAACATCTGTTAAAACACAAATCTGATTAAGATATTTAAAATTTTCTCCTCATGTTGAAGTAATTGATGAGAAAAAGGAGAGGTAGGAAGAAAATGCAAGCATAGGTGATAGTAAAAAAACTTACTTCCTCATAACAAAAATGGTTTACAATAAGGATAAAAGATGTAACCAGGCAAGACCAGAGTGATTAACATATGTTGTTACCTGAATATAATGTACTAGAGCAGAGTTCTCATTACTTGGATTCAAGCCTTTGATAGGGTAGACATAACTCATACCCCTTTCAAGCTTGATAACCCTATTTGTCAAATGCTGGGATGGGAATAAAGGTTGGCATATAGGGTTTGGACCCTTGAAGAAAACATCTTCAACATACTGAATTATGGACTCTGCCTCACTGCATTCAATGTTACCTGAAATTAAATAAGATTAAATAAATCAAAGACAAGAATCATAGTAATCCTAGAGCTTTCAAGAAAGTAATCAAGACTAAAAGACCTGCTATGTAGCACTCTAGGAATGCCCTTGAGAGCATCATGGGAGTAAACTTTATAAGATCTTCAGCTTCAAGATGAGGAAGAACTTCTAGTTTTTCCATCCATGGCCATTTCTGGTCGCATAGCAATAAATAGCAATAGTACATAGCTTGCTCGTAGGGTTGTTCAAACTTGTTATTTTCATAGTCCTTTCTCAACTTTTCCTGATAAATAATATATAGACTGTCAACACCAATTTCATCCACTCCTTGATTAATTTTCACACCCTAGACAGTGTTGATGAATGTGCTACCTATACAGGCACCCAAAAACAAATGACTGTCTTCTCTTTTTGAAGGAAGGAAGAAAGAAATTCTGGTCTCGTAATACTGCCACAAGCTTTGGGCACAACTTGGCATATCTATATCTAGATCTATAAAATTCTAATAAACCTGGTCTCTAAAATAAGTTCACCTAAAAGTGACGAGTGACATTCTATGATATTTTTTTCATTTGTCTATTTTACCCCTATCTTATTATTGCCACTATTTAAAATGTAATTTTTTAGTTTCTTAATATTTGACATAAAAATTTAAATAAAATTAATATATATCTATATTTACAAATTATAATTGCAAAAAATATACATTTTTATCATTAATATTAATTAATATGTATATATTAAATAAAATTTATTAATCCTATTACTACTACTAATTAATATGTGACTTTTTAGGATAATTGAGTTTTTGATTCCCATTTTAGTGGAAACAACTAAAATGAAGAAAATGTAAAGCGGGGGGAACCAAGCCAAATTAACTTAAACCATATTGGCGGAGGCAATTCCAAGCTTAACAATCAAACTATGCTAACAGTCTTTAGCACTTTTTGGATATATATATAATAATTAATATTTTTATCATTAATAATAATTAATATGCATATATTAATATGTATATATTACTACCACTAATTAATATGTGACTTTATAATTTCTTAATACTTAACATAAAAATTAAAATAAAATTGATATAATTTATATTTATTAATTATAATTGCAAATATGCAAATTTTAATCATTAATAATTATTAATATGTATACATTAAATAAATTTCATTAGTCTTATGAATACTACTAACTAATACGTGACTTTACAGTTTATTAATACTTAATATAAAAATTTAAATAAAAGTAAGATATATCTACATTTATGAATTATAATTACAAAAAATTCTTAAATTTAGAACTGCTAAGTGTAATTAATTAATAATACAATCAAATAACTAAGTGATTGCCCATAATTTTAATGCAGCTTATTTTTATATTTTTTAGCTATATTTTATCAGTAAATGTTAATAACTAATGTGTATATATTAAATAAAATTTATTGGTCTTAGTAAATTTATGGTCATATTAACTAATCACTTATTTTCAATTCTTAGTTCTTAACCTAAAATCTATATAAATATTATTATAAAAATGAGTTATGAAATAAGGTCACAACGTAAGTATGATAGGATGATAAATAGGCTAATGACAAGTAAAATGAAAAATACTTAATGAATATAACAGTGACATATAAAAGCCATAGTCACAATACCAAGAAAAATTACTATGGAAAAAATAATTCTACTAAATTTTAGTAGAAAAAAAGCCAATCTAAATATAAACCTCCATCATCATAGCTTGAAAGTTACAGTAAAAACAAAGTAGAGATGATGAACAAAGGTTTCCATAAATATTTACAAGATATGTAAAATTTAAGATTTTTTTGTACATTTTTAATTAATATTTTTTCTAAATTTAAATACTATATTTTTATTATTTATTCTATTACTAATTTTAAAAAAATTAAAAATATCTGCGCGGGTGAGTGTCCAGTGTATGTGTCTGTGTGTATATATATTAAATAGGATTATACCTAAGGTTCAGTATTATTGTAGGCTTAATTTTATCTTATTATATTAATTAGTCCTTTTCTGAATTCTTCTAAATATTGTACCAAAGCCGTGAACTTTAGTCCATTCAAATGTTTCCCTATCTGTCCATAATTTTATGTCTAGTATAGATGTGGCTTGGTTTCAAGTTGAGAGAAGGGTGGGCCAGCCATATTTCTATGAACAAATAAGCAATGTCTTCCCCAATCATGTTGGTTTTCAAGTTTTCCACTTCACCTCAAAATCAGTTTAGTACAGAAGCATGCATGTTTGCAATATATTCTGAAGAAAATACAGCAATTTTAATGTAAAAAAGTTGAAAGAATTTGAGAATAAGTATTCTTAGTTAATACCTTAATCACAGCAAACCTGTCAGGATTCACATAAAATTTTGCAATTTTTCCAATGACATTTTCCAGCAAGGTCCTCAGTTTGTCATTATAACCAGTCAGAATCACCTATGAGGGTGAAGGAATTTAAAAGCAAGTTAAAACATGCAAGTGGTGTTGCATCATGCTGAGAGAAAGAAAAAACAGCCAAACAAATATTTCGTAACATGATTTTCTTTTCACAAGGAAGAATCTCATGAGAAGAAAAAAGCTTGCGATTTTGAACTTGTATTTCTAGCCCATTTCCTAGGTATTGCAAAGGAAAGAAATAACGAAATACTTCAAAAGTGTTGAACTGACTGGTTTTTGAGAAAAATCAGTATATATTATTGTATTTTTCAGTATAAACATGCTTTACACACTCTTCCTATTTATACACTAGAAATCTAGATACAATAGGAATTCTAGACTAATTAGGAAATGAAAGGAGGAAGATAACTGAAAGAACTAAAACTTCTACAAAAACAGGGACTTTAACAAACGTATTCCAACACTCCCCTCAAGTTGGTTTGTGTATATCACACATACCTAACTTGAAAACTAGAGTATGGAATATCTTGCTGCTTAATCCTTTAGTGAACATGTCGGCTACTTATTCCTTTGAAGTCACATGCGAGACTGTAACACCCTCACTTTAGCTAGTCTGTACATTCGACTGTTCCGGTGACTAATGTCAGTCCGAACAGTCAAAATGTCTAGAACTACATTTCAATGATAGTGAGGAGACATAAAATGATGAAATAAATGATAAGAAAAATTAAGGAAAAATAAAAGAGATGAAATGTAACTAAGTTAAACTAGTCGGAACCGTAGCGATAGGTGAATGCACCGGGAAGTTACGGTGAAGACCGTTGCTGATCCCTGGACCGCGGTGAACCCTAGGAAATATTTTCGGGACATAATTAAATGTCTATTGAGGTATAATTGACATTGAAAATGTCAGGAAATTTAGTAAATCGGTACAGACGAAAACGAAAATTACAGAAATCGGAGGGTCAAGGACTTAATCGGTAGTACTGAAAAATTTGAAATACAACCCGAAGAGGGGCATTTTGGTCATTAGGCACCTAGAGTTGACTTTTGACCTAAATGTCAATTAAAAACAAGTAGTGTTAAATTTTGAAAATTCCATAAAAATTTAAAATCATATGTGTAGTATAATTAAGGGAAATTAAAGGGGTATAAATTGGGATAATTAAAAGTTTAATTATAATATTATTAATCTAAGTTAGTGGAGGATTGTGGACATATATAAGGTCACTTAAGGACAGATTTCTCCACTAAACAATCTTCATCTTCTTCATTCTTCTTCCAAGCCGAAATCAAATTCTCTCCCAAACCTCCATGGCCGGCCAAGCATGCAAGCTTCAATGGTCTATCTTCAAGCCATGATTCTTCTAACTCACTTCATTAAAGTTGATCACCACACCTTGGGCAGATTATAGGGAGCAAAAAAAAGAAGATTTTGTGAGTTTTTAGCAAGCTTCAAAACATGTAAGTGTCTATTTTCTTCCCTTTGCTTAATTAAACTTGGAATTGATGTTATGGTGAGTTGAATTATTGAGAAATTTGGAAAATTTGATGAGTATTGGGTGTGACCTAAATTCGGCAGCCATGCAAGTCAAGTGTGTGTGGTTTATTTTTACATATATTTGATGGAAAATGATGTTCATTAAGGTGATTCAATGCCCTAGCAAATTAATTTCATGTGTATTTGTGATTGAGCATTTGAATTGGGGGGTTTGAAAGAAATGTTGAAGACTTTGGCAATTGGTGATTTTTGGCAGCCTTGATGAACTAAGAAGAGTGCTAAATTCCATGAATTTAATTGGTGAATTATGGTATTGATGGATTAATGGAAGTGTATGTGAATTAGTAGTTGGAATTACATGTAATAGTTAGGTGATTTCATGTATATATTATGTTGATTTTGACTTTGTGAATTAGGGTTGTATATTGTATATTGGGGACTTGTATAAACTGCTCAAATTGACTAATTTAAGATGTGATGAATGGTCATGGAATGTTACAAATTCAGAATTTAGGTATGGGAGATTAAGGAATAGGAATTGGAATGTGTAATGTTTGGTATTTGAGGAATTGATTGAGGGCAGAATGTGTTTGGGACAATAACCTAACTTGTGTGAACCCAATTGGTATGAGACCAATTGAAGATAAAACTAGACATAAAATGAGCCAACTTTCATGTAGAAACCTTGCCAAAATTCTGTCCAGAAAATGACCTCAAATTTGACTTAATCCGGAATTGGTAATTTGCAAACCCAAAATTTGACCATATGAACAGTAGCCACTCAATTGGCCATAACTTACTCAAAACAGGTCCAAATGACCTGAAATTTATACCATAAGAAAGATTAGACATAAGGCTACATCTTTTGTAAAGATTACAAAGCCCAAAAATGTCATTAACCAAGTCAATTTACTTGCACAAGTTGAGGTATCAAATATGCCAAAATTGAATTTGACCTAAAATTTGCCAAACAGAGGTGTGTATTTGTGATTGAGCATTTGAATTGGGGGGTTTGAAAGAAATGTTGAAGACTTTGGCAATTGGTGATTTTTGGCAGCCTTGATGAACTAAGAAGAGTGCTAAATTCCATGAATTTAATTGGTGAATTATGGTATTGATGGATTAATGGAAGTGTATGTGAATTAGTAGTTGGAATTACATGTAATAGTTAGGTGATTTCATGTATATATTATGTTGATTTTGACTTTGTGAATTAGGGTTGTATATTGTATATTGGGGACTTGTATAAACTGCTCAAATTGACTAATTTAAGATGTGATTAATGGTCATGGAATGTTACAAATTCAGAATTTAGGTATGGGAGATTAAGGAATAGGAATTGGAATGTGTAATGTTTGGTATTTGAGGAATTGATTGAGGGCAGAATGTGTTTGGGACAATAACCTAACTTGTGTGAACCCAATTGGTATGAGACCAATTGAAGATAAAACTAGACATAAAATGAGCCAACTTTCATGTAGAAACCTTGCCAAAATTCTGTCCAGAAAATGACCTCAAATTTGACTTAATCCGGAATTGGTAATTTGCAAACCCAAAATTTGACCATATGAACAGTAGCCACTCAATTGGCCATAACTTACTCAAAACAGGTCCAAATGACCTGAAATTTATACCATAAGAAAGATTAGACATAAGGCTACATCTTTTGTAAAGATTACAAAGCCCAAAAATGTCATTAACCAAGTCAATTTACTTGCACAAGTTGAGGTATCAAATATGCCAAAATTGAATTTGACCTAAAATTTGCCAAACAGAGGTGTGTATTTGTGATTGAGCATTTGAATTGGGGGGTTTGAAAGAAATGTTGAAGACTTTGGCAATTGGTGATTTTTGGCAGCCTTGATGAACTAAGAAGAGTGCTAAATTCCATGAATTTAATTGGTGAATTATGGTATTGATGGATTAATGGAAGTGTATGTGAATTAGTAGTTGGAATTACATGTAATAGTTAGGTGATTTCATGTATATATTATGTTGATTTTGACTTTGTGAATTAGGGTTGTATATTGTATATTGGGGATTTGTATAAACTGCTCAAATTGACTAATTTAAGATGTGATGAATGGTCATGGAATGTTACAAATTCAGAATTTAGGTATGGGAGATTAAGGAATAGGAATTGGAATGTGTAATGTTTAGTATTTGAGGAATTGATTGAGGGCATAATGTGTTTGGGATAATAACCTAACTTGTGTGACCCCAATTGGTATGAGACCAATTGAAGATAAAACTAGACATAAAATGAGCCAACTTTCATGTAGAAACCTTGCCAAAATTCTGTCCAGAAAATGACCTCAAATTTGACTTAATCCGGAATTGGTAATTTGCAAACCCAGAATTCGACCATATGAACAGTAGCCACTCAATTGGCCATAACTTACTCAAAACAGGTCCAAATGACCTGAAATTTATACCATAAGAAAGATTAGACATAAGGCAACAACTTTTGTGAAGATTACAAAGCCCAAAAATGTCATTAACCAAGTCAATTTACTTGCACAAGTTGAGGTATCAAATATGCCAAAATTGAATTTGACCTAAAATTTGCCAAACAGAGGCAATCTGTCCAGCTTTGCTAAAATAACCATAACTTGATCCAAAAAACTCCAAATGACCTGAAATCAGTGCCAAAATCTCAACAAGACATAGACCTATAATATTGCTCTTTTGACCAGAACCCAGAAATCAAGGGAATAAAGTCAATCAGCTAGATCAAGACAGTATACCAAATCTGAAATATTGCAATAAAATGCAATAAGTTTAGAAATGGAATTGACAATAAATACCAACACATGTGGAATGTAAAATGTGACATATAGGTAACATTAAAACTAATTTACCTATTCTGTATGAAAAATCAACATTTTGATTGACTAGTATGAAAAGTCAACATTATGGATTGACTAGTGAAATGATTAGTAACCAATGAAAATTAAATACAAAAAATTACACATTAAATTTTGTAACATACCCTAGTATTGCCTAGTATAATTGGTTTGGATAGGTTGGCATGCCAATAGGGTTCTGATAGCAGTATATGGCCTCACGCAATTCTATATTTCACGGCCTATTATGCCATTCTGTATTTTATGGCCTGTTATGTCATTCTATGATAATATAGCCTGTGGCTATTCTGATTATGCTGATATACTTGACTTTATGCCTGATTGCTTATATGTCTTATTAGTCATTCTGTCTACACACCGGGAGATACTTTATGACCGATGGTGTGATGGCCCGAAGTACTTGGTACCCAGTGCCTATTTACCCGTTTATCCAATCCGGTCAGCTGTCTAGGTCACTTGGGGCAGCTAAATTAAGCCTAAATAAAATATTACTAAATAAAGACATAAAAAGTATTAAATTAATAACCTTATAAAAAATTACTGAAATATCAGTCTGTAAGAGATATTAGATCATAACTGCATAAGCAATTATTTTATTTTAGTTTAGTCTATTTCTCTTTTATAATGGCACCACTAAGCAGTATTGCTTAGCGCGTTGCTTTTGCTACGCGTAGGTACTGGAGATACCGCTGGGGAGCCCAGCACACCTACGGCAAGGTGATCAGTCAGATCTGCACAGGAGTCCAGAGTCACCTACACTACATTGCATACATGGTAGGGCATTAGGCGGATGTTGTATTTTGTATTTTGTAGCAGTTTTAGGGTTTTGCCACGTACTTTGTGAAATTATGAAACTTAAAGTTTATGTAATATTTATATATTTTGTAATTAAATAAAATTGAGTATTTCTTTTGTATTTGAGATTATTATGGACTGTATGAAACTGTGGAATTTATATGACTGAATTATTGAGATTTTAATAATCTGTTGAGATTTCTGAGTAATTTTGAGACTGTGTTGAGAAATAATGAGATTGAAAATTTGAGTCTATTATATTGAAATTGTTTTTGACAAGTGTAGAAGAACTGTTTTGTCCAAATTACAGTCGGCACTCTGCCAGATTCTCCTTAAAAATTGCGCAGACTCAGTTTTATCAAAGTTTGAAATAATAACAAAAAATGATGTGAATTTTACACAAAGGCTATTTAAATCCAAAATGAGTATTTAGAAAATATAATAAGATCAGATAAGGTGTTTCAGCACTCCGTGTGACACGTCTTGCTCGGCTACATTGTAGACGAGTGAGAGGTGTTACATTTAGTGGCATCAGAGCACGGTTTAGGCGTTTCTGGGTCTAGATAGATTACATACCATGCATTGCATTTATAAGTGTTGAGGTGACTCTAATGCAGATATATTGTTTTGGTTATTTTGATTAGAATATAGATTCAATATCGCAACGAGCAATAGACGAAGAAGTGGAGAGTCATGCTCCACCTATGACTGAGGCTAGAGATAGGGGGGAACCTGCTCCACCAGCACCAGAGGCACTTGCACAGTCTCCGCAGGCTATATTTCAGCAAATGACCGAATTTTTTAGACAGATAGCAGGAGCTATGCCACCGTCACCACCTCCACAGCAGAAATCTCATCTGGAGAAGCTCAAAAAGTTTAGAGTTGTGGATTTCCTGGGTAAGAGAGAAGATGACTCAGTGGCAGCTGAGAACTGATTGGATAGAACCGAAAGGGTCCTAAAGCAACTTCACTGCACCCCAGATCAAAACCTGGAAGGTGTTGTGTCGCTGCTCCAAGATGATGCGTACCAATGGTGGGACAGTATCCAGTGAGGTTCAACCAGAGCAGATAACCTAGGACTTCTTCCTCAGAGAGTTCAGAAAGAAGTATGTGGGCAAGGTATATTTGGAAGAAAGAAGATGAGAGTTCATTAGTTTAAGGCAGAGGCAGAGGCAGCTATCAGTGGCTGAGTATGAAAGAGAATTTGTCAGACTAAGCCACTATGGGAGCGAGATAATCCCCATTGAGGCTGAGAGGTGTAGGAGATTTGAAGAGGGACTGAATGATAACATCAAGCTCATGGTAACAGCTTTGGGGATTATTGACTTTACAAAGTTAGTTGAAGCTGCACTGAAGGTTGAGAGGGTCAGAGCAAGTGAACAGAGCAGGAAAGATAGGCAGCGTAAGAGGGAAGTTGGATCAGGGCAGTCAAGTATACCGACTAATAGTAAAAAGCTTAAAGATTCACAAGACCAGACACAGGACTAGAGAGGCTAGTTTGGGATATCTGTAGCTAGCTCCCTGGGCATAGTAACAAGGGAATCAGCCCCAATGCCAGAATGTACACATTGTGGTAGGAGACATAGAGGGGAGTGTCGACTATTAAAGGGAGAGTGTTTCAAGTGTAGAGCTACAGATCATTTCATAAGAGATTGCTCCCAGAGGAGTGATTTAACAGCTCCAGTACAAGCTGATAGACCTGCCCCCACAATGCAAAGGGGTAGAAAACCTTGTAGAGCAGAGGCGGCTAAGATTTCACAGAAGGCTATTTCTGAGACGGTCGAAAGGCCCGAAACTAGAGTGGCACCACAGGTATATGCCATGGAAGCCCAGGAGGAACCAAACCCAGACATTGATCAGGCAACACAAGGATGTGGAGAAGCAAGGAAGTAGCAGATTCCTTGACCATTTGCATCAGGTAAATTTCGAGGACGAAATTTTTATTTAGAGGGGAAGAATTGTAACACCCTCACTTTAGCTAGTCCGTACATTCGACTGTTCTGGTGACTAATGTCGGTCCGGATAGTCAGGATGTCTGGAACTACATTTCAATGATAGTGAGGAGACATTAAATGATGACATAAATGATAAGAAAAATTAAAGAAAAATAAGAGAGATGAAATGTAACTAGGTTAAACGAGCCGAAACCGTAGCGATGGGTGATCGCACCGGGAAGTTACTGTGAAGACTGTTATCGATCCTTGGACCACGGGTAGCCCTGGGAAATATTTTCAGGACATAATTAAATGTCTATTGAGATATAATTGATAATGAAAATGTCAAAGAAAATTTAGTAAATCAGTACAAACGAAACAAAAATTAAAGAAATCGGCAGGTCAAGGACTTAATCGATAGTACCGAAAAATTTGAAATACAACCCGAAGAGGGGTATTTTGGTCATTAGGCACCTAGAGTTGACTTTTGACCTAAATGTCCATTAAAAATAAGTAGTATTAAATTTTGAAAATTCCATAAAAATTTAAAATCATATGTGTAGTATAATTAAGGGAAATTAAAGGGGTATAAATTGGGATAATTAAAAGTTTAATTATAATATTATTAATCTAAGTTAGTGGAAGATTGTGGACATATATAAGGTCACTTAAGGACAGATTTCTCCACTAAACAATCTTCATCTTCTTCATTCTTCTTCCAAGCCGAAATCAAATTCTCTCCCAAACCTCCATGGCCGGCCAAGCATGCAAGCTTCAATGGTCCATCTTCAAGCCATGATTCTTCTAACTCACTTCATTAAAGTTGATCACCACACCTTGGGCAGATTATAGGGAGCAAAAAAAGAAGAAGATTTTGTGAGTTTTTAGCAAGTTTCAAAATAGGTAAGTGTTTATTTTCTTCCCTTTGCTTAATTAAACTTGGAATTGATGTTATGGTGAGTTGAATTATTGAGAAATTTGGAAAATTTGATGAGTATTGGGTGTGACCTAAATTCGGCAGCCATGCAAGTCAAGTGTGTGTGGTTTATTTTTACATATATTTGATGGAAAATGATGTTTATTAAGGTGATTCAATGCCCTAGCAAATTAATTTCATGTGTATTTGTGATTGAGCATTTGAATTGGGGGGTTTGAAACAAATGTTGAAGACTTTGGCAATTAGTGATTTTTGGCAACCTTGATGAACTAAGAAGAGTGCTAAATTCCATGAATTTAATTGGTGAATTATGGTATTGATGGATTAATGGAAGTGTATGTGAATTAGTAGTTGGAATTACATGTGATAGTTAGGTGATTTCATGTATATATTATGTTGATTTTGACTTTGTGAATTAGGATTGTATATTGTATATTGAGGACTTGTATAAACTGCTCAAATTGACTAATTTGAGATGTGATGAATGGTCATGGAATTTTACAAATTCAGAATTTAGGTATGGGAGATTAATCTTAAAAGTAAGTTTTGTTCAAGCAAGAAAAAAAGCTGCCAAGGAGATGATAGGGAGGGTAAAGGAGACAACAAAAAAGAAATAACACCCTATGAAAATTGATTCACTTGATAATATGGATTCAAATGATATCTATAACACGCGCGCTACTACCTACGCATGTATGGGTGTAGTGATAGTGTGTGTGCAACCATGCGCAAGTGGTTCCCGGCATGCAGCGGTGGTGTGTGTAGTGTTAAGTGTATAGCCATGCAAGTGTGTGTGTAAGTGGTAAAGTAAACATAAAGTTAGATATAGTAACAGATAATAGAACAGATAAGATGGAAGATATAGATAGAGAAGAGATAAGATAGAAGAGATAAGATAGAAGGAGGGAAGGGAGGAGAGGAGGAGGAGGGAGGAAGGATGTTGGATGGGGAATGGAAAGGGAGGGGAAAACTTGGGAGTGGGGGGGATGGGGGGAGGGAAAGGAAGGAGAAGAGAAAGATTGGAAGGAGAAAGAGGAAGGAAAGGTAAAAGGAGAAAGAGGTAAGAAATAACAAATTGGAAAAAACAAAAAGGAGAGAAAGAAGAAAGGAGTGAAGGGGTAGAGAGAGAAATGAGATAGAAGGAAGAAAGATATAGTAGTGAGAGAAGAAGGAGATAAAAGAAAGACTAAAAAGCTAGAGAGACAAAGAAAAGATAAAAATATAGAAAATAGTTATAGATAGGGAATAAAAATAAGAAATGGAGGAAACAAAGAGAATGGGAAGAGATGGATGATAATGATTAAATTAAAGAGATGATGATTTAATGATGAGAGAATTTTGGGAATGGAATTTGAAATGATGGAGGTTTGTGATGGAGGTTGTGTTGAGGTTTTTGGATGAGGTTTTTTTTTGGATGGGGGAAAAAAGGAAAACAAAAATAACATACTTTATAATAAAATTTATAATAATACTTAAATAAAAAAAAAAAAGTTAAAAAAGAAAGTCAATTTTAAAAGTGAAGAAAAAAAAGCAAAAAAGGGCAGAATAGAAGACAAGCAAGGATGCCAAAAGAGAATGCAAACAAGGCAGAGGTCAGGCAAAGTCAGTCAACATGTTTTGGGTCAACAAGGTAGGTTGGTAGGTTGGAACAAAGAAAGTGGAAGACAGAGTAAGTGGAGTCAAAAAAAAAGAAGTGAAAAAAAGAGTTCAAAGAGAAAAAAGTCAAAAAGGATGATGAGGAGAAATGGAAGCCATGATAATGTGGATTAGATAATGATATAAGAAAATGATAAAAAGATAGAAAAGAGAAGAAAGTAAAGAAAGAAGTAGAAAAAGAAATGGAAGTGTGGAAAGAGGAAAGAGAAAAAAAAGGAAGAGAGAAAAAAAAGAAAAAAGAGAAAAAAAAAGAAAAAAAGAAAAATAATAAAAAATAATATAATGAATAGATGAGAAAACAAAGAGGCAAAAAAAGAAGAAAAAAAAAAAAAAAAAAAAAGCAAAAAAGAAGAGAAAAGTTGAAAAAAAGAAAGAAAAAAGGAAGGAAAGAAAGAAGAAGAGAAGAGAAAAATAGAGAAAGAGAAGTCAAGAAATCAAAATCAAAAGAGAGAGATCAAATAAATAAAAAAAAAAAAAAAGAAAAAAAAGAAAAATAAAGAGAAAGATGAAAAAGAATTTATTTAATAATAAAAAAATAAAAAATAAAAAAAAAAAAAATATAGATAAAAAATATAGAATAAAGAATAAAAAAGAAAAGATTAGAAAAGAAAAAAGAAAAGAGAAGAAGAAGAGAAAAAAAAAAAAAAAGAAGAAGAAAGAGAAAAAAAAAATAAAATGAATGGTGGAAGATGAAAAGTATGGGAGTGTGGTGGGTGTTATTAAAATTATTTATTATAAAAATTATATAAATTATAAACTAAATAAAAGATGAAAAAAAAAAAGTATTTTTTTTTTTTTTTTTTTTTTTATTTTAAAAAAAAAAAAATAAAAACTATAGGGAACTCAAACTTCACTCAAAAACTATGGGAGAGAGTTGAGGAGAGAGAGGAGGAGCATACATCATCATCTCTTCTCTCTCTCTCTTCTTCAATTTCAAATCTGTTTCATTCATATCTGGATTCTCTCAACATGAAGAATGAGAGATATAGAGATGAGAAGAAAGAAGGAAGGAAGAAGAAGATTTTTACACATTTGGTTTTTGATTTGATTGAGAGAGAGAGAGTAGTATTGAAGAAGTTAGAAGAGAGAAAAAGTTATATAGGGTATAGTATATATATAAGTAATAATATATATGTATATAACTATTATGACAACTGTGGGGAGAGGGGACAAGGAGGGGACCGAGAGATTTTGGATTACATTGGGAGATACACCCAATTACCTTTTTTTACCTTTTTTTTTTTTTTAGTTTTAGACAATTAAGACAAACATAACAGAGAGTATATGCATAGTGCATGATGATATGATTGAGATAGATGATAGATGAGAAGGAGAGAAGAGAAGATAGAAGAGAAGAACTTGAAGAAGAGTTTAGAGTCAAAGGGTTTTAAGTTTTAAAGTAAGTAGAAGGCACACAAGCATTGCAAAAGTGAAGGAAGGGAAGGTGTGGTGATAGGGAAGTTAGTTTGATGAGGAGTGGCACTGTCCCAGTAATCACACTTTAAATATCTAGCTCAGTCTTTGGGGATGGGGGGGGAGGAGAGGAGGATTAGTTAGGATGGGAAAGTGATGGTGGGAAAGTGAGGCGGAGTGAGTTTTTTTTTATGTGATCGTAAGAAAAAAAAAAAAAAAAAAAAAAATTTTAACCAATACCCACCATACGCTATATATATATAGGAGTAGTGTGTTTGGAAAAGAAAGAAGTATGCATCTCTAAGAAGAGTTTTGAGAGATGAGAATGTTAAGGTGGATGAGTGGCCATACTAGACTAGATAAAGTCCCGTAATGAAAGTATTAGAAAAAGGTAGGAGTGGTGCCAATTGAAGATAAGTTGAGAGAAGGGAGATTGAGGTGGTTTTGGTCATGTGAAGCATAGACATACGAGGGCTCAGTTAGACAAGTAGAGCACATTAGGCTAGAGGATAGAAAGAAAAAGTACCTAAATTGACTTGGAGGAGAGTAGTAAAGATGACTGAGAAGCATTTTACACATTTCGAGGATTTAACCCAAAATCGAGGGAAAGCTTAATCCATATAGCCAATTCCCAAATTTTTGGGATAAAGGCTTAGTTGAGTTGAGTTGAGGTATGGGAGATTAAGGAATAGGAATTGGAATGTGTAATGTTTGGTATTTGAGGAATTGATTGAGGGCAGAATGTGTTTGGGACAATAACCTAACTTGTGTGACCCGAATTGGTATGAGGCCAATTGAAGATAAAACTAGACATAAAATGTGTCAACTTTCATGTAGAAACCTTGCCAAAATTCTGTCCAGAAAATGATCTCAAATTTGACCTAATCCGGAATTAGTAATTTGCAAACCCAGAATTTGACTATATGAACAGTAGCCACTCAATTGGCCATAATTCACTCAAAACAGGTCCAAATGACCTGAAATTTATACCTTTGGAAAGCTTAGACATAGGGCTACAACTTTTGTGATAATTACAAAGCCCAAAAATGTCATTAATCAAGTCAATTTACTTGCACAAGTTGAGGTACCAAATCTGCCAGAATTGAATTTGACCTAAAATTTGCCAAACAGAGGCAATTTGTCCAACTTTGCTAAAATGAACATAACTTGATCCAGAAAACTCCAAATGACCTGAAATCAGTGCCAAAATCTCAACAAGACATAGACTTATAATATTGCTCTTTTGACCAGAACCCAGAAATCAAGGGAATAAAGTCAATCAGCTAGATCAAGACAACATACCAAATTTGAAATATTGCAATAAGTTTAGAAATGGAATTGGCAATAAATGCCAACACATGTGGAATGTAAAATGTGACCAATAGGTAACATTGAAACTAATTTACCTATTCTGTATGAAAAGTCAACATTTTGATTGACTAGTATGAAAAGTCAACATTGTGGGTTGACTAGTGAAATGATTAGTAACCAATGAAAATTAAATACAAAGAATTACACGTTAAATTTTGTAACATGCCCTAGTATTGACTAGTATGATTGGTTTGAATAGGTTGGCATGCTAATAAGGTTCTGATAGCAGTACTGCATATGGCTTCACGCCATTCTGTATTTCATGGCCTATGATGTCATCCTGTATGTTATGGCCTGTTATGCCATTCTACGATATTATAGCCTGTGGCTATTCTGATTATGCTGATATACTTGGCTTTATGCCTGATTGCTTATATGGCTTATTAGCCATTCTGTCTGCACACCGGGAGATACTTTGTGACCAATTGTGTGATGGCCCGACGTACTTGGTACCCAGTGCCTGTTTATCCGTTTATCCAATCCGGTCAGCTGTCTAGGTCACTTGGGGCAGCTAAATTAAGCCTAAATAAAATATTACTAAATAAAGACATAAAAAGCATTAAATTAATAACCTTATAAAAAATTACTGAAATATCAGTCTGTAAGAGATATTAGCATTAGAACTGCATAAGCAATTATTTTATTTTAGTTTAGTCTATTTCTCTTTTATAATGGTACCACTAAGCAGTATTGCTTAGCGCATTGCTTTTGCTACGCGTAGGTACTGGAGATACCGCTGGAGAGCCTAGCACACTTACAGCAAGGTGATCAGTCAGATCTGCACAGGAGTCCAGAGTCACCTACACTACATTGCATACATGGTAGGGCATTAGGTGGATTTTATATTTTGTATTTTGTAGCAGCTTTGGGGTTTTGCCACGTACTTTGTAAAATTATGAAACTTAAAGTTTATGTAATATTTGTATATTTTGTAATTAAATAAAATTGAGTATTTCTTTATGTATTTGAGATTATTATGGACTGTATGAAACTGTGGAATTCATATGACTGAATTATTGAGATTTTAATAATCTGTTGAGATTTCTGAGTAATTTTGAGACTGTGTTGAGAAATAATGAGATTGAAAATTTGAGTATATTATATTGAAATTGTTTTTGACAGGTGTAGAAGAACTGTTTTGTCCAAATTACAACCGGCACTCTGCCGGATTCTCGTTAAAAATTGCGCAGACTCAGTTTTATCAAAGTTTGAAATAATAACCAAAAATGATGTGAATTTTACACAAAGGCTATTTAAATCCAAAATGAGTATTTAGAAAATATGATAAGATCAGATAAGGTGCTCCGACACTCCGTGAGACACGTCTTGTTCGGCTACATTGTTAACGAGTGTGGGGTGTTACAGAGACACTTAAAGACCCATTCACTATTTTCTCCTTTATGAAGTGTTGAACAATTTCCATTTGCTTGGTTCGATAATGTAAGACTAAATTATGAACTATACTAATAGCAGCTTTATTGTCACAAAACAAAGACAAACTGTTTGCATCTGATAGTCTCATTTCTCCCATCAATTTCTACACCCATAATAACTTGCAAATACCCTGTGCCATAGCTCTGTATTCTACCTCTGCACTAGATCTTATTGTTACATTATGCTTTTTACTTCTCCAAGTGATTAAATTTCCACCAACAAAGGTATAATAACCTGATGTTGACCTCCTATCATCAAGAGATTTAGTCCACTTTGCATCTATAAAGGTTTTTATCTGAAGGTGGCTATACTTTGAAAAAAGAAGTTTCTTTCCAGGTGAAGATTTTAAATACCTCAAAATGCGAAAAACATCATCTAAGTGAGGTTCTTAGGGATCGTGAACATATTGGCTCACCAGGCTTAAGCATCAAGTCTAGTATGAGAGATAAATCAATCTCTCAACTAACCTTTGATATCTTCCTATGTAAGCTGATTCCCCGATTCCTGCTTGTAGCTAGTGATTCACTTCAATCAGAGATTCAGTTGGTTTACATCCCAACATGCTAGTCTTATCTAGGAGATCTAATATATACTTCCTTTAAGCAATAAAAATTCCTTTGTCTAATCTAGCGACTTCTATTCCAAGGAAGTACTTTAACTTACCCAAGTCTTTAATTTCAAATTCCTAAGCCAAGCGATCCTTAAGATGGGCAACCTCTTCTTTATCATATCCTGTCACAACTATATCATCAATATAAATAACAAGCAGTGTAATCTTACATCTATGATGTTTCATAAATAGAGTATGATCAACATTGCTTTAATAGAAACCAAAGGAAATCATGGCTTTACTGAATCTGTCAAACCATGCTCTTAGTGACTGCTTCAGACCATATAATGCCTTCTTCAATCTAAAGGCTTTTCCTTTTGTCTTTTCATCCTCAAATCTTGGAAGAATCTCCACATATACCTCCTCTTCTAAATCTCCATGCAAAAAAGCATTTTTAACATCAAACTGCTATAGGTCCTATTCAAGCTTTGCAGCACATGACATTAAGTTCCTAATAGTATTCATCTTTGCAACAAGTGCAAAAGTCTCCTGATAATCCATCCCATATGTCTGATTAAAGCTTTTTGCCACCAGTTTGGCCTTATATCTCTCAATGGACCCATTTGCTCTATGCTTTATAGTAAATGCCATTTGCATCCAACCAGTTTGTTCCCAAATGGGAAAGTAACAAGATCCAATGTCTCATTTTTTATCAATGCCTTCATCTCATCTCCATTTTGGATTTAGATATGCTTTTTTCCAATTCTGTGAGATAGGAAAAGAAGAAATAGATAAGACAAATGCTTTATAGGAGGGAGATAAGGAATCATAGGTGTAGAAAGAGATGATTCTCCTTAATTTCAATTAATCTGTATATGGGTATATATATACAATTGATTCCTATAATTGTATTCTACTAATTAGGAAGAAATCCTAAATAAGAAATCTTAAATAGCAATACAGAATACAGAATATACAAAAAAATAATATAGTGATTGACTTTCCATAATACTCCCCCTCAAGTTGGAGCATAGATGTTAATCATACCCAACTTGTTACAAATGTAGTCAATCCTAGCTCCATTCAGAGCTTTTGTGAAAATATCTCCTAACTGCTCTCCAGTTTTGATGCGTTCTGTTGAGATGATCTGTTGTTGAATCTTTTCACGAACAAAGTGACAATCAATCTCAATATGTTTGGTTCGCTCATGAAACACCGGATTAGAAGTAATATGGAGAGCAGCTTGATTATCACACCACAATTTCGCAGGCAGAGAGGTCTTAAAACCTGTCCCATCTAGTAATTGAAGTATCCACATTACCTCACATACTGATTGTTCCATGGCTCTATATTCAGATTCAGCACTAGATTGAGAAACTACACTCTGCTTCTTGCTTCTCCAAGACACCAAATTTCCTCCAACAAAAACGCAATATCCAGTAGTTGACCTCCTTTCAACCTTAGATCAAGCCCAATCAACATCTGAAAAACATTCAACATTCAAATGCCCATGATTATCATATAACAAACCTCTTCTTGGAGCACCCTTCAGATAACACAAGATTTGTTCCAAGGCTTCCCAATGAGCAACAGTTGGGGAAGACATAAATTGACTTACCACACTAACGGCATAAGCAATGTCAGGACGAGTGACTGTAAGGTAGTTTAATTTTCCTACCAATCTCCTGTATCTCTCTGGATCTTCAAACAACTCACTATCCCCTGCTAACAGTTGTAAATTTGGAGTCATTGGTGCACTACAAGGCTTAGCACCTAATTTTCCTGTCTCTGTCAATAAATCGAGGACATATTTTCTTTGAGACAAGAAAATACCCTTCTTACTTCTCATAACTTCAATACCCAAGAAATACTTTAACAATCCCAAGTTTTTGGTCCGAAACTGGGTTTGGAGGAAGGTTTTAAGAGATGAAATACCTGCAGAGTCACTTCCAGTGATGACAATGTCATCCACATAAACTGCCAGGAGAATTAGACCATCCTCAGATTGCCTATAAAATACTAAGTGATCACACTTACTCTTTTGCATACCAAATTCCTGTACTGCTTCACTGAATCTCTCAAACCAGGCCCTAGGACTTCGTTTCAAGCCGTAAAGAGACTTCCGAAGCCTACAAACTTTACCCAACTCCCCCTGAGCAACAAACCCAGGTGGTTGCTACAAACTTTTGGCCACGCCATTTTGGGATGGGGTATCCACATAGGAAGACTGATGAAGAATGCCATTTTGCATCATATAAGACTGAAATTGTGCTGAAAAGTATTCTTTGGCATTGTCACTTCTTAATATGATCACAGAAATATTAAATTGAGTTTTGATTTCATTACAAAAGGCACAAAAGATAGAAAACAACTCAGAACGATTCTTCACTAAATATAAACAGGTAACACGAGAGTAATCATTAACAAAAGTAACAAAATAACGAAATCCAGTTTTAGAAGTAACAGAATAAAGACCCCAAACATCAGAATAAACTAACTCAAAAGGGGATGAAGCCCGTTTATTGACTCTAAACAAAAAAGGCAAACGATAATATTTTGCAAACTGACTCGACTCACATTCTAGTACTAATAAAGACTGAAGCTGAGGACATAGCTTCTTCATGGTAGACAAAGAAGGATGACCCAATCTACAATGAGCTTCAAGAGGTGTTAAGGTACTGGAGCAAACAAGCGACCGCGATACATGATTTTCAAGAATGTAGAGACCAACTGACTCACGTCCTTTACCAATAATCTGCTTCGTCGTAAGATCCTGAAACAAACACTGGTTAGAAAAAAAGGAAACAGAACAATTTAAGGTACGAGTAAGTTTACTAACAGAAAGTAGATTAAAAGAGAATTTCGGTAGACACAAAACAGATGACAAAGAAATTGATGAAGTCGGGTTCGCAGTTCCAGAACCCACGACACAAGAAGTAGAACCATCAGCTAAAGTAACAGTAGAGGAAGTGAGATTAGACTGAAAAGCAGATAGAAGACTAGAATTACCTGTCATGTGATCTGTCGCACCAGAATCAATAACCCATTTAGATGAGGAAGACACAAGACATGTAGTGGATTTACCTGACTCAGCGATTGCAGTGACAGGGGAACTGGTAGGCTTTAGAGATGCCTGATACTGGAAAAACTGTGCAAAATCCTCTGCAGATACCAAAATAGTTTTCTCAGAGGAAGATACTATAGAATCCTCTGCTACCAAAATTGTCATCTGTGATCGCTGATTTTTCCTCTGAAGTTGCGGACAATTATATTTTGTATGGCCAGGCTCATGGCAATAATAACAAATGACTTCTCTTGAGTCCTGATTAGAACTAGCCTCTCCATTACGCTGATTACTTCTGTTGCCTGCAAGAAAACTCATAACAGCCAGTTGCTCCCCTTGGGCCTGCTGAACTTTCACATCAGGATTAAAAGGCAAAAATACATTAAGTTCCTCATATACCCGTTTAAAATCCATAAAATAAGCCGTGAGAGACTTATCCTCTTTCTCAGCACGGTAGAATGCCTTACAAATATCATAAATACGGGAGATATTCCCTTTACCAGAATACAAAAAATCTAAGTAATCCATCAATTCCTTAACAAATTCACAGTGATTAATTAAACTAATTACCTCACTGTGAATCGAGTTCCGAAGCTGCAAAAATAACCGAGCATCCTCCCTTAGCCAAGTTTGTCGTGTATCATCCGTAGGTGGATCTTTAGTAAGGTGATCATCCTTATCAATGCTACGCAAATAGACCCTAATAGTCTTACTCCACTCAAGGTAATTCGAACCATTAAGTTTGTGTTCCGTGATCTTAGTCATCACCGGAATCACATCAGAAATAACATTCTTATTGTCTGCCATTTGTTGAGACAAAAAAAACTAACCGAAACGCTAATCCAAAGTACTTATAACAGCAAAATAACCCAAAATCACAAATCAAACAAATACCAAAATAGGATCTGAGAGCCAAACCTCAGAAGTCCTTTAATGGTACACTGGATCAGGTAACAGCACACAGTGGTGGAATGAGGGGGTTGAGGCGACGCTGGCGATGTTGATCGGAGTCGAAACGGCTGGTCGGCGGCTAAGGTCTCTCCTGAGCTGGGTGGTGAGAACAAATAGTCACCCTAGATAGATGACCTGCTCTGATACCATGTAGAAAGAGATGATTCTCCTTAATTTCAATTAATCTGTACATGGGTATATATATATAATTGATTCCTATAATTGTGTTCTACTAATTAGGAATAAATCCTAAATAAAAAATCCTAAATAGGAATACAGAATACAGAATATACAGAGAAATAATATAGTGATCGATTTTCCATAACAATAGGAAACAAACTTGAATATAGAATGTTTGGTGCAAGTCTTAACTCCTTTTCTAAAAGCAATAGCTATATCCGGATCATCAAAAAGAGAATTAGAATCAGATTGAGTATTCAGGATGTTCAGGATCTGAATTCAGAGATTCTAACTGATCAGGTATATCAAGCTCAATGACTGCGTTTGTCTTTTCATGATGAGTGTAAGTTCTTAAATCCACCCTATTTAGTCTCTCTCTCTCTCTCTCTCTCTATGGGTTGAGGAGCAACTGATTGGGCCTTATCCTCACTACTCAGATTGGGTTCAAGTCTAAAATCTCCCCTTGAAAAGGTATAGGGTTAGGAACCTCTTCCTTCTTATTCTCCCCCTGAAGAGGTGACTGGGAATAAGGTTCAAATTCCTCAAAGGTGATATCCATACTCACAAAGTATTTCCTTGAAGGAGGATGATAGCATTTATACCCTTTCTGAGTTCCATAATAACCCAAAAACACACATTTTAGGGTTCTGGGTTCTAATTTCTCAACATTTGACCTATGAACAAAACAAGCACAATTAAAAACCTTTAGAGGAATAGTATAAGAGTTCTTACCTTTAAGAACTTCCAAAGGTGTGTGAAGAGGCATCCAATTGATAAGATATATAGTAGAAAGAACAACATCCCCCCAGTAAGATGTGAGAAGGTTCATTGTGAAAATAAGGGATCTAGCTATTTCAAGTAAATGCCTATTTTTCCTTTCCGACAGTCCATTTTGAGCATTGTTATTCACACAACTAGTTTGATGTAGAATCCCATGGGAATCTAAATAAGACTGGAAGTCTTTATTCATATACTTTGTTCCATTATCAGTTCTTAAAATTTTGACCTCTGCATCAAACTGGGTGCGAATCTTTTATGAAATTGTTGGAAACATGAAAAGACTTCATTTTTAGCTCTCAACTAATAAACGTAAGTCACTTTAGTGCAATAATCAATACAAGTAAAAAATCATCTATAACAAGATAAAGAGACTGTTTGAGTAGAACCCCATACAACAGAATAAATAGTTATAAATAGAACCAAAAATTTATTATTTTTTGAAAGATAAGAATGCCTTGTGTGTTTAGCAAGTTCACAAGCATCACCAACTAATAATTCTGATTTGCATTGTCTAAACAAAATGGGATATAATCTTTCTAAGGTTGAAAAAGAAAGACATCCTAGTCTCCTATGCCACTGCATGATCTCTTGATCAGCTATTATTGAATTTCTTAGCAAAGCTTTAGGATTTGAGAAACCAACACTTCATCTAGCAAATACAAGCCATCCTGCATTATACCACTGCCGATCATTCTCCCTTTTTTTAGTTCCTAAAATGTACAATGGGTAGAAAAAAATTTAATTTTGCAATTAAGGGCTTTAGTAATAGAGCTAATAGACAAAAGATTAATAGAAAAATTAGGCACATGTAAAACTAAACTAAGATTTATAGTGGGAGTACATTTAACAAAAACTGTTTCAGAAATATTGACTAAGAATCCATCCGCTATGCGGACTTTTTCTTTTTCTGAACATGTGGAATAGGTTGTAAACTTATTTGAGGAGCCTGTCATGTGCTTGTTTGCTCTAAAATCTATAAGCCAAAAAGATTTTTCAAGGTTAGCAAGAAAAGCATTACTTGATTTGACAAAATTAGAAGAAGCAACCATGACAGCTTGAGATTTCAGCTGAGACAGCAAACGTCTTAGAGAATGTACTTCTTCATTAGAGAAAATCCCAGTGGTATTTGTGTTTTCAGAACAATCCACTATCTAATATACATTTGCTTGAGGTCTTGCTGAGCCCATCCGTTTACCACCATGCCTTTTAGTTGGGCAATCATGTAGTTTCCAACAATGCTCCTTTGTATGCTGGGATTTTCCACAATAGCCACAGTGTAGATGATCTTTGTCCGATGGACAATTATAAGAGGTAGGTGACTGTTTTCGGGAAGAAGTAGTAGCTAAACTAGCCTTGTCAGTGGGTATAGAGTGGATTATGACATTTCTATGACTTTCTTCCTGTTCTACATAAGAATAGGTTTGCCTTAAGGAGGGCATGGGATCCTTACCAAGTAATTGGACCCGAATCTTATCATACTCTATGTTCAACCCAACAAGAAAGTCATAAATTCACTCTTTTTCAATCTTCTGGAATTTAACAAAATCAACAGTACATGTGGCCTAAAAATCCTGATAGTAGTCCAATTCTTATCATAAACCACTCAATTCAGCAAATTACTAAGCAATGGTTATCTCACCTGGTTTCATATTATGAACCTTGTTTCAAAGCTCATAAATCTGTGCATCATTGCCCATCTGAGAGCAGGTTTGGGAAACTACATTTCAAATAGTAATTGCACTATTCAACAGCAAATATCCACAGGCTATCTCAGGTTGCATCAAATTAATAAGCTAAGACATAACAAGAAAATTCTTCGATTCCCACTAGCTATAAGTAGTACTTTTAGTTTTCAGTTTTGATTTATCCCTGGTGACATATCCTTGTAGTCCTCTAGCTTGAATGAACAATAAACAGGATCTTGACTATGCAAGATAATTAGTACCATTAAGCTTTACAGGACTGATTTGTAAAAAAGGATTGTCAGTTATAGTACCCATCTTAGTTTTTGAAATCTCCTTTTTTCCCTCTGCCATTTTTGATAAAAAAAAAAAAGGAATATTAGTACTGAAAAACTACAGAGTAACAGTTACTGGAAAAAAATGCTAAACTTGTTCCAAAAATGATAGGTCCAGGTAACAAAGAGCTAACCAAATGTAAAAAACTTGTTGGGTAGAGGCGCAACTCTCAAGGAAGGCTATCAGAAAAGAGAACGGCCGAAAAAAATCACAAGAAAATGCTTCATGTGCCGGCTTGTGGGAATGATACCGGAACTTGCAATGGCGTGTGGGAATGACGCTGGAACTTGCAGCGACATGTAGGTCACGCGCATCACTAGACAATGGCAAATCTCCAGGGACAGGCCAATTGGCATCTGGCCGTCCTTTTGAGGTAGGCGGTGTACTTCAACTCCCCTTACATATGTCGCCTAGAAGCTTGACCCAAGCAAAGCTTAACCCTAAATTTGATTGCTCACGCCAATGAAGGATGGCAGAGTTCTAATATCGTGTTTAACATACTAGTTTTTGAGAAAAATCAGTATATATTATTGTATTTTTCAGTATAAATGTGCTTTACACACTCTTCCTATTTATACACAAAATCTAGATACAACAGAAATTCTAGACTAACTAGGAAATGAAAGGAAGAAGATAACTGAAAGAAATAAAACTTCTACAAGAACAGGGACTTTAACAAACGTATTCCAACAAAAAGTAAGGAGAGATTCCTCTTGGTTAGTGCAAGTCAAGCATTTTCAATCCCCACCTAAATGGCAAAATGTATCAAGTTATCAGCATATAGTTGTATATATATTGTGTGTGTGTGTGTGTGCGAAACCTTACTAGTTACTATAGTATTTTATGTTAAAATGGGAGACAATCTTGATAGAGCAGCCGACACTGCTTTATGTCACATTAAAATTTCTTTTTGCCAAGATAAACTAATGCCGCTAGCTAATACTGGAAAATTCTAGATGTTAGTATGTTATGGATGTTCTTCAAATCAGTAAAAAGTTCGTAGACAAACTCCTTAAGATTAGGAAGTTTGGTTTTGACTAGTAAAAATCTGTTTATACAAGGAATGAAGAAGAAGATAAAAATAAAACTTCTCCCCATTCTTAGAAAAATACCCTTTATTTAACATACTAACGAGACATGGACAAATTGATAGTTATTAATGCCTGTAGACTCATGAATTATCTGTATATCAGATAAAACTGCCTTAATTTATTTATTCAATTCTAGAAATATTATTTGCTTCCTATTGCTTCTTCTCTAATTCCCTTTGCTTCTCTTTCTCTGATTTGGGTCTTCCCATAGGATAATGTCAAAGAAATGAGGAAAGTGGAGTGAACGTTCAGTTTCTTTAATTTGGTTGATGAAATCAATAAAAATAATTGAAAATAAAAGAAATTTAAACGTAAGGTATTTAATTAGCTGAGGAAAACCATAAGGAAACTAGCTGTGATTCATGTGAGTAAATAATGGATTAGGTATGAAAATTTGTTCATTTTACTGATTAGGTAATCAAGCAGCTAGAATTGCTGAAAGAGATGATCGATTAATATAGGTTAATGTCATGGAAGCAAATGGATTGGAATTGTGTGATGATGCATTTGTGAAGAGTGGAAGAAGGTAGTTATGGTATTGTAATTAAATAGGAAGAAATTAAAGATGTTAACTAGATGGGTGAGCTATCTTTCACAAGCTCATAAAGAGAACAAAGAAAAGGTTGATAAAATTCATGGATGTTAAAATATGACTATGATTGTGCGCTATGATTATGCCTGTAAATGTGTGCTAGGGTTATGACTGTAAATCTGGAAGCAAATATGTCCGGTAAATATGCAACATTACCATTCTCAGTGTATGACTAACAGTTTATATACCCAGAGGCTTGAGGGAATAATCAAGCTCTTTTTCTCCAATTACTTCTCTATTATTTCTTTTAAAATTGAAGTGCTAAAATCTACCTCTTAGAACCAGGAGTTTCCAGCATTTATTTAATGGAGTGATGAGACAAAACAAGGACTACTAGATGAAGGATATTTCAAATTAAAGGTATCAAAATCCAAATATGAAAATGAGTGATAAAGGAGAGAGATGTTTAGGCTGCAACTTGTGAAGCCCCAACCTCTTGGTCTAATCTATTGAGCAAATAAGCTCAATAGGTAAACCATTTTTATAGGTATAATTATAGCAAATATAGTGAGGTAGTAGTATGCAAGATTGTATAGAAGCAATGCAAGTAGTGTACTACAATCACCTGATATATGGTGACTAGATAGCCCATTAATGATGAATGACAGCTATAAAAGTACTCTAGTTCTCACAAAATTGCACATAACAATGCCATTGGTGTAGAAAAGTCGAAGTATGCTGAAAGATGGGTCTCTAAAAGAACCAAGAAGGAGAAGACCTTGACTGTTAGGTTTGAGTACAAATGGAAATTAAAAGATGGAATTTATGCCGGGTCCCAGATAAATGGGAGCAGAAAGGATAAATATATTGTTTACAAATCATGTTACTGGGAAGTTCTTTTGTGAAAGTTATGCACATAGATATTGGTCCATAATACCCTATAAATATATTTAAAATCCCAGTATGCTAAAATACAAAATACACGAAATTATTGGTTTCAACTTTCTAGAGGTACTTTATTTTCTGGAGGAACTGCAATTTAGCAGAAAAGAAGCACCATTAATAGTAGTATTGAGATGGCATGAACTTTCTTTTGGACTTGAAGCTGAATTCATAACAATTTCATGAATGCATGCATACAACTATAAATCATTATAGACACAATTAACAAAGTTAAATAAAAAGTACCTGAAAGCCACTAGCTGCCATGTATATGTCATAATATAGACCAGCAACACTTGCATGGTAAGCTGAAGAATGCAGGATGTGTTAGCCTTTACCAAAAGAAAAACTAAATACCACAGCAGAAATATCAAAAAGAAGCCATAATAGGGAAAGGAAAAGCGAAGTCACTTAAATTCAAGTAAAATATTGCTCTGTCAAATATAACTAGTATCATTGGAAAGGGAAAAATATAAAAAATGAGAATGTAATCTTCCTCTTCATTCAGTTTGATTTACTTGCCATATTCATTCAAGTAATCCTCTAACAATTGAGTAAAAATGACTGTGAGAACTTCTGCCTCTGGAGAGCTCTTAGCAAAGGGGCAATTGAAATCTATTTTGACATAGGCCTTAGGTGTAGAGAACCGTGTATCAGGCTTGTACCATAATGACGCATAGGATGACTTTCGCACTAGAACTGGGAATTTGACCTGCTTTGAAGGTCAATTGCATCAGAAACAAACTTACAAAGAAATTGAAAATCAAATAATTAGATTTAAAGTATTCCATCAAACCTTCTCTTGAGTCCCCGTGTCCTTGAGCAATAAGTCAGTAGGGATGAACATATTAGGTGCTGGTAAATGCAGATTTTCATTAGGGGCAGAAGATATCCATTCCTGCAATTAACAAAAACTTTCACATAATTATCAAGCCCTTACAGAATATTCTAATTTGGAAAAGCAAATTACTAGTTCAATGAGGAATAAAATGACAAAAAATTCACTATGTGCATTCACTTGACATAGCTTTTGCACTTTTATCTTGAAATAGAATGAATGATTTCACAAATAACAACAAAGGACAAACCTGAATCATTGAATCAGTAATGTCCTCAACACTATATGCAGTTTTGTACCATGGCTCAACCAAGTCAGTTTGTCCTTCAAATTCCTTAGACACCCAAAAAATCCTATAGGATTGACATCTTATTAGGAAAGATAACATGCCTCAACCATATCAGTGTACAAATTGCAAATAATAGTACATTGAAATGATTTCAAGAAACAAAGATCAAGTTTGTAAATATGTCAATCAATTTGACATATGTAGCAATATGCAGTATATCATGGATGGAAAGATCATATCCTGTTAAGAACCAATGATTATCTTGATATCTCTTTTCCTCAAACTCAAATATAGTAGCTATAAGGTAAAGAGGCTATTGAATAAAGTGCCAAGCTATGAAGCACCTAATAAAAACAATAAAAATTTCAACACAGTGGCAAGTCTATCACTACTGCAAGCCACACTTTAATAGAATATGTAATGAATGTCAATCTTGTAGAGTCCTGTATTGCGAGTTTACCTAGTCATATAAGGATTCCTATTAAGTCAGCTTTCCTAATGAGTGTAGAATAACTTTGTATATAAATACTTGTGTATACTCAATTAGAATTAATGAAAAAAATAGATTCCAGATTTCTACATGGTATCAGAGCCTTATAGGCTATAGAAAAAAAAAATAATTTTCAGATTCGTTCTCTCTGTTTTGAGAAAACTTTGAGAGTTCCTTCTTAACACCACGACTATGGAATTAGGTCACCATGCTAGAGTGACTTCTAGATCACGCCGCCTACCTAGGGAGGATGACAAGTTGCTGGCCACTCCACCCACCAAGTCCGATGACCAGAAGTGTCGTGTGTTGCCACACGCGCAGATCTTAACTTTTGCCCTCACCGACGAGTGATGGTGCATCTGCCATCGTTTAGGACTCCAGCTCCTTATTCTGTTTTCCCCTCTATTCTCAGTTTAGTCAGAGGGGTTGTTTCTTGATCTGGGGTATTTTTAGGTGCTTCAAGGTTTGTTTCCAAGAGTAGCCTTTGTTTAGACAACTCCAAGTTCTGTTTCCAACCTTTTCTTTATTATCTAAGCACTGATTTGTTTGGGTATTTGCCTCGAGTGAAGATTGGGCAGTGATACTTGTGTTATTGGCTGGAGTTGGGTGTATATGGTCGGTTTTTTTTTTTTGGCGGACAAAATTTTGTTAATTTCATCCAATGGTGGACACTAAGGCCATTATTTCTGATTTGATTCTAGTAATGACTAAGATCACTGAACACAAACTTAATAGTTCAAATTATCTAGCATGGAGTAAAACTGTTAGGGTCTATTTGCAAAGCATTGATAAGGATGATCACCATACTAATGATCCTCCCACTGATAATACAAAGCAAGCTTGGCTCAAGGAGAATGCTCGGTTGTTCTTACAACTTCGGAATTTAATTCATAGTGAGGTAATCAGTTTGATTAATTATTGTTAATTCATTAAGGAATTGATGGATTACTTAGAGTTTCTATCTTCTGGTAAAGGAAATATTTTCCATATTTATGATGTGTGGAAAGCATTCTATCGTGCTGATAAATAGGATAAGCCTCTTATGGCTTATTTTGTAGAGTTTAAAAAGATTTATGAAGAGCTTAATGTTTTATTGTCTTTTAATTCTGATATGAAAGTTCAGCAGGCTTAAAGTATAGTTGTCAAAGGCGCGCCTGAGGCGAAAAGAGCAACAAGCTCAAGGGGTAACACCTCAGGCCATAGAGAGCGGGCGACCTCACCTAGGTGCGGCAAGGAGCAGCAAGCATGCCTAGGCGAGGACAAGCACACCCCTCCTTGGTTCAGCGATAGGAGATTTTTTTCCTTTTTTTTTTTTAAAAAAAAAAAACTCAACCTCACCTACCAAATAGTCCACAGCCACACATTGTGTTGTCCAGCAGAAAAAGAAGGGAAGGAGCACTTACCAGACATAGTGTGCTGCCCTCCATTCTCTAGGTGCGCAGTAGGCTCTTTTTCTTTCTTTCTTTTTTTTTTTTTTTTTTTTCTTTCTTCTTCTCTTCTTCTTTTGGTCTCTCTGTTCACGATATGTTCTTTCCGTGCCGTTATGCTGCCGAATTTTTTTTTTTTCTTCCATGCTTCTTTTCTTCCTTCAATCTCTTTAACATTCTTCTCTTCTTGCATCATGTGAAGTTGTGAACCCTAGAGGCCTAGACCAAGGGTTGGAATTTGTGTTAAGTGTCTTCAAATGGCCATGATGAGGCTAGTCCCTTCTTGAGTATACCTTAACAATGAATATGAAACATGATTTGCTTGAATGTTAGATGAGTTACATTCCTCCCTAGGAGGCCCTTGAGTTAAGTAGCCTGCTTGAATAATTTACAACAGATTCTTGATATCAGTTTCACATTTTTAATTAGTTCCATGAGCAAGTAAATATTTAAAATTATGAATTCAAAATGTTAAATATTACGCTGCTTCTTGAATCTTGACTGAATTTTGTTGTTTTTAGTTCTTAGAGATATTAAGATATTATGTTAAATTGTTAATAATGCTTAATTAGTTGAATATGTTAAATTGTGATTATTATTATTATTATTTATGTTTGTCTTGACTTTCATTTTGAGATATTAAAAGACTAGTCAAGTACTTAAGTTTCAATATATATATATATATATATATATATATATATATATATATATATGTTAAGTGTTCTAAACTATGACTATGAGTAGTTTATTTTAATTTTAATTGGGTTGTAAACTTAATTGTTTACTTGGATGCTAGTTATTATTATGTGTAACTTTATGTTATTTTAAGTTGTCTTATTTATTTCATTTTTTATGAATTTTTTTAATTTTTATGCCTCGCCTCGCTCAGGCTTGCGCCTTGCACCTAGGTCCCATGACCCTCAGCACCTTGATGTGCTATGGGCCTTTAACAACTATGACTCAAAGGGAGCAAATGGTTGTTATGAGTTTTCTTGCAGGTCTCCCTTCAAAATATGACACTGCTAAATCTCAAATCCTATCTAGTATTGAGGATTTCCTCTTTGCATCATACATTTACACGTCCTTCATACAGAAAATACCCAATCTCCACAAACTGCTAGTGGTGTTCTTGTTAGTCAAAATGCGAATGGACAACAGAGTAGTAAAGGAGGAAATCCAAGCAATAGAGATAATCAGCATAATAGGGAAGTCAGTTCTAATCAAGACTCAAAGGGACACATTTGTTACTATTACTATGAGCTCGTCATACAAAATACAATTATTTGAAACTTGAAAGAAAAAAATCAATAGTCTTAGATGGCAAATATGGCAGCAGATGAGTCTACAGTTTCTGGAGAAAACTGTCTTAATATCTATGGAGGAATATGCACAGTTTTTTCAATATCAAGCAACTGTAAAGTCCTCTAGTTCCTACATCACTGCTATTGCTGAGTCAGGTAAATGGACCACAAGCCTTGTGTCTTCCTCATCCAAATGGGTCATTGATTCTAATGCTACAAATCATATAACAGGTAATTCTAGTCTTTTATTTACTTTTTGGTCTCATCCCACCTCCTCCTCTACTGTCACTTTAGCTGATGGTTATACTTCTTGTGTCATGGGTTCTGGTACTACAAACTAAACATTGTCTATTTCTTTCTCATTTGTTTTAGGTATACCTAAATTTTCTTAATTTGCTGTTAGTAAACTCACTTGTGCCTTACATTGTTTAGTTTCCTTTTTCCTTTTTTATTTTTTATTTCAAGATCTTATGACGAAACAGATTATTGATAGGATATATGAGTCTGGGGTCTCTACATCTTAGATAAACATGGACTGCGAACTCTTGCTTGCTCCAATGTCTTAACTCCTCTCAAAGTTCATTGTCGATTGGGCCATCCCTCCTTGGCTACCTTAAAGAAGTTATGTTCTCAATTTCAGTCTTTGTCAGTCCTAGAATGTGAGTTATATCTATTTGCTAAGCATAATCGTTTACCTTCTATACCTAGAGTCAATAAACGGGCTTTGTCCCCTTTTGAGTTAGTTCATTCTGATGTTTAGGGTATTTGTTCTATTACTTCTAAAACTAGATTTAGGTATTTTGTCACTTTTGTTGATAATTACTTGTGTTACTTTGTTATATTTAATGCAAAATCATTTCTGTTAACAAATTAACCAAAAATCTTAATTGTTATGTCATTTTTATGGCTGACTTTGTTATTGTGTAGGATTGAGGTACGAAAAAGACGATTAGAACAGGACTTTGAGCCACAAGGACCGTATCATCTATCTACTTCAAGATCACCGATTGTTTTCTCTTCCGCTAAATCCACTGATCTTCTCCATAGCTGTCTGGGTCATCTGAGTCTCACCAAACTTCAAAAATTAGTACCTAGCCTTCCTACATTATCTTCTTTAGAATATGAATCACGTCAACTTAGGAAACAAACTCAAGCTTCCTTTCCCAAGCGAGTCAATAATAGGGCCACATCTATGTTTGATATTGTGCAGTTAGACATTTGGGGTCCAAGTTGTGCAAGTACAACTTTAAGATTTCATTATTTTGTTATTTTTTTATTGATGATTATTCCTATTGTACTTGCGTATTTTTAATAAAAAATCATTTTGAGTTATTCTCTATTTTTCAAAATTTTGTGCTGAAATTCATAATTAATTTGGTGTTACAATTAAGGTATTACGCAATGATAATGCAAAAGAATACTTATCACCCTTCACTAATTTCATGTCTTCTCAGGGAATAACTCATCAAATCTCTTATGCATATACTCCATAGCAAAATGACATTGCTAAACGTAAAAATGGGCATCTTATTGAAACTGCTCGTACCTTACTTTACACCACAGTGTTCCTCTTCATTTTTGAGGAAATGCTATTCTCACAACTTGTTATCTAATTAACCAAATGTCTTCTTCTGTGTTTTAGCATCAAAGTCCTCACCCAATTCTATTTCCAGATCAAGATCCCCATCCTCTGTCATTGCGTATGCTTGGCTATACATGTTTTGTTCATGATCATACTCCTGGGAAAGACAAACTCTAGCCTAAATTTATTAAATGTGTCTTTCTAAGATACTCTTATCTTCAAAAAGGTTACAAATGATATGACCCAACAACAAACAAATATTTTATCTCAGTAGATGTAACCTTCTTTGAAACATCCCTATATTTTTCACCAAACACTGAATCACAAGTCAGTATTTCTATTCCTCCTCCCCAAGTCTACTCCCATCATCCTCATTCACCTGCTAACACCAATGATACTTCTCCTCATGATATAGGTACATTGGCTACTCCTGATGACTTATCGCCTATTCCTTTGTCACCTATTCTAGTCATGCCTTTAGTAGATGCAAGATCTCCTCCAATTGTCCTTTGTAAAGGTATTTGTTTCTCTCGAAACCCTTATCCCATTTATAGTTTTCTTAGTTATCATCGTTTGTCACCATTCTATTATGCATTTGTTTCCACCTTATCTTTTATTTCCATCCTCACGACTGTTAGAGAAGCATTGGAATATCCAGGGTAGCGAGATGCCATGATAGAGGAAATGACTTCTTTTCATAATAATGGTACTTGGGAGTTGGTTTCATTGCCACAGGGTAAACTTGTTGTTGGGTGTCGCTAGGTTTTTACTGTGAAAGTAGGTCTTAATGGACATGTTGATTGATTGGAGGTCCATCTTGTTGCCAAAGGCTATACTTAGATTTTTGGGGTTGATTATGGTCACACCTTCTCTCCAGTTGCTAAAATTGCATTAGTTCATCCACTTATCTCTTTGGTAACAATGCATTACTTTATCAGCTAGATATTAGAAATGCCTTTTTGCATAGGGAATAGTTTGAGGAGGCATATATGGAGTAAACACCAGGGTTTGTCCTTCAGAGGGAGTCTAGTTTGGTATGCCATCTATGATGTGCACTATATGGTCTGAAACAGTCTATAAGGGCATGGTTTGGACGATTCAGTATAGTGGTCTAGCAATTTGTAATGAATAGGAGTGGAACTGATCATTTGGTGTTCTTTCGCCATGGTAATCATGGTAATTGCATTTATTTGGTACTCTATGTTGATGACATAGTCATAACAGGAAATGACCATGATGGGATCATTCAGCTCAAACAACATTTGTTTTGTCACTTTCAAACTAAAGATCTGGGAAAATTGAAGCACTTTTTGGGAATTGAGGTAGCATAGTCCATGATGGATATTGCTATTTCCCAAAGGAAATATGCTTTAAACATATTCAAAGAGATGAGCATCATAGATTGCAAACCCGTAGACATTTCCATAGATCCAAATATCAAACTTGTTGTTGGACAGGGAAGCCAGTAGAAGAACTTGGCAAAGATCAAGGGCTGGTGGGCAAGCTGAATTATCTTATAATAACATGACCAAATATCTCATTTGCTGTTAGTTTGGTATGTTAGTTTCTCCAAGCTTCATGTAGTGATAAGAAATGCAGTAGGATCTCCTAAACAAAGTCTATTGTATGAAGATAAGGTAATTCACAGGTTATTGGGCACTCTGATGTGAATTGGGCAGTTTCTCTTGTAGATAGGTGATCTACTTTAAGATATTGTGTTATGATTAAAGGGAATCTAATATCCTAGAAGAGTAAAAAGCAAAATGTAGTTGCCAAATCAAGTGCAGAAGTAGAATACAGAGCTATGGCTCTAGCAACTGGTGAGTTGATCTGGTTAAAATAACTTCAAGAATTAAGGTGTGGGTAAGTTAAATAAATGACACTAATATGTGACAATCAAGCTACCCTACATTTTCCCTAAAATCCAGTTTTTCATGAAAGAACAAAGCTTATAGAGGCAGATTGCCATTTTATTAAACAAAAGATCAAATTAGGGTATATTGCTACCAGTTTTATTAATTCAAATAACCATTTAACAGATGTTTTCACTAAGTACCTTAGAGGATCTCGAGTTGAATATGTTTGTAACAAACTTGAAGCATATGATATGTACACTCCAACTTGATAGGAAGTGTTGAGATTGTCTCTTATCTACTTAGGTTATCTGCTGTACTTAAGTAGTTTAATAGGATTACAATTCTTAAGTATAATAGGAGTCCACTTCCTTTTTGTGATGTGTGTGCGTGCTTGTGTGTGTATAGTTATGAATGAAATATATACACACATTTTCTCCCAAATCTCTCTTTCTTTCTATTATTTCACAATCACAAAAGGTGAAGCAAAGAAATGAACGAAAACTAATACTTGGAAAAGAAAATATTAGCCATAAAAGCAATATGAAAAACATAGTAAATGAATATATATCTTGATTGTTATCTTTCGGTCCTTTTGACTTTTACTACTCCAACAATTACTCTTCAGTTTAGAAGGCTTCCTCTTTGTTATAATTGAGGCATTATATATTTCAATCTTTCTTATAAAACAAAAACAAAACAAATAAATGAGAATAATGTAGTGATTAAAATTTTTGTCCATGAATGTAGGCAGCTGGCAACCAAACCATGTAAATTATTTTCTTCTTCTTTCTTTACTCTCAACACAATTTCATACTATTTTAAATTTTATTTTCTAGTAATTCTCTACTAGTTTTTGGCTCTAATCTCTCCCAATACAAGCCAAACAACCAGCAAATTCAAGATCACATGCAATCTTTCATAAAGATAGATGCCAAGAACTAAGAAAAAGATTTACAATAATGAATATTTAAGCTTCTCATTCTGCATTGAACAAATTTATAACTTTTAAATGCACTAATAAACTTACCGGGCATTGGTTGGAGAAAGCTGATTCATCACTGATTGAATTATGCTTGGGCTGAATTTGGAAGGCATGGAGGATTGAACTAGCCAATCTTTTGGAGGATATAACTGAAACCCCAAAAGAAGAAATTAATAGAAAAGTATCATCAACATCTCACAACAAGAGAACAAATATTAGCTCCCAATTTTTGTACTATAAGCTGAAAACATTTGAGGACTCTATTGATATTAGGTGTTAAGAGTTCTCAATCACTTTTTAAGGATTGCTTGTTTCATTGATCAAAACATTGAATCAGTAGTTTTCTTGACAAAAATTATAAGTGATGCATTTTAAATCAATCTAGTATCTATAATCATCTTAGGAGAATAATTCATTATGTTCTATAATTCCATACTCACATTATAAGTGTAAGGTGAAATAGATATACTTGTCTAATTGATACATGCATATAAGCAATTATGCTTATAATACAAACATATACTTTGTAGTATATGGAAACACACACAACCACACATAAAACTTTTAAAAAATAGCTAAGAAATAATGATGCATAAATTACTAAATACTCCTAGGATAAAAGTTTCTCCCACGCTTATCAATCATGGTTCAGTTCAGTGCTACTTTCATTAGGTGCAAACAAATTATGAGTTGTTAACTTTAAATTTCATAGGACTTTATATTAGACAAAGAAATAGTATAAAATAATTTTCAGTAAACTCACCAAAACGTATAAACATGATGACTTATCTCCTACAATACAAAAGTAATTTAAAAATTGGCCATCCCTATGAATAAAGTAGTCATGGATTATGGATTTAAATCGCGGTCACAGGTAATGGAAACAGGTCTATAATGAGTTGTAACATATGATAACAACCTATCACTACGCAATTATTTTTTTGAAAAATTTGCAAAGTTTAAACTAAGGTATACAACTAAATAATAACTATAAATACATTAAATAAAAACACTAAATCCATTATTTTTAGACATCATTAACATTAATCAATTTAAAGCTAAAATAAGTATGTAGATAGTAGAGAATAATGCTTCGTACTATAAATTTAACAAAAAAATTTAGCATCAAACATAATATTCTTTAACAAAAAAAGAAAAAAGAAAAAAAAAAGAAAAACTCACCTTTTACAAGTTAAAAATGTATTGAACAAGAAAGATAGTTGATGATCCTAACTCAAGAGAGAAAAAGTGAAAGATTTGTAGAAAGATAAAAAAGTTTAGATGTAAAAAAGTTTAGATGAAAATTTGAAAAAGTGAAATACAACAGCTTAAAACTCCCCAAACCAAGACAAAAGAACGAGGAACAGTTGATGTCCCCATCTAGCTTAAGAAAAAAGTGAGGTAATGGACCGTTACCATTACTTAATGGTAAATAGTAGTTGTTACATTACATAACAGGTGCAACGGCGGTGATAGGAATATTTTTATTTTTGCCTTTAAATAACGAGTGTCATGATAACAACAGAGCAACAAACTTATAAATAATAATGTAATTATTGTTATTCAAAACTATGGTCATGGTGTAAGAAGTCCTAAACAGGATATGAGATCAGACAAATGCTATTAGAATTTGCTGATTTAAAAAATAATGATTCATGTAATTTATTTTCTGAAAATAATAATAATAATAATAATAATAATAATAATAATAATAATAATAATAATCCAACTAGACAATACACAATCGTCAACAAGCCGCAACATTAACCACTAAACCTTTTCGCAATATGCCATCAACATTAACATTTTTAAACCCGCCTTCCTCATTTTTTAAGGAATTTTTCTTTTGTGTGTATACCTTTCAATAATATGTGGGTATATTCATATGTGCTAACATTACGGCTTATCATGTTACTTTGTAATATAATGTTCTTGAGTATGGGGTGAATTTTAAAGCATCTCTTATATTTCTTTTCGTCCCAAAGCATCTCTTACATCATTCTTCTCCAAGCATCTCTTATATATATATATATATATATTGTTATTATTATATTTATATTATTTATTTTATAATTCTATTTCTATTATTCTATACATATTATATTCAATATTATATATAAATACATATATAAAATCCTAATCATAAATAATGATCTCATCTCATTCAATTCTCTCTCTGTATCGGATCTCATCCCATTCCATCATCTCTTTCTATTTCACATTGCCGAGAGACCTTCAGAGACCACTTGTTTCGCCCCGATTCGGAGAGATTCACATTGAAGTGCGGCCTCGATTTCATCAACATTGCTGCGTGTTGGTGTATTGCTGCATCATGATTGTTGCCAATGCCAGATAGTATTCTGTATGGAGGGAATGGTATGAGTTTGCAATGAATAGTAGTTGTTAAAAAAAAGTTATAGCAAAGGATATGCTGGGATAAATACTTTATCTTAAATAGCGACACTACTCTTAGCAGCTAAACTTATACATTCTTACTGTTATTTCTTTGCTCACTTTTTGCTCATATGATGCACCCAATTGATAATTGTTCATGCTTTCCTTCATGGTGATCTGGAGATATGGGTGAGGTTTATATGGAGGGGGGGTTTGTTGTCCAGGAGGCTTTGGAAGGGGGGGTTTTTGAAGTGAGAGGAGAGAAAGTTGTGTTTGGGAAACAAAGTCTCTGATTGGTTTGATTGAAGAAAAGATGAGAAAAGAATTTGTTATTTTTATAGAATAAAGAGGTGATTTATATTTTATGTATGTGGAGTAACGGTCTAATATGTCACAATCATCTGCTGGGAGTCTACTTGGACATTCTCATTCTCTGAAACCTTCTTCTCTCAAAACACCTCCCCTTCTATTCCTAAGACTAAAAAAGTATTTTTTATTAAAGTTATAGAAAAATTATTTTTTATATTGAGTATTTAAAATGATTAGTATTTCTGAGAAGATAAGAAAATATGTCATCGATCAAGAGATTGAGAAAGAAAAATAGGTGCTAAGCCTTGTGAGTGCACCAATGACTCCAAATTTATGAGGATAGTGAGTGAGAGAGAGATAGTGGAAGATGAGGAGAGAATTGAATTGATTTTGAAGAGATTTGTAGGAAAAACGTGAGCATTGCTTATGCTGTTAGTGTGGTTTGTATTACTTATAGTGTTCTTTTTGTTGCTCCATTGGATAAGCTTGGGACAAATCTTGTTGTGCTATCTCGAAGGAGCTCGAGAAGGAGGTTTGTTGAATGGTTTGTGCATTTGATTTGAATGAATGTTTTTTTTGATGTGGAGGTTTGGAGATTATCTAAGGTTGATAGGAGGTCAACTTTTGTTTTGTTGTTTTTTTGGAGGATTTTTTTTGTCTTGAAAAGTGTCGATTTTCTCGAGAGAACTGATCTAGAAGATCAATCTCATAGAATAATCCATATGTGGTAAAATATGGATATTGGTATGTGGATATTTAGATCAGAAGACTTAGTTTTAAGACCCGAGGTTGTGTGACCCCAAATGGTGTCATGATGCTAACCATAATTTCATCTCATCATCCATTTATAAACATATTGAACATATTTGATTGATTGTAGATTTGTTGTCAAAATCATCATTCAATATCTCATCAAAACATCAAAAATATCAGCGGAGATAGGAGATTTATTTTAAAAAAAAAGCTAAGAATGAGCTATTATTTTATATAAGTAACAAGTTGCACAATGATTAACATCTATCCTGAGACTTGGAAGGAGAAAAAAAGTCAATCATTATATTATATTATATATATGTATATGTATATTATATATTTATTTATTTTTTTTTTTTTTTTTTTATTTTTTAGTTAAACACAATTATACAAATAAATATATTATAAATATATATGTATAATTATTGAAATCAATGAGATACATCTCTTTCAACATCTCATTCTACATATATATATATATATTTTTTTTTTTTTTTTTTTTTTCCCAAAGCATCTCTTACATTACTCTTCTCCTTATTAAAGAAAAGGAAAAAAGGAATATGATGTCACTTCACATCTAAATTTTAATGTCTTCACTATCTCTTAAGGTTAAGCCATTTCATCATATCAAACAATTCTTTGATCAAAAAAGATGAAATGAAACATAAAAAACTTGTTTTTTACTTTTCTGTTACATAAAACATGTAATAAGGTAGCAAAATTTATGCTTTTCCTAGAATCAAGTTATTTCCTTAGAAAACAATTTGGTTGACTAATAGCTTAGGAAAGTGTGGGCAAGCCAGATACTAAGTGTATCAGCTATGCGTTTTCAAACTTCTACTAAATGGATGCAGGAACTTGACTACACTTGTAATATCTGCCACTTTCCGATATCAGAATATCTATCCTTAATGGAATATTCTGGTGAAAATTAAAACTTCACTGACAAAGGAGTGGCGGTAAGATGTGAAAATATATTCATGTACATGTGTTTGAGATGTTTAAATGTATTTAAAAATAAAAAACATTTTAAAGGTTATATTTCCTAAAAGGGTTTTAAGTGTATTTTTGGGCATAAGGAACTTCGATAGTCGAATGATGGACTTTCGGTAGCCAAAGTCTCTTTCTCGGCTTAAATCCCTTTTTGAATAGAATAGACTTCGGCAACCGGAACTGAGGCTTCTGATAGCCGAAAGTCCCTCCACTATTAAGAGTATAAAGAGACACAAACTCATTTTTCTGCTCAAAATACTAAGGTTTCCTTTTCTTTTCTCTCTCTCTCTCTCACAACTATTGGGTTATACAAGGAGCTCTTCGAAGAGATTTCCTTGGGTTTTTCATGATCTGAAGATAGATTCTTCCATTTAGAAGTTTGAAAGAGTAGATTCAAGTTTTAGGATAACTTCAAGTTTGAAAATAAGTCATGTCTTTGGGGTGCAGAGGTTGTTGAAATAGAGAAATGGGGACTGAAGTCATTAAGAGACACGTTAGGGTTAGGGCATGATGAAAGAGAGGTAAGTACAAAAGTTGATTAAAGTTATAAGATATCAAGTCAAGGGCACATGAGGCATGGAGGGTACTAGAGATGTTAGAAAAAGGATGAGTAATAAAGGTAAGAGTTTCGCTACGAACTGACAACAATAGTTAGGACGTTACAACAGAGTCAAGAGCAGCAGAATCTGTTTTATAGCATACAAAGAGTTTTGAAGAATAAATGTTTGCATTTGTCCCAATAATCCACTTTTCTTTATTCCCTATTTACTCGAAAATTCGGGAACGAATTTTTCTTAAGAGGAGAAAAATGTAACAACCCAATTCATATATATATATATATATATATATATATATATACACACAGAATATATTTTAATAATTTTAATTATAATTTATTACTATCTTACTCAAGGTACTAAATTAGTATTTTCATAATAATGTTATTTTACTTTATGAATATTATTTTTACATGTATTATTATTACAATTATTTTAAACTGTTATTTGTAATATTGTCTTTATTAAAAATAAATTAAAGTTAATTTATTAAATTAAAATAAAAATAATTAAATTTCTTTAGAGTATATTTATTTTTAATATTACTAAAGTTTTATTAAATTTAAATATAATAAAAGAATTTTAAACCTAATCGAAAATATATAAAAAGTTTAGGGACTAATGGCGTGGGCAATTAAAAGTTAAAAAAAAAAAAAAAAGACCCAAAAATTTATCGTGCAGAACACAACCCCCCCCCCCCCCCAATTTTCTCTCTCTTCGACCTCTCTCCCTCCCTCACTTTCTCTCACCCGTTTCCCTTTCGGCTGGCAAACCAGCGATGTCGATGGTGGACCATCAGACTCCAGAGGTGACAGGAGAGCTTCACGGCAGCTGTGCACCCCATCTGGCGCATTTTGGAGAAGAAAGAGAGCAATGCGATGCACCACTTTTCAAGGTAGTTTCCAGCCAACTCTGGAGACCATTCAACAAAAGGAAGGTGGCGCTCGACTCCTGGGACCACAGGCTTCTCTTCCCGACTGGTGGTGTCTCATTCCATGGAGGTTTCCGGCAAGAATCGAGGAGAGAGAAAATGGTGGCAATGGCTTTTCGACCCTTTTTCCAGCGATCTGATCGTTGGATCAAAAATCCGAGACCATCGATGGACTCGGCGCATCTAGTCCTTCGAGATGGGACCAAACCCGCTCCAATCAGACACTATTTGAAAAAGGCAATCGTCGGACAGTCCAGAATGCTTGGTGAGATTTTCAAACTTTTTCAATTCTCAAAAATTAAAAATAATTTTATGATTATTAATAATTTTTGGGCTTAATTTAGGTGCGATCGGATCAATGATAGCTCAACAGCACCCAAGGCCCAGTTTTCGGCCAGATCCGACTATCCAGCGGCTCATCTCAGAACGTGGCCAATATTACATTCAATTCTAGCGTTTTCAGGCACCTCGAATGCATTCCAATTGTTAGAATTGACATAGGCAAACCCCAATCCTAAATTCCCTATGTACCCATTGCCAGGTTTCAAATAAAAATTCATAAAATATTTGTGGGTAGTTAGAAAATTATAATTTCTTTTGCAATAGCTTTATAACATTATTAAGGACCGCGGGGCAAAATTTTAGAATTTTTAGAGCTCGTTTGGGTAATTTTTACAAAATATCAGTTTTAGATACTAAAATGTAATTTTTTTAAATTTTGTGGGTTTTGCCTAGTTTGGAAGACCCAGGAGGGGTCATGTGATGTTGATAAGATATGGATATGGAATTTGTGATTTAGAAGTGTTATTTGAATCATTTTGCAGGTTGGGTAGGTCCTAGGTATAAGGGAAACTCTGTCGGATTTTCTGCGAAACATAGATTATCCTTCGATTCTTTAAAGTTTTGTTTTAAGTAAATATTAATAAATTTATGATATAATTTTTAGATTAGCCGAGTTAGCTTTCCTCTTCCACCTAGCCGCCACAATGACTTGTGAAGCACTGTGAGTAGATATTAATTTTACTTATAATTTTAATATTATTATGTATCCAAGACATGTTCATGCATTACTTATAAATATATGTACATAATTATTTACTAGGCATAACTTATATTGCATTTGTATTTGATTACATTACTGTGGTTGTTGCTTTATGGCAATCTAGAGCTGCGTGTGTGAGTTGGTGTACATGTGGTATGTATATGGATATGGGTAGGACACGTAGATGCAGCTGGAGTTTCACTCGCTGGGATCCGATCTTTATTATAGATAAGTTGGGGTAGGCACGGCTTGAGTTGATCTCGCTGGCCCCTCCATTTGGATATTAAGAGAAAGTCCGATGTTGTGTTGATCTCGCTGGCAGAGGTTGGAACTAAGAGAATTGTATAGGGAATCAGCTCCCATATATATATATGTGTAAGTATGGATTTGACACACAGGTGTGTGAGTGCTCCAGATTGCCTTTGGTATGATTATGACTTGACTTATTTGAACTGTGTGAAGATATTGCATTTTAATTTTAGGGATGCACTAGACTTAGATAGTGATGAGATTAGAGAGAATTGAAGAATTTGTTGATATATCAATGTGTTACAATGATTCAAATTTGTTGATATATATCAATGTGTTACAAGGATTCAAATTTATACAGAAAGGCTAGAGCCTTAATAGGAAAGAAAATAAAAGCTAATAAATACAAATATGCTAATAAATATAAATATCCCTGATATCACTAATTTACATTCTAATTCATAGCTAATGCACTAATTAAGGGATTCTAACTGATAGTTATAAAAATTGTATGTAAAATCAATATCTTACTCTATGAATAGAACGCTCACTCCTGTTCACCATTTCTAATGTTACAGGAGGGCTTTTCTTTCCTTGAGTTTAACCCGCTTCCTTCCTTGTAGGTCCATTAGCTGCTACATCAATATTTTATGTTGTTAATTTGAACTCTAGAATTCCGCATATGCTAGGATTATCTTATTTGGTTTGGGAATGGTGAAAGATTGTTATTTTGAAATTGTAAACCTAATATCATGCATGTATGTTGAATGGAATGGATTTTTATAATGGATGAGGGAACTGAGCTCCCATTAGACTTCATTGATTGATTGAGGATTGAAGAGTGAGCTGAGCTCCCCAAATTTTGTATAATTTGTGATTACAGGTCGAGTGAGTTGAGAACTCCCCATTGGATGCTCTATATTATGGTCGGACTCTGTCCAGTTGATTTCTTGAAAATAGGCTTAGATATGGGCTTTGAGATTGGACTAGAGAATAGTGAGGCTTACTATATGCTTTGGGAGCCTTATGCTAACTAAAGTCCTAGTGTCGGTCCAATCCGTGGGATAGAGTTGTGACAGTTTCATGGTTCCTAAGGCCTGGAATAAGATATTATGATATATATATATATATATATAAAATGTTAGAACCTTGTATAACACTCTAGGATCCGATTTCATAGGATCAGGCTTAAGGGACTCGAAAGGTTAAGGATCCGAGGATAGCTACCGCTCAAGTTAAATAATTGATAGACTTCATTAGGTGAGTAACTCTTAACCTTAATAAAATGTAAACTTTTCAAATTTAATTTATGATCTTCCTCATGCATCATGTCATATTTATTTAGAATGTATATATCTTGAATATAAAGATATTACATAATTGCATAATTATTATTGGTGCATTAATGGATATTGTATGACCCATTGACTCCCTCCATATTTATGATTATGTTATATTATGTATATTATAGATCTATAAGTAAATTCCATAGGGAGATCTTTATGATGCCCCATCAGGTAAGATCTATAAGTTGCCTCAGGTGCATGGCACATGTCATGTTTTAAGCGAAAGTCCAGAGTAGTCTGTATGAGCCGGGCACATTGGATTTGGAGAGTTACTGGTGACACATCCATCCTACGTGAAATATTTTGTGATGCAAAAACCTATGTGAATGATGCATTACATATGTACGAATTAAATGATATAATTAATACAGGTTAATTTACTCACTGAGCTTGTGTAAATTTACTCCTTTCCCCTAATCGCTAATTAATAAGTGCATAATTTATTTATTTTACTCCCATCATATTTAGTGTTTCTAGTGTATTTTTATGTCTAATTCAGTTGATTAAAGTATAATTATCATTTAGGCATATTTTTAGATAGTTGTTGAAATAATTGTATTAAATGGAGAAATTTTCAACATTTGCATTAATTTGACCTTTGCTGTGTTTTTCATATGTTTCTGAAGTTGTGGGTCTCCGAATCCAATGTTATTTAATTTGTTGAAAAGCTAAGCCAGAGCACTATAAATGACAAAGAGGGACCAAAGCCCAGATCAGTCTCTAAGGTTGTCAAAATTAGTTGTAAATCTAATATAAAAGTCCAGACTTAATGTGTTACGACCAATTTCAGTATTTATTTTGTATCTGGAGTTCCAGATGTCTAAATGAAGCAAACCTAAGCCCAATTGAACCTTAAGAGCCACCTCTACAACTTCTATGAAGGGCTAGAAGCAAAATAAGACCGTTTTAATTGTCAAAAAGGGCAATGAAGTCGTCATTATGGGCTGGATACTCTATCAGGACCAGTATCGGTTTTTGGCCCATAATGGGCTATAGACCACGGATTTGGACAAATGAGTACCCGTTGGAAAGCTAAGAAATAAGGCTAAACTTTCCTGAAGAAGGTCGAGACAGATTCGAAAGGGAAGTGGCTGAAAAACGATCGTGATTGCAGAGCAGAAAATCTGTCTTTTGAATTTTAAAATTTTTCAAATTTGGCTCTTATTTTTGGATTAGGTTTTGGAGTATAAAGACCATCTTTGGGCAGCAGCCGAAATACACCATTCAGACCTTCGAACACCATAGAAGACCTTCATTCTCCATTCTCTTTTTAGATTTCTTCTTTATTTTTCTTCAATTTTCTGTAAGCCATGAATATGAGTGGCTAAGTTCTAAATTTAGTTTAAGGGATTCTAATTCTTATGCATGATTTTTGAGACCAGGTTCTTAATTTAAATTATGCCTTTTTGAATATCTATTGTTTCCTGATTTAATTGTTTTTGATCTATTGAATGATTTGCTAAAAGGCCTATTAGTTAATTGTTTGATTTGATCAATTGCTAATTCATCTTCATAATCTGTAATTGTTGTATAAGATTGAATGTGAGTAGCAATTAGGTTTTATTGATTATGATCCAAGTTTTCGATAATAACCTAAGAAAACAATAGGGTGAATTAAATGATTTATACTTTATAAATCGTTGTTCAGCTTAACTACTTCCTGTTCTTAAAGCAGTTATTAATTTGATGAGGATTGCTTAATACCAATTCAGTTAATAATTATAGTCAACAAGAGTGCTGAGCTCGAATTGATGAGTGTAGGAAAGTAAGGGGTTTTACCTCGCTATTTGGTAAATCTACGTTAAGTATTCAATAAGAGATAATTGTATTTCTTTTGTCTATGATCGAGTCATGCATTGGAATGTGAATCACCTTGGATTGAAGTTTGTTTAAATTGAGAGTTTCATATTTAAATTTAGTTCTTTAATTTCTGAACTTGATTTCTTCTGATTTAGTGTTACAACCTTCTCCCCCAACCTTTGTTCTTTTTCTGTTACACAAGTGTACGAAATTTGGTAACTCAGTCTCTAGGGTTCGACCTGGATTACCACTTACTACAGAAAATATTTCATTACTAGTAATTTCAGTTAATTTAATTTTTTGTGGATTCGGCAACCATCACTAGATGCAGGGTTGCAAAACTAGAAGAGCTATTTGAAGAGAGAGTATCAGGGGTAGCTTTAGCCTTTTTCTTTATGTGTGATGTATGGGTAAATGAACATATAAAAAGGGTAGCTTTAGCCTTTTTCTTTATTTGTGATGTATGGGTAAAGTGCCACCACCATCCCCTATAACTCTTACAGTTCCTGCAGCTCTTACAGTTCCTACACAAGAGACCAGGAAAAGTAGTCAAGGTAAGGCAAAGATGACACACTACTTAAAGTTGGATGCTTCCAAGTACAAGGAATGAGGAGATCCTTTCGAGTATGTTAAGGCGATCAAAATGATAGCTGATGAATTGGACGCCAGTGATAGTAGGGCCATTTAGATAGCCGGCTTTGTTGTTGACAAGTCCTATATTGTTGACAAGGTCGACAATATGACCTAGTCTCAATTTATGGCAGAGTTTACTAATTGGGTTTTTCCAGAAAGCTCTAGGGACTGAAGGTGGTGGAGTTTAAGCAGTTGAGACCCACTTTACCTTTTAATGAGCCGCCTCATTTTGACACTCGCTTGGTGTGCTCTACAGATACCCTCGTGCACTTGTTGCATTACTCTTAAGGCCTCAGGAGAGCTGTAGAAAGAGATAATTCTTCTTAATTTCAATTAATCTGTACATGGGTATATATATAAAATTGATTCCTATAATTGTGTTCTACTAATTAGGAAAAGATCCTAAATAAGAGATCCTAAATAGGAATACAGAATACAGAATATACAGAGAAATAATATAGTGATGGACTTTCCATAACACTCCCTCTCAAGTTGGAGCATAGCTGTTAATCATGCCCAACTTGTTACAAATGTAGTCAATCCTAGCTCCATTTAGAGCTTTTGTGAAAATATATCCTAACTGCTCTCCAGTTTTGATGTGTCCTGTTGAGATAATCTGTTGAATCTTTTCACGAACAAAGTGACAATCAATCTCAATATGTTTGATCCGCTCATGAAACACCAAATTAGAAGCAATATGGAGAGCAACTTGATTATCACACCACAATTTCGCAGGCAGGGAGGTCTTAAAACCTGTCTCATCTAGTAATTGAAGTATCCACATTACCTCACATACTGATTGTGCTATGGCTCTGTATTCGGATTCAGCACTAGATCGAGAAACTACACTCTGCTTCTTGCTTCTCCAAGACACCAAATTTCCTCCAACAAAAACGCAATATCCAGTAGTTGACCTCCTGTCAACCTTAGATCTAGCCCAGTCGGCATTTGAAAAACATTCATCATTCAAATGCCCATGATTACCATATAACAAACCTCTTCCTGGAGCGCCCTTCAGATAACACAAGATTTGTCCCAAGGCTTCCCAATTTGCAACAGTTAGAAAAGACATAAACTGACTTACCACACTAACGGCATAAGCAATGTCAGGACGAGTGACTGTAAGGTAGTTCAATTTTTCTACCAATCTCCTGTATCTCTCTGGATCTTCAAACAACTCACTATCCCCTGCTAACAGTTGTAAATTTAGAGTCATTGGTGCACTACAAGTCTTAGCACCTAATTTTCCTGTCTCTGTCAATAAATCGAAGACATATTTTCTTTGAGACAAGAAAATACCCCTCTTACTTCTCATAACTTCAATACCCAAGAAATGCTTTAACAATCCCAAGTCTTTGGTCTGAAACTAAGTTTGGAGGAAGGTTTTAAGAGATGAAATACCTACAGAGTCACTCCCAGTAATGACAATGTCATCCACATAAACTATCAGAAGAATTAGACCAGCCTCAGATTGCTTATAAAATACTGAGTGATCACACTTACTTTTTTGCATACCAAATTCCTGTATTGCTTCACTGAATCTCCCAAACCAGCCCCTAAGACTTTGTTTCAAGCCGTAAAGAGACTTCCGAAGCCTACAAACTTTACCCAACTCCCCCTAAGCAACAAACCCAGGTGGTTGCTCCATATACACCTCCTCCTGAAGATAACCATGAAGGAAAGCATTCTTAATATCCAATTGGTGCAAGGGCCAATCATATCTAACTGCTAAAGAGATAAACAAGCGAATAAAAGTAAGTTTAGCTACAGAAGAAAAAGTGTCAGAGTAATCAACCCCGTATGTCTTAGCATATCCTTTTGCTACAAGGCGTGCTTTTAACCTAGCCACAGAACCATCAGGATTTACCTTTACTGTAAATACCCATTTGCAATCAATAGCTTTCTTACCAGTAGGCAAAGGCAACAGTTCCCATGTACCATTAGCATCTAAAACCTCCATTTCCTCTTTCATAGCAGCACACCAGCCAGGATGAGACAGTGCCTCACCAACAGTATTAGGGATAGGAACAAAGTCTAAAGAAGTAACAAAACACCGAGAACAAGAAGACAATTGATTATAAAAAAACAAAAGAAGAGATAGGGTAAGTACATGAATGTTTACCTTTACGAAGAGCAATTGGTAAGTCTAGATCAGAATCATGATCAGTATGAGGTACATGATCTCCCAACGAAGTAGCTGGTGGAGGATCTGAGTCAGGAATCTCCAATCTCCTGGAATAAACATGAACAATGGGAGGTCGAGTAGGTCTAGAGACAGAAGGAACAAGCTGTGGGAGAGGACTAGACATTGGTTGGACAGTATATATTAAGAGATCATCCTCCTCCCCCTGACTTTTATACACAGATGATTGAGGAAAAAATGGAGTGGACTCAAAAAATGTGACATCTGCAGAAACAAGATAACGATTAAGAGTAAGAGAGAAACAGCAGTACCCTTTTTGCAGCCGGGAGTACCCAAGGAAGACACATTTGAGATACTTTGGATTCAATTTATTAACCTGTGGACGAACACCACGCACAAAACAGGTACAACAAAAAATACGGGGTTCAACAGAGAACAAAGATTTTGTAGGAAACAAAACACTATAAGGAATATCCCCATTAAGGACAGAAGACAGCATACGATTGATAAAAAAGCATGCCGTAGAAACTGCATCCGCACAAAAGTGTTTAGAAACTTTCATCTGAAAAAGAAGAGCACGAGTTACCTCAAGAAGATGCCGATTTTTTCTTTCGGCCAACCCATTTTGGGATGGGGTATCCACACAGGAAGATTGATGAAGAATGCCATTTTGTGTCATATAAGACTGAAATTGTGCTGAAAAGCATTCTTTGACATTGTCACTTCTTAATATGCGCACAGAAATATTAAATTGAGTTTTGATTTCATTACAAAAGGCACAAAAAATAGAAAACAACTTAGAACGATTCTTCATTAAATATAATCAGGTAACACGAGAGTAATCATCAACAAAAGTAATAAAATAATGAAATCCAATTTTAGAAGTAACAGAACAAGGACCCCAAACATCAGAATGAACTAACTCAAAAGGGGATAAGCCCGTTTATTGACTCTAGACATAGAAAGCAAACGATGATGTTCTACAAACTAACACGACTCACATTCTAGTACTGATAAAGACTGAAACTGAGGACACAGCTTCTTCACGGTAGACAAAGAAGGATGGCCCAATCTACAATGAGCTTCAAGAGGTATTAAGGTACTGGAGCAAACAAGCGACCACGGTACATGATTTTTCAGAATGTATAGACCACCTGACTCACGTCCTCTACTAATAATCTGCTTCATCGTAAGATCTTGAAACAAACACTGATCAGGAAAAAAGAAAACAGAACAATTTAAGGTACGAGTAAGTTTAATAACAGAAAGTAGATTAAAAGAGAATTTTAGTAGACATAAAACAAATGACAGAAATTGGCGAAGTCGGGTTCGCAGTTCCAGAATCCATAACATAAGAAGTAGAACCATCAGCTAAAGTAACAGTAGAGGAAGTGAGATTAGACTGAAAAGCAGATAGAAGACTAAAATTACATGTCATGTGATCTGTCGCACCAGAATCAATAACCCATTTGGATGAGGAAGACACAAGGCATGTAGTGGATTTTCTTGACTCAGCGATTGCAGTGACAGGGGAACTGGTAGGCTTTAGAGATGCCTGATACTGGGAAAACTGTGCAAAATCCTCTGCAGATACCAAAATAGTTCTCTCAGAGGAAGATACTGTAGAATCCTCTGCTGCCATATTTGCCATCTGTGATCGCTGATTTTTCCTCTGAAGTTGCGGACAATTATATTTTGTATGGCTAAGCTCATGGCAATGATAACAAATGACTCCTCTTGAGTCCTAATTAGAACTAGCCTCTCAATTACGCTGATGACTTCTATTGTCTGTAATTCCTCCTCTACTTCCTCTTCTATTATCCTGTTGTCCATTTAGATTACGGCTAATAAGAGCACTACTGGCAGGCTGTGAAGATTAGGTACTCTCTGTATGAAGGATCCGTGTGAATGTTTCATGCAAAGAGGAAATCTCAGAACTGAAGAGAATCTGAAATTTAGCAGTCTCATACTCTGAAGGAAGGCCTGCAAGAAAACTCATAACAGCCAGTTGCTCCCGTTGGACCTGCTGAACTTTCACATCAGGACTAAAAGGCAATAATACATTATGTTCCTCATATACCCGTTTAAAATCCATAAAATAAGCCATGAGAAACTTATCCTCTTTCTCAGCACGGTAGAATGCCTTGCAAACATCATAAATACAGGAGATATTCCCTTTACCAGAATACTGAAAATCTAAGTAATCCATTAATTCCTTAACAAATTCATAGTGATTAATTAAACTAATTACCTCACTGTGAATCGAGTTCCGAAGCTGCAAAAACAACCGAGCATCCTCTTTTAGCCAAGTTTGTCGTGTATCATCCGCAGGTGGATCTTTAGTAAGGTGATCATCCTTATCAATGCTACGCAAATAGACCCTAACAGTCTTACTCCACTTCAGGTAATTCGAACCATTAAGTTTGTGTTCCGTTATCTTAGTCATCACCGGAATCACATCAGAAATAACATTCTTATTGTCTGCCATTTGTTGAGACAAAGAAAACTAACCGAAACGCTAATCTAAAGTGCTTACAGCAGCAAAATAACCCAAAATCACAAATCAAGCAAATACCGAAATAGGATCTGAGAGCCAAACCTCAGAAGTCTTTAAATGGTGTACTGGATTAGGCAACAACACACAATGGTGGAATGAGGGGGTTGAGGCGACGCCGGCGATGTTGATCGGAGTCAAAACAGCCGACCGGCGGCCAAGGTCTCTCCAAAGCTGGGTGGTGAGAACAAATAGTCATCCTAGATAGATGACCTGATCTGATACCATGTAGAAAGAGATGATTCTCCTTAATTTCAATTAATCTGTACATGGGTATATATATAAAATTGATTCCTATAATTGTGTTCTACTAATTAGGAAGAGATCCTAAATAAGAAATCTTAAATAGGAATACAGAATACAGAATATACAGAGAAATAATATAGTGATTGACTTTCCATAACAAGAGCCAAGGAACCTGAGCACAAGACCATCAAAGTCTTTCGAAAATAGCTCTCCTTCAAGTAACACGTAGTTCAAAGCCTGTATTTTGATGTGATGGGCACCTTGATTTAAGGGCCTTCCAAGTACCTTTTCAACAGAGTCCTCTTGTCATCTATAACAACCAGTTAGTATTAAACAAGTCAATTGGTAAACCCCTCTCCTCAATAGATGGATGTTTTATCTTTCTAACCAAGATCATTTTATGAGTCAGCTTACCTAGGACATCTTCAAGTTAGAAGGTAATTGGGCCAGTTCATTTGCTTCCCAATTGGCTTCCTTAGGAACATGTGTGAAGGATACTTCTCTGAAACAATCCAGAAGCTGGACTGCTATTACAAAGTACAGAGTTAGGAAGAAGCTGTCGCACTTTTACTCCACTACCAATTGTTTAATGACTAGTTGCAAATCACTCATGATATATACTTCCCTTGCCCCCAATTCTCTGAGAATCTTCAAGCCAATAATTAGTGCTTCATATTCAATTTGGTTGTTAGTGTATTGGAATTTCAAATTGAAAGATACTGTCATCTTAATCCCTATAGGTGAAGTGACTATAACCCCAGTGCTCGATGACATCTCTATTCTGGAACCATAGACTTCATGGTACCTTCTCGACATTGAAGATGTTCAAGTCCTGCCCAACTGGCTCCACCACCTCCAAGCAAGAGTGGTCTGCCAGAAAATCTGCAAGCACCTGTCTTTTCATAGCTTTCAGAGGGAAGTAAACTAAAGTAAATTCTGATAACGCCAATAACCATTTTTCAATCCAACTAGTGATTAATGGTTTAAACAACATATATTTCATCAAGTCATTTTGAGAAACAACATATACACTGGATCCAATTAAGTAATGCCTTAATTTCACACTAGAGAAATACAAGGCTAAACAATGCTTTTGTATAGGAGAGTACCTAATCTCTATGTCTGTAAGATTTCGACCGAGGTAGTACACTGCCTGCTCATGACACATCTGATTATCCTGTGCCAACAGATAATCGATAAAGTCAAAAGCTGCAAATAAATAAATTTTCAATGGATCACGTCCTCTGGGTGGAGCTAGCACCAAGCAGACAAGTGAGGTATTCCTTGATTTTATTGAAAGCCTGCTAGCGCTTTTTTTTTTTCTACTTGAACTCACTTTCCTGCCCGAGTTTTAAGAAATCAAAAAATTCTTTTGCCTTCCCTGCAAGGTTAGAGATAAATTGTCTTAAATAATTTACCTGCCCTAGGAATCTCTACAATTGTTTCTTCATCTATGGTGTTTGGCTTCTTGGATTGCTTTGGTTTTATTCTAATCAACCTCAATTCCTCTCTGATGCACTAAGAATCCCAAGAAATTTCCAGCTTTAACCCTAAATGCACACTTGAGGGGATTATTTTTTAGCTGGGGTTGTCTCATCCTCTGAAAACTTTTTCTCAAGTGCTCCAAGTTATCATCTACCTTCTTAGACTTCATCACTATGTCGTCGATGTACAACTACATAAAGTGTCCCAACATGTCGTGGAAGATTGCATTCATGGCCCTTTACTATGTAGCCCTAGCATTCTTCGCCGAAAGGCATGACCAATCATTCAAATGTTCCAATGGAACCATGACATCTGAAGGCGGCTTTGGGCACATACTCTAGTGCAATGAAATTCTGATTGTAGCTTGAGAAATCATTGAGGAAGAATAATAATTCATTTTTAGCAACAACATCAACAAGCATGTCCACTATTGGCATCACATACATGTCTTTTGAAGTTGTGACGTTCAAATCCCTAAAATCAATATATACACACAACTTTCCATTTTTCTTAACAGGTACGATACTAGAAAACCATTGACTATACCTAGATGGTCTGATGAAACTCGCTTTCAACAGTTTCTCAATCTTTCTTTCACCTTCAGGACCACCTTCCTTGACATTCTTCTGGGTGCTTAATGGTGTGGCATGTACTCTGGCTGAATAGGCAACTTATTTTGCTTCTTTGTAAGCCTGGCATCTTATCATAATTCCACGCAAAAAAATTCTTGTATTCATGCAAAAGTAAAATTATTTCCTATTTTAAGTCACTCCTCAACAAAGAACTAATACAAGTTACCCGTGGCTCCTCAGGTGAACCAAAATTGACTTCCTCAAGACGATCCTACACTCCAATTAGCACGTCATCCAATTTTGTAGGTGCAGGCTCCAAGTCTTGAGCTGTATTTCCTCTGACCCGTCTTCCTTTGGTTTCTCCTCGTAGATGATCTCAGCACCCTCAGCTTCCAAGGTCTCATCTATTTCCATTTTGTTAAGGAGTTATTGCATCTGTATCTTGGATATGGTAGCTGCACCTACCGCCATTTCCTTTTGTGTATACCTGTCACTCATTAATGAAGCTCTTTTAGCATGGGCTCTATCATCAGCCAATTATAAGACACGATTGCAAGCAAATTGTTGTTTTCCTCCATTGGTTATCCTATCTCCACCTTCTGTGTCTTTTCTCCAGGGTGGCAAGTTTGGTAGCCATGGTGCATTTTGCACAAAGAACTTGGCTTCCTTCAGGGGAGTTGCAAACTGATGCCTCCCGAGCCTTTTGGCGAGGTTTCTTCTTTAAAAACTGAATAGGACTCATGTCAATATCATAGTATGGGCTTTTATTGCATCAGAATGAGTTAGAAATGATTTAGCATTCGACCATACCACCTCACATCATTTTCCTTTCCAAAATAGCAAAAACTAGTGAAGTGAGGATGGAATACACCAATTTGCATGTATCTAATTCCTACCTAAAAGTGCTTGATAATTTGTAGTAAAGCGCACTATAAAGAAAGCAATAATTGAAGACTTACTACTCACAGTTATCTCTACTGACAAAACACCGAGAGTCTTGGAAATTTCTCAAGTGAATGCGGATAATAAGACATCAGTGGTTATGAGATCCTCCTCTGATTCCCCAAGTGCTATCAGCATTCTAAGTGGCATTATGTTCACTGTCGATCCATTGTCAATGAGTACCCTAAAAGTAGGCCGACCATTAATGTGGGTCGTAATCTACAAAGGTCATAGATACTTGGTCATCCTTTCTGAAGGCTTGTCATCACTCTCTTCTTTGGTTCCGTTGGACTAGTAAACTGGATGGTAACTTCGCTACACACCTTAGCACCCAAAGGACTTGTCGTTTCCTTTGACTCCTTGGGTACCTCCACTACTACTCTCTGAAAATCAGTAGGCACAACCAAAAAAACAACACTAAAATCAGCAAGTAAAGTTTTACCTTTTTCCTTTTGATTGGGTACCTCCTCTGAACTCCCCACTAACTCTGAGTCTTCTGTTGCTTTTCTGTTGAACTTGCTCTTCTATAAGGCTGATCTTTCTCTTCTTCTTTCTGTCTCCTTTCAATAGCTCTTTGCCTTTGAAGCCTCCTTTTTTGCGTGCAGGTCAGCGGCTGGGAAAATTTAGGATGCACACCAATTGCCATTGTCTATCTAGTTCAGCTAAGAGTGGTTCCACGAATCTAGGCTGACTTCTCTGAAACCTTACTACAGGTTCTGTAGGTGCAGTATGTTCAGCCCTTCTGGGGAAACAACCTGACTAGTGACTAGTTCCCATGTTGAGTTTCCTGTAAGATCCTTTGTATGTCTGTTTCGGAAATATCCAAGTAGCAGATAATAATACACCTGCCTCCTGGGCGGTCCTCTAGGAATTTTAGGGATTGCGTGGCAAGCCTTTGAATCTTTTGACCATCTTAGTTTGAACCTGTAGTTTTCTCAATTCATTGATGACTCCCTAAGGTCCACAATGGTTGTATTGATAGACAGTACAGGAGGAAATAGGTCTTCATCAATTAACATGGATTCTTTCTTCTCAGGAAGTTTCAAGACACCCTTGTTGATATGATCTTGGATCACTACACTGAGGGCCTAGTATCTATTGGTGTTATGATTCCAGGAATCATGGTATTTGCAAAGTCTCTCCCTTTCATCTCCTTCTTGATTGGAAGCTTGTGACTAGTAGGGAGATTAATGAATTTCTCCTTCAGCAGAAAATCAAATATCTCCTCAATCTTACCCGTATCAAAGGCATACTAAGGAGGTGTAACTGAGGTCAACTGAGTTTTCCTTGGAGGAGTCATCTTAGTTAGGGTACCTAAAATAGGACACACAAAAGCACCAGGGGTAACTATATTAGTCATAGCAAGTTCGTGATTATTTACCTCCTGATAATATGTACCCATCATCGTCCTCCTCTAGTGCAATTCATCTATCAATAACTCTTCATATTCAACAACTTTAGCAGCCAGTTATAGAAGTCCCTAAACTCTATTCTATGGAACTTCTTCCGAAGCTTGATATCTAGCCCTTGTCAGGCAATTTTGACATACTCTATTTGAAGAAGAAACATTTTGCACTTATTCCTCATTTTCTTGAATTGAGCAATAAAGGCATCTGCTAATTCTTCACTCCTTTGAGTCATTCTAGAAAGCTCGGCTACACACACCTTAGATTTAGCTCAGAAGAATTCAGTGTGGAACACCCTTTCTATCTCATGTTAAGAAAAAATAAAATTTGTCAAAAGAGTTGAATACCAAGTGAAACAGCTTCGGTAAGTAAATTTGGAAACAGTCTCAGTTTGTGACTGAGAAAATTCTCATAATTTGCCAATTCCCCACATTGAATTGTGAATCTTGTAATGTGCTCCACAGTTAACTGTCCATCCTCTCTTGAAAAGACATTGCGGTAACCTTTTAGATATGGGTTCTCCTTGTCAAAAGCATCAGGATAAGGCTTGTGAAACTTAGGATGACCAATTTGTGTAAGGCTAGGCCTATACAGCTCCTGGATGGCATCCCTAACCACATCGATATTCACTGCAGAGCGATTAGAATTGTCGAAACCTAGACCACAGGTGCTAATATCTGGCGTACTAATGCAGTTGTTTGCTGTACCTACACCTTTGGTATGTTAGTTTCTCTGTGACTGTAGCCCCCTAGCAGAAAGCCATCTGTGGTGTCTGTACCTACTGAGGCATTAAAGCGGCTTGAGAACCTACAATTGCCTTTACATCATAAATACTCTAGTGAATCACAGGGTTAATGTTACTGAGAACCTGAGCAGGAGCACCAGTTCTACAGCTGAGGCAGCTGATCTGCACTGATGCTCTGGATTGGCTAACCATCGACTCATTCATCCTATGGGGTGGCTAGTAACTTTCCTCATTTTAGACTCAGCCTCCATCAGTGCCATTCTAGGGAGTTCATGGTAAAGATTGCTCCCCGAATTTCCTAGCACTCCTGGATGCCGAATGAAATTCCTCTGTCCTAGAAGTTTGGTCATCAGGAAGTAGCGCAGAAATTGAGATGTTATATTCCTCAAAAATAAGTTGTGCACTTAATTGATGAGATTTCTTCACTCATGAATTGATGCCTTTTATCAAAGTATTTGTGATGGTTGATATTAGTTTTTCCATATCAAAACCATTATTAACTGTTTCACCCCCTTCCTGGACTAGATTAGCAAACAAAGTAAGCACAATCTCCATTGCATATGGAATCTGGACTTCTTCTCCTTGCAATGGCCACCTTTCATACCATTCCACCATGATTGGAACCTGCACGTTTAGACCGACGGCAATAAGATTTCCCTCCGTGTCTTGAGACCCAGTGGTTTCTTTGCTTTTGGTTTTCGGAGGCATAATGTTGCTTAAAAAAACAATGGTTTTGAATGCTGAAATGACACCTTAGTCCCACTGGGCGTGCCAAAAATTGTTTCCTTAGAAAACAATTTAGCTAGCCAACAGTTTGAGAAAGTGCAAGCGTGCTAGATACTGAGTGTATCAATTGTGCGCTTTCTGACTTTTACAAAATGGTTGCAGGAATTTCACTAAACTGGATGTAATTTTGTCAAAATATCACACATATCAAACAATAAAGTAAAAGAAAATTGTATAGATTGTTTGGAAATTGAGTACAAAGCTTGGAAATAAAATGAAAGGCTTCAAAAATTAAAAGACAGATAAAATGAAGATAGACTGCTGGAGTCTATTGTTATTGTTTGATTGATTGGTTGGTTGGGCCTTTTCCCATTGCCTTGTGGTGAATATTTATAATAGTATCTAATTGTCCTCGAAAGAATCTAGAACCGGCACCTTCTCACGCTGTATGTCCCGTAATTGCTATCCATTACTCTGAGTGTCAACTGCTTAGTAATCTCCTTTTTGGTAGGTAAACTCCATCACGTTCCAGTAACTCATTATAACTTCCCATAAGTTAATTAACTTCCTCCTAATAAATATTTGATAACCTCCCAAAAATAATTAATAATACTTATTTCAAGCCTCATAATTAAATTAATACAACTAAATTAATTAAATTAATTTTATAAAAAAACAAATTTAATTAATTATAGGCCTAAAAATAATTAATTAGCTAGTCTAATTATTTTTGGTGCAAACGCAAGTCCATCTAAGATTGATTGTAAATGATTCTCTCTTCCTACATTCTTTTTAACAAAGCAATATTTGTATAATACAAGCTTCACTACAAAACTTTTACAAGCTTTTAGAAATGTATCAAGCAGTTGAACAAAATGGAAAATTTTTCATACTTTTTGTTCCACCAAAAATGAAATATGTATACACATGCACAAGCAACATACCTGCATATTTGATGCAATTTCAATTGCATAATAGATTGGAGAGATTTTGTCTTGATAATGAAAATTTGTCTCACAAATACCAGCAAGCTTCATCAATTCAACAAAATTATTCAGAATATTAATAAAAATTGGAAAGGTAACATTTCTCACCAAATATGCAAGGTACATAACAATTTTCATAACAATATATATATATATATATATATATATATATATAGTGCTAATAATTTGTAAATCAAACCGTAACCTAGCAATAAACATTATTTTACGCAAATAACCAGAAAGACCATGTGCTAAATCATGCAAAAAAAAAGTCCTAGTTTCTCATTTTCCCCTCTTCATTTTAAGCAAACTTTACAGTCTCAATAACATTGTATAACATTAATAATAAAAATTTAAATGCTCATGCTTTATGTTGAAGATCATCTGTGTATATAGAGTGCTTATGGAAGAACAAATAAGTACATAACAATTCCATGAAAAGCAAATGTTTCATAATATTCAACAACAGTAAAGAGCATCAATCTTTGCATTTTCACTTATTATGCGCATTTTGTTCCATACCTCATCGAATATCCATTTGCGAACACCAGATTCTTGTAAAAGGTGAATGTATTTGAACAACAAAGCTACAACATCTTGCATGTGTTCTGCATAAAGAAATGCAACATTTGGACCAGGAAATACATAAATCCCAATTTTCAAACACAAAGGACTTTGTCCAACTTAAAAAAAAAAAAAATATATATATATATATATATATATATATATAAAGCTAAGAATAGTGACAGTCAATCTAGATATTTTATGGCTTACAAGCATATCAAACAATTAAAAGAGGAAATAATAATTAAAAAAAAAAAAAAACTAACCATGACCATCATCAGTAAGATCAATTGTCACTTTGAAGAAAGAAAACTCCCGATTTTGACCATCTTCATTTGCATACAAACTTGTAGCCCATCCTGCAATATTTTTTGGTTCATTAAAAGAAACTAAAACTAATAGGATTACTATTGCCAATAATCCATGCAAACCAATTGACATGAATATAACAAAGCATCTTATGCAAATTTTGTTACTTCACCGTGCCTCATCTAACTATAAGCAAGTCTTTCCAAATATCAACGCATCATAATCTATGCATTTTGTTTTCTCAACCAACAAGGGCCACTCATAACTTATTTAGTTTTCTATTTAAATAATGATAACATTCATTTCATAGTAGCAAGTGAAGTGATAGCCACATTACTAAAGTTAGTGGTGGAAGTAGGATTTAAACTTTGTTGGTAAACACCTATTTATTAAAGGTTCTAGGCACACCAAGGTGCCAAGGGTCTTGGAGCCAAGGTGCCAGGAGCACATCTGAGTAAGGCAAGGTACAAAAATTGAAAAAAAAAATCATTAAAAATCAAATAAATGAGAATATTTCATCAAATTTTAAATAGCATAAAACTAAACATGATAATAAGAGATAGCATGCCCTGCTTGACTTGATTTTAAATTTTATATATTTTCCACTCATTTGATTTTAAATTTTGCAAGAATAAATGAAATGGCTTAATTTTCCTGATAAATCTAGTGGAATGGAGTTGTTGAAAAGAAATTATATTGTATTCATTGTAATTTATTTTCCTTAAATAATAAAAATCAAAATGAAAAAGTTAATAACATTTTTTTTCTCATTTTATTTACATAAGGTATACAATTTGTTGATTAAAAGAATTACTTTGGTAATATAGTTGTGCATTTAACTTAAATTAAAAATATATTTGTGTTGCCAATTTTATTTTTATTAAATAAGCTATCTGATTTATATTAAAAATATATTTAAAAAAATATAGATTTATATTTAATGGCCATTGGTTAAGGATGATCTGTGAAGAAAAGTGTTAGAATTATGACTCAAAATCCTAATAGGATTTAGAGAGAGATCTTTTCCTAATTTGAGTGGGAGAAATATTTCTCAATAAGATGGAGGAATATTTTCTATAATGAGTAGAACTCTTATTTTAGTGTTATTCCTAAATTGAGTAAAACTCCTAATCAGATAAAGATTGGGAGAATTAACACTATAAATAGGAAAATAATGGAAAAGATTATTTGATTTTTGCCCATTGAAGAGAGTGGCTTTCAGCTCATAGAGTGAAGCTATCACCCACTGTAGAGAGGGGCTTCGCCAATTACTGTGGATTTGGCTTTGCCCATTGATGAGGGGCTTTTGCCTATTGCAGTGAAGAGAGGCTTCGGCCTAAAGTGGGGTAAGGACATAGAATTCAAGAGAAAGATATTCTTGTCCATTGGTGAGAGGACTCTTGCCCATATAATTGAAGACACCCTTTGTGGTGTAGTATTGTAATAGTAATTATATTGGGTTATGTCTAGAGGAGGATGAGATAACTAACTAATGTATTTGCTATGAGCAGTGATGTAGTATGGGTTATCTTGGGTGTAATTGGGTTGATGGTTAATATAGCTATGAGCTTATAATGATGATTTATTATTGTTGATAGTGAAAGATGGCATGCCTGTGAATGTAGCCCTATGTTGAGAGGGTGAATCACGTAAATATTAGTGTTTTATGTATTTGCTTTGTTTCTTTATAGTTTATATGCTTCTGCAGTGCATAACAAATTGGTATCAGAGCATGGGGATGATCTTGGTGAGTTTGGTTGAAGGTGGAGCTGCTGCGACATGTAGAAAATCGCACATGCAATAATAGTGATAGTGGAGAGTTGAAATTGAGGTGGAACTCTTGATGCAAAATCAAGATGGTTGATAACGTGAAAATTTTTTGAAGAATGAAGCAAGTTACACCCAAGATGAAGATTGAATAATTGATGATTTGAAGGGTTCAAGCTCAAGCATGGAGATTTGATGATTTGATGACACCCAAGAATTTGAGTTATACAATAGTTGATGGATTTTGAGTCAAGGTGAAGATTGTTAGAATTATGACTTAAAATCTTAATAGAATTTGGAGAGAGATCTTTTCCTAATTTAAGTGAGAGAAATATTCCTCAATAGCATGGAGGAATATTTCCTATAACGAGTAGAACTCTTATTTTAATGTTATTCCTAAATTGAGTAGGACTCCTAATCAGATAAGGATTGAGGGAATTAACACTATAAATAGGAGAATGATGAAAAAGATTATTTGGCTTTTACCTATTGAAGAGAGTGGCTTTCAGCTCATTGAGTGAGGCTGTCACCCATTGTAGAGAGGGGCTTTGCCAATTGTTGTGAATTTGGCTCTGCTAATTGTTGTGAATTTGGCTCTGCCCATTGATGAGGGGCTTTTGCCCATTGCAGTGAAGAGAGGCTTCAGCCTATGGTGGAGTAAGGACACAGAATTCAAGAGAAAGGATTCTTGTCCATTGGTGAGAGGTTTGTTGCCATGTAGTTGAAGACATCCTTTGTGGTGTAGTATTGTAATAGTAAATATATTGGGTTATATCTAGAGGAGGATGAGATAACTAATGTATTTGCTATGAACAGTGATGATTTAGTATGGGTTATCTTGAGTGTAATTGGGTTGATGGGTAGTATAGTTATGAGCTTGTAATGATGATTTATTATTGTTGATAGTGGAAGATGGCATGCATGTGGATGTAGTCCTATGTTGAGAGGGCAAACCACGTAAATATTGGTGTTTTGTATGTTTGCTTTGTTTCTTTGCAGTTTACATGCTTCCGCGGTGCACAACAAAAAAGAAGACCCCAAGGGCAAAAGTTTAAATTAAACATTTCTAGAAATTTCTTCCAAACTAACTTGTTGACACCTATTACCTATTTATACACACGCGTATTCATTACAGACCTAGTTCTCTTTTAACATTTTATCAATCTATGTTTTTTTTCCCCCTTAGTCTCTAGCTAAAGAGCTATTTAGTCGGGGCTGCTACTCTAGTTCTCAGCTGTGACGCAATGGGTATAAAAACAAAGGGATATGCCATGGCTTTAAATCACAATCATGGTGGAGGGTAACTGAAACGAATCTGTAATGGCTGTAACATAACAGTAACGACCTATTGCTATACAAATTTTTTTGAAAAATTTGTAAAGTTCATAAAACGAATAAATATTCATAAATATAATTAAAATTAAGATACAAAACTAAATAATAAGTATAAACATATCAAATGAAGACATTAAATCCATTCTTATATATCATTAGTATTTTTTAGTTTAAAACCAAAATAAATAAGTAGATAGTAAACAATTAATCTTATTACCACCAAAATGAACATCCAGGAAGTTACTATTTAATTTATGAAAATTAATTTTAAGAGTTAATTTTATGATCATTTATTTTCCTAAAATTTATCTTGCCAAAGTCTAAATTTACACTTAACAAATATTATTAAATTCTTAAACTTTCTTTGATATTATTTTGTAATTATTTATGTATTTACCCAAAAATGATTGAAAAAATAACTAAAAATTAGAAAAAAAAATAATAACTCACCATTTCCTCTCATTCACTTAAAAACTACCTTGATTATTTGATGATCTATGCTTTGAGCTCAAAAATTAGTAAATAAATGAATAGTTACTTAATGATTGGATCACTTTAACTCCCTTTGCCTCGGGATAACGACCATTATCTTTAAACAACGACCATAACAACCTTTACAATTACAATTTTAAAAATTCGTTAAATAATGGTGATAACAGTAACAGGAAGCTAAAAGTCCTTTAAATAACGAGGGTTACATTGTTATTTAAAATCATGGTTTGCAGCACTTTTATAAGCCTTTGCTGGCCTCAACCGAGCATGCCTAGGCGCACCTGGTGCCTTGCCGTACCTCATTGTGCTTGGCAGCGCCCAAATGTGATAACCCGCCTTTTCCTACATTAGGCGATGCCGTCTTCACCCCTTGCAGCTCGAGCCTTAGATGCACCTTTAATAAATGAGGGAAAACCTTTTGTATGTGTTTTTGAAAAGTAAAAGTTATGCTCTAGTTGATTTTTATGGATATTTAGCATGGTTTTAAATAATGATTGTTATGTAATGTGACGATCGTTATTTATAGATTTTGAATTCCCCCATTACCATTACACTTATTATATATGGGCAAAAAAAAAATGCATGAGCAACGACCATTATGCCTGTTACTTAATAGTAAAGACCGATATTCACTATTGAGTAACAATAATGGCCGTTACTCATATGGGATTTCTTTTATAGTTCAAGGAAGGTAGGCAGTTCATTTCAACCTTTTGGTTTTGGTTTCTAGGAGTTTCCTTTTCTATTTCTCACTCTCTCAACTTCCTCTAAAATTTTCCATCTTTTAACAAATCTTTCAATTCTTGAGCTAAAATCAACGATTAGTGAAGGTTTACTTGAAGCGAATGAGAGCAATTTACATCCATATTTTGCAAAGCGTGAGTTATTTGGCTTTTTTTTTTCTTTGCTTATTTGTTGAAAAAAATGAAGTTATGCCAGATTGCTTATTAAAATTATGCTTTATGTTTGGGTTAGTTCTTTACTATCTATATAGTTATTATGCTTGATGGCAAGTGAAAAAAAAAAAAAAAACAGTTAATAGGCTAAAGCATAGATAGGATAAGTAAAACCCACCCAATGATTTCAAGATGGAAAACAAAGATCCTTCTCCTTCATGGCCAATAAGATGACTTAGATAGTTGCATGGTCCTTCCTTGTAGTGAAGAATACTTGGAGTTATAGGCCATACAATTCTCAATTTGTGACCTTGTTCTATTGGGACAGCTTTAACAAGTATCTGAAATTAATGCAATACTGAATGCATGAATAGAAAATAGTCTCTTGAAGGTCTAAACATTTCATTTTATGCATCTCTTTTCCGACTTGTACAATGTTTACTTACATAGCATGGAAACATAATAGTACTAGGCGTACCTGTAAGTGTTTAGATGTGCATGGTTGACCAGGAAAAGAAATATAATCTCGATTATTGCTTCTAATTTCTTGAAATTTGTCCTCAACAATGCTTTGAATTGCATTAAGGTTTTCTAAAAAATCTCCAAAACAAAGCAATATCACATTTTCATGAATAAAAGTAAGCCAAACATAATAATATAAGGTGGACTTATTTACTAACCTTTTGCATATATCACCAGATGCATGAGGTTGGCAGAATAATTTTCTTCATAAAATTTGATAAGCTCATGTCTTGTATCCAAGCCCTTTGCTTTTGGTTGAACTTCCAAAGTTTCCCAATTCCCTGTGCATTGAAAAAGGCTGGGCACTTTTCAGCGTATGTCATGAGATTAGACTTGGTATTGATTAAAGAAATTTAGCTTCATTTCAGCTTATTTCACAAAATTGGTGTAGGACTTTAGGTTCTCACACTACAAACACTTAGGTTACATTTGTTAAAACGTAATATAATGTAATGTAATCAACTATGTAATGGAATCAAAATTGTAATATAATGCAATGTATTAAGTATTAGATTACTTTATTTGGAATAACAAGAATGTAATATAATGACCATTACACATATATGTCAATGAAATATAACAAATTAATAATAATATTTTATTAGATATTATTTTAATTTTAAATTATTAATATTTTCACTATTACTACTACCACTACCACCACCAAGTAGCTAAGTGGTGACAATAATAGCTAAGTAGTGGTGGTAATCCTGATGGTAGCAATGACGATATTTAGGTGGCGGTGGTAATGGTAGTAATAGGGAGATGACAGAAGTGGGGGTAGGGGCAACTGTGACAAAGTGGTTGTGGGTGATAATGTTGGCGGTAGCAACGACAGTGGTTAGGTGGTGATGATAGTGGTAAGGTGGTGGTGGTTGAGTGGTGGTGGTAGTATCAAAGGTAACTGGATTGTTGCGGTGGTAATGTTGATGATAAATAATAAATAAATAAATAATAAGTAATTATGCTTACATCCATTTTTATATGTAATAATGATTACATTATTTAATGTGTAATTGATTATATTAGGTAATTGTTATTCTATTAAATTAATTTTTTTTTCTTTTTTTTTTCTGTTGCTAAACAAAGTAATCAAATATATAATGTAATCACGATTACATTATATCTTTGATTACGTCATACCAAACATGACCTTATTTCAATATAAATATCAAATATGCCTATGAAGGCTACAACCTTCTATAGAGAAATAAAAATAGAAAGATACTAAACATGAATAAAGCATATGCCTTTGTACAAGTGGTTTAAAAAAAGGGAAAACTAATGGAATGTGATTTGTCACCTTGCCTCCTTTATAATTGTTCTTTTCAATAATGTATCAGTTTCAAAGTTTAAAAGGAAACACCATTAGCAAGAAGCGATTATTCAATACCTAATTCAAGCAACAATGATTAAAGAAAACCTCGACTAGTGGCATAGGTGGAAGAGAGATGAAGCAAAATGGAAAGTACCTTAGATGGGAATGTTGTTTGTCGCTAAAGAAGCAGGGTTTTCATCATCAAAGCACAAAGGTTGTATAAATGTAAAAGTATAATATCTTTTTGATTGTAAAGCACTATTAGCACATTTAGGGCAACGTTCTCCAAATAAGCAAAAACTCGTTTTGCGTGAAAGGCAAATCAAGCAAGAATCAGCATTATATTTCACAAATGGGGGTATCCATAACTGAGGATAGAGGCAGGCCTAATTACAAAACACCATACACAAATAAAAGGCCGTTTATAAAAATGCTTCAAAGCAAAGTACATATGTTATTTGCTGACCTGTACCAAATTTATGATATGGGTGTTTTTCATCACTGAGATGTTTCTGAAGCTGCATATGATAGAACAGTTTCAAGCAGAAAAATCAGCATGTTTTTGAGATAACTAGTAAAAATACTTCTCATAAACATCATAGTTCTTCAGACATCAAAATTTCCACATTTACAAAAGAATATAGTCTATAACTATATATCAATAATCTAGTTATGTCCTAGATTGTAATAGTTCGAAATATTAAATTTTGATCCTACTTTACCTCTTCACTCATGTAATATGCCTATGAAGAAAAGCATATAGTAAACTTAGACACCTAATTGATACCAGTAATGAAAGAGTTGGAATACCTCCTCTTGCACTACTTGAGTGATGTAGAACAAATTTTAATTAATTTCCCAAGATAGTTGTGATGAAATAGAACTTTTGAAATTAGAATTTTAAAACTTTAAAATATATGTGAAAGGAATGTAAGTGTTAAAAGCCCCACATTGGAAAGAAACAATAAGTTAAAAGGGTATATAAGGGTGGAAGACCAACTATCAAATTGATTAGTTTTAATCTTTTCGCAATGGTTGGTCTAAGCCTGAGTATCTCTATTCCACACTTCATGGGGCAACAGATATATTGCAAATTGAAAAATTGAGTGACTTTATGGTAAAAGGATGATTCCAAAGCAGTAGATATAACTTTCACAAATTACTGAAATAAGATCTAAATGACAGCACTACCTTAAGAATACAAAATAATAATAAGAGCAACTTTCTAGGCTTGCAATGTGAAAAAAACAAAGATTTAGTAGGAAATGGATCCACACAGCAGAACCCAACTAGTTTGGGAATAAGATTTAGTTCATGTGAATCCTCTTGGCCAAATCCTTATATTCATTACATCTATCTTAAGGCATTTACTTTATTAATGGAGGCATCACAATCACAAATGGCTTAAGTGGCAAGAAAATTTGTTGATACCTGGGGCATTCTCCAACCATCAGACAATAAATTTTTCTCATTCTCTGTATGAGAGGGAGAGAGAGATTAATTGCCAATAGTAACTTTATTATTTAAAAAAGTAAACAAGAGATACTTAAGAAAACAGGGTGGGGACACTCCTAAAAACAACTAACCTGAATCAACAGCTTTAATTTCCCTCATGGTTGCATCAGCTGACAACAATGGTCCAAGAAAGAATTGTGCAAACCTGAATGGTAATCAGAAGTGAAAAGCCATGCTCATAAACATTATGATGAACACTTAAAAAAGCTACCATCTAGCAGAAAAGGAAAAGCAGCATCTAGGATTTACCTGTCCAAAGCCTCCTCAAAACAATCACTATTAACTTCAAAATGGTAGTTGGTGTGCTCATAAGATGTATATGCATTGTACTGGCCTCCATTCTATTACATAACAAGAAAAACACATGAAGAGCATAGTTTAGCTAACATAAGCAATCTTATCAGGGCATCTTATCAAGTTACAAAATGGTAGCGATTCATGGTTATCTTTTCCTTTCAAGGATAATTAAGCATTTTAAGGTAAAGACTTGGTGTCAACTATAGTTGGGGGAAGTGTGAATCACACTAGAGGTTATTCATATCACCCTTCTCAGAGGAGTTCCACACATCTCCCTATAAAATAAGAAGTAAAGTGCAAATACGAATTTGAGACGTAACACTATGGAAAATTAAACAAAACCATGTCAACTCTCCAACAAGGAGCATGAATAAAGACTTCGATGTGAAAAGATAGACAAGAAAAATTGTCCTCCTCAATAGTAATAAAGCATCTCTTCATGTCACACATCATCAAATAAGAAACAAAAAGAGTGGTAGAGAGAACCTAAGCCCAAAATCACCTTCTACTTAACAATACTAGTGAGATATGAACAAATATCACATGTTGCTTGACCTTCAAACACAACACTATCACAAAACATGAAATGTTTCCATTTCATATGGATCAATATGAAGAAGTATCAAAAGATATGCAAAGGCTTTGTTCACTTAATATACATGCAAATAATAATGGCATTAGTTGCTCCATTAAAACCATTGCGAAAGAATATTTACTCGGTAAAGACCCTTCATTTTAATAATATAAGTTCCAGATGGAGTAACATGACCAACCTTAATAGAATTTAAAAAGAAAAACCTAAAAACATAAAGAGCCAAAAGTATACTGCATTTTGAAATATCCACTCTTCCCTAGGCAAGCCAAGATAAGAGTTATAGTCAACAAATCTCTCTATTTTGTCTCACTCCCTTAAAGATCTTTTAACTTGAACAATTCTTACATGGCTTCATGCCAAACACCTTATATCAAACATGGCTTACATATTTTTATGCGAATGATTTTTTGATGTTGGAATAACAACCAAGGTACCTTGGGCCTTATTTCTTCTTTTAGGGATAACCAAATACTTATAATCCCAATGTGAACAATTAAATTTAACTCAACTATGGGATTATGATGCCAAATAGAAAATTATATTTTCATATACATATGTAACACAACAATGCGTAGAGTAAAAACCTTATTAGAGAATAAGTAATGTACCTCCAAAATGTACTCCGAATAACTACCCTCCATTGGATATTTTTCACTAGCATAAAACAACATATGTTCTGCAATACAAATATTACGTGAGAACATTAAAAGACATTTACCAAACTTGTAGAGATAGACATTAAATAGAAATTACATTGAGTATAAGTAGGACACTTCCTAAGCTATTGCCAACTAGATCAAAGTTAACTTAGTCGGTATCACGTGTTAGAACATAGGCCATATCCAAAATAAATAAATAAAAATCCAAGTTATTCTTTTGACTCCCTTGATCATAAGCAATTAAGCATTCAAGTTTCAACTATAATCAAGATACCTATGTCTTCTTTCTTCCTTTTATGGATCCAAGGGCTTTATTAATCAAAAGAAATTGTGCATTTCATGCTTCGGAGTTTTTTTATCTTCCTTTGAAACTTTTTACATTTCCTTGCTTACTACTTCTCACTCTCTTAGATGGACTACAACAATTCCATCAGTTGAGAGAGAGAGAGAGAGAGAGAGAGAGAGTTAAACATTAGGGATGAGTAAAATTCAATTTAAAAATGAATTACCAAAGAAATGAATTTTAGTTGATTTTATTCATTTTCTAGTAACTTGGGTTCATTTTGGTTTTCACTTTTAAACACTATATATATGTATGTATTAGACTCCCAAAATCAAATAAACCAACTAAATTGAATTATATTATTTTGATTTGGTTAGTTCAGTGTTAGAAATTTTTTAAACTAAATAAATTAAATTGACTGGATGCTTATTTACAAATATATTGAATGAAATATTTAATAATTGAATACGTATGTAATTAGAAATTAAATTTCTTCAAAACAAACTTTATGACATTTACTTTAAATAGATAAACAACAAATATTTACTTTCTATAAAATACAAACTCATGTTGATTGAATTTTTGAAATTTTAAGATATTAATTTTGTACATAATTATTACATGAACAACAACAACTAAGCCTTGTTGTTATGTGTATGAAATATAAAATAAAATATATGATTATTAGAATCTAATTATGTATGAAAAATAATGTTATTTTATCAATAATGGAAAGAATTTTCTAAAATACGTTTTATTTATTATGAAATTTCATATAAAATCATAAAAAAATATCTTTTGAAGCCTAAAAGCATGTGAAATTTGTTGCACAAGATTTAGAGTAACATTCAATATGCGAATTTTAATTTTTTTTTAATATAAAATTTGAAATTTAAATAAATAAATAAAGATTTTTATTTTTGTATATATTAAACAATACTATTATACTTTGAATTTTTTATTAACAATAATTATATTTTCGATTAGTAACAAATTTCAATTTTTTAAAATAAAATTTATTTTTTTATAGTTTTGGATTTCACAGAATCACTAAAAAAAATTACTACTTTAATACATGTTGAATTAATTTTTTCAAAAATTTTAAAAATTAAAAATTTTTAAATTTTCATATTAATAAATTTGATATTAGCTCAAATTTTTTACTATTAACTATTTTTTAATTACACAAATTTTGATATTAAAAAATTAAAATAGAGACAAATTTCTTTAAAATTATACGTCAAAAACGTCTAAAATTTGTACAAATTCACTAAATTAAGTTATTAAAAAATCTTAGAAATTTATTGAAATGTCACAATAATAGAAATAGCGAGAGTACACATCAAAATATATATTTGTTTTATCTAAAAAGTAAAGAATTAAATTGGAATTTCTAACTGTTATTCTTTAGAATATGGCTGATTAAAAAAACTCTCAATATCAAAGGCATATTTAGGTAAGAAATCTTTTATTCATTTCAAGCTATAATCTTTATTTTATTTTCCATTTAATGAAAGAGAAATGGATTTAATTTTATTTTTTAGAAAAAATATTGGACTGCAAAGACCATTATAACCTCATTTCTTTTTGAAATTTTAAGCGTCATGCTTAAAAATGGCAATGATAGAATTGGCAAAAATCACCACACCCAAATCCGTCTCAAACCCGATTAAATTTATTCTTAATTACCTGAACTCATCTCAAAACCGATTATTATTATCTGAAAAATACTCAAACCAATTTAATTTTGTATATTTTAATTAATAATCTATATAAAAATTATTTTTTATTAATAATTTATATTTTAAAAGTTTAATAATTTCATAAAATATTTAAATTTTATTTTATTTAAATAAAATATATAAAAATTGATAAATATTATTATAAAAAAACATAAATTTTACATTTAATTAAGTATACATATTAAAGGGTTTGGCTAACAGATACCCAACATGCAAAATTTGAACCTGTCACAGGTATTATTTTTTAAATATAAATCTGTCTCAAATCTGATTATATACTATCAAAATTTATCTTATTAAAATTCAATCGGATCGAATACTAGTAAAAATTCTACCCGTTCCCTATCCACCCCTGCGAGCATCATAAACTCCCATAGGTTATGGCCCATATACTAAGCTAAGATTAGCTATCACTTTTTTTTTTTTTTTTTGTACTTCTATTTTGAAAATATAGAATACGTTTCACAATTTATTACTAAATATTTGATTGGGTATGATGATTTGCAAACTGAATAGCATTATATTTGATAAATTTGCAGAATAAGCATATTAACTTTGTCTACTAATAAGACAATATGATTCGTTGCTTTATATTCTAATATTTCAAATAACTAGTTTAATATAAATTTTAATTAATGAGCATTCATAATATTATTTATGTTGTATCAATTTTTAATATATGCATGTGTTTGTGTTTATTCAAGTATCATAAGAGTAAGTACTGTACACTAAAATTTAGATTACTATATTTAACATTGATGGAAAACTTTCAAGGCATACAAATATAGGAGGGAATGTTGAAATTTTTGAAAATTTGTTAAAAAAAATACACAATCATCAATGAAATAGTACAAAAATGTGATAAATGTATAAATTGATTGAATTATATAATATCTAAAAGATTTTAATTGTTATGATTTGGTTTGCATTTTAGATATTTTTTTTAAGGTGCAAATTAATTATTACTAAGCCCGGAGAGCATGAATGAAATATTTTGTAAAGTATGTGGTCGTAGCGGAGACATCAAGCATATAGGCTCAAGTCTGAATTAAAATTTCAAAAATTTTGAAACATTGTAACTTATCCTTTCATAATATTAAAATTTTTTCTCGTGTCTTATCAGTGAATATAAACTTTATAATTGAGCCATATAAATCTTACATTCATTTTTTCTTTCTTCTTTATATAATGTTGTGTGTATGTCTTGTATTTTTGTGTCATTCATATATTTATGTATGTAAAGTACATGTATATTTTTGGTCAATATAGCAGCCACAAATTAATTTTCTATATAAATATAATAATGTTAATTAAAATATTAAAAATGTAAAATTATATATATATATATTTTGTTATTTAATACAAAAATTTGCACATTAAAAAAAATAATTATCATGTGCAAAGCACGTGAGCAAAGAAAAAGAAAAGGCCAGTAGACCACTTCCCTTTAGGAGCCCATGCACTATTAGTTGGGTGCAGGTAAAAATTACTTATCAAACATAAATTAAATTAGTGAAAAAACGCAAGCGTATAAACTTCACCTTATATAAAAACGAACATGATAATTTTTATATAAAATATTTAAATTGAAAATCATAAATAATTAATTAATATATATAATTAAAATAATAATTAAATAAATATATAAATCTTAATATTAATATTTAATTTAATATTCATTTAACTTATTTTTTTATTTAAAAGTTATCGGACACGTTAGTAGGCCTAGCATAAATCCAATCATGCACGGTAAGCGTAGCAATTTCCATTTTTTAATGGAGTGGACGGAAAAAGGAGATTGAAGTATACCGAGAAAGTGGGCGAGTCCTTCGAGGCCGACGGGGTCGCTGGAGTAGCCTACACCAACATCCATGGAAGCAGCACTCTGAACTTAAGAGAGAGAGAGAGAGAGAGAGAGAGAGAGAGAGAGGTGTTATCATCGATTGAACTACCAAATATAAAAGATAAAAGAAAACAATTAATCCGTATAAGAGAGGCTGATGATGAATTTGCCTTATCGGTATCGGGATCGCTGATGAGGAGCACTTCAAGAGAATTCTTAAGAACGATCCTCCTATACTCTCTCTTGTCAGTATGCGGTTTCACTATCTCCACCTCCACCTCCGTCGCCATTCTGGTCCCTACAATTTGTTTTTCAGAGAGCGGAGAAGAGAGAGGTTTGGAGAGAGAGAGGGAGAAAAACAGAGTAAACGTAAGTCTTTGCTGTGGAAGTCTTATTATGAAGACACGAAGCAAAAGCTTAGCAATGATGTAAACAGAGTTTGGTTCGCTTTCCTTTATTATTTTTTCTTCTTTTTTTTTTTTCCGCATGAGACGGCGACTTTGACCATGAAGATAATTTCTGATGACGTTTATTATAAGGGATAATTACTATAAAAATTACTATTTAAATTTTATATTTTATTTTTATTAAATTATTTAATTTTTATGATAAGTTTTTCGTTATTTATATTATTTAAATTATTATTTAATTTTTTTATTTTAAAAATTTTAATTGATTAATTTTTATATTTTAAAAATAATATTATTAATTTTTTATTTTTAATAAAATTAATTAATTAATTCATAAATTTTAAAAATATAATATTTTAAAAAATATATTATTAAATAAAAATAAAAATTTTATTATGGGAAGACTACCTCTAAATTTATATTTTTTTTAATTTTTAATTATTTTGATATTATTTTTATGTCTCTTTTATTAAAAAAATAAATTTTCTTAATTATTTAAAAATTTAAAAAAAATTGATTTATTTTTTTTTGCATAGAGTTTATACAGTTTTTATCAACAAATGAGAGTACAGAGACGATGAGAAAAAAAAGAGTATGGACGTAGAAAAGAAAAAAAAAATAATAGAGAGAGAAATTAAGGAAAATAAGAGAAATAATGGATAGATGATTATGATAGTTTATGCATAAAAAATAATTATGTAATTAAATAGTCAATAAGGTCAAATTAAAAGAATTAATTAATATATTTTTTTAAAATATAAGATTAATTAACTAATTTCACTAAAATATATAAATTAAATAATAGATTAACAAGTATTGATTAGTGAAAAATTAATGAAAATACAAAATATTTTAACAAAAATAAAATGTAACTATCAAATAATGTATTTTTTAAAACAAAAACTTAATTATTTCACTTCCCAACCTCTAAAACTCACATCAACATGAAAGGCACCTATATGTAGGGTCTAAACACTTAAAAAGACCAAAAAATACAACATGCACATTTCATTAAAACTCAAAAGAATTTCTGTAACACCCCAAAATTTTAAATTTTATGAGCATTATTGGTATTTTTGGTATTTTAATTTTATTTAAATTTTAGGAAATTTTTTGAGATTTTTCGGATTTTAAAAATCGGGTTCGATTTTCAGAAAATATAAACTTTGATGATTTTTAAAAATTAATTTAAAAACCACGTGGTAAGTTGGAGTCTACGTATTTTTCTGAGTTTTCTGAAATTTTTTCGGAATTTTTGGACCTCGTTTTTGGTCCCGAGACAGAGTAAAAATTCAAAATTTTGTATCTTGAATCGGACCGGCCGAATCGAACCGGACCGGATCGGACCGGTCGAATCGGACCGGCTCCCTTCCCTTTTTCTTCCTCCCGCGCGCGTCCCTTCCTTATTCTCTCTTCCTCCCGTTTTCTCTCTCCCCGCCTCGCCAGCGACCACCTCACCCAGGCCGGCCGCCACCCAGCCTCCCGGCCCGGCCGCCTCAAACGGCTTGAATCGCGAATTCCCTCCCACGCGCGGCTGGCTTCTCCGGCCAAAATCCGGCCGATCCGGCCACCAATTGGACCGGGTCTTGTGTCTAAAATTATCTACTCGGCGAGAGCTTTCCATAGACACCAAGAACGCCGAAATCCATCGAGCGGTTTGTCCAATTTTTGCTCGGGAAGTTTTTAGCCCATTTCGACTTTTGGGTTAGATTTCTCGAAAACCGTGAATCCCACGAGAAAACCGAGGGTACCAGCACGCTCCACTCGTCGAGAGCTTCGCGGCGACATAAATTTCAAAATTTTCCGACACTGTTTTTCGGTGGGTCCCACGAAACTTCGCAGTGTTTTTTCGAGCCTTTAATGAGCTTAGAAAATTCTGAAAAATTTATGTACTAACCCCCGTGTTATGGGCTTCGTGTAGGTATCCTCGATTCGCGGAAATTCGGTTGACCGAAATTCCGCGATTGCACTGCTATCTGGAAAAGTCTCCGAATTGGACCGAGGTTTTGGCTAGCCCCCATTGTCAGACGTCCCGAGTGCGTTCCCGAAGTCGGAATCAGCAAAGGTAAACCCGAACCTTGCTTTTTCGTAATTTTCTAGTGCTTAAATAGGATTAAAAATCCATAAAATATTCGTGGTAGCTTAGAAAATTATGATTCTTTTTGCAATAGCTTAGTAATATTGCTAAGGACCGCGGGGCAAAGTTTTAGAATTTTTAGAGCTTATTTGAGCAGTTTTTGCAAAAATGGTCAATTATAGGGACTAAATTGAAATTTTACATATTGTGATGGATGATTGATTTGATGGGCCCAGGAGGGGCTGTGTGATGTGATTGAGTTGTGGACATATGGATTGTGAATATAGAAGTGTGTTTTGAGCCCTTTTGCAGGTTGGGTAGGTCCTAGGTATAGAGGAGACTCTGCCGGATTTTCGGCACGACTTAGGACATATTGGTCTTTTTCTTTGTTTGAATTGAGTCAGATTTATTAAATGATTGTAATAAAATTGTCAGGTGAGCCGGGACAGCCTTTTTCCTTCGCCTAGCCGCCACAGTGATTATCGTAAAGTCTGTGAGTAAAATATTAATTTTAATTGTAATTTCACTATTATTATATGTTCAAGCATACCCATGCATCACTTATATGCATATATTTATGTAGTTAAACTCTAGGCACGATTTATGTTGCATTTATAACTGTTAACGTGCCATGGATGTTGTTGTGATAATTTGGAGCAGTGTGCGTGCGTTGGTGTGCGTGTGATGTGGTGTGGACTATGGACAGGACGGGTAGTCACGGCTTGAGTTCTTCGCTGGGACCCGATCCTTCGAGGGGTAGTCACGGCTTGAGTTCTTCGCTGGGACCCTCGATTTGGTTTATTAAGCGAAAGTCCGGCTTGAGTTCTTCACGGCACCAGTTGGATTTAAGAGAGTCAGATAGGGATCAGCTCCCATATATTATGATTGATGCTATAGGGTGCGTGAGTGCTCCAAATTACTTTTTTGATGTTATGATGTGAAAATGTTATTGATGTTGCATTTCACTCTACAGGGTGCATTAGTTTTAGATAGTTATAGAGATTATGGTTAAAATTGATATTTTACTCTCTGAGTCGAACGCTCACTCCTGTTCAAAAATTTTTCCAGGCCACAGGAGGATATTTTTGAAGTTAACCTGCTTTCTCCCTCGCAGGTCGATTATTAATGTTTGTATAACTTGTTAAATCTTAGAATTTCCGCATGTGTTAGAAATGTTTATTTGATTTGGGTCTGTAAACTAAATTTATTATTTTGGACCTGTAAACTTAATATTCTATGTATGTTTGATGGATTGGATGAGGGAGCTGAGCTCCCCAATTGAGTATTTATTGTGTTTACAGGTCGGGTGAGTCGAAAACTCCCCGTTGGAAAGCCCATTTTATGGCCGGACTCTGTCCGTTTGATTTCTTGAATTTGGGCCCAAATGGGCCTTAGAGTTGGGTTAATGAACAGTTAGGCTTACTACGGGCCTCGGGGGCTTTAGGCTGGCCCAGGTCTTAGTGCCGGTCCGGCCCATAGGTTGGGTCGTGACAGATGTGGTATCAGAGCTTAGGCTCCAGATTCATAGGGAATGTTTGTCTAAAGTGTTGGGAAGAGTCTACTAGGAGTCACATGCGAAAAAATAGGGTCCACATTCGTCTTGCATTGTCGTCTTTGCTTCTAGTTTTTGCTTCATATATTGTGTGTAAATATGAGTCTATAGAGCTGTGTAATGTGCAGTTTTGAATTTTGTGGGCTAATGCTGTTGAATTTCAGGAAAATGCGTAGAAGCAGGAGAGCTGCCATTGCACCAGAGCCAGATGTGCCTGACGAGGTGTCAGCACAGGATGAGGCGCCTGCCCCGAGGAGGCGGGGTAGGAGGCCTAGAGCTGCTCAAGTAGAGGAGCAGCCACCCCCAGTACAGGATCAGTCCTTTATGGCACAGGGTCCCATGGACCCAATGGCAGCTACTCTAGCTGGGTTACAGAGAACCATCGACATGATGGCGCAGTATATGGTCCACCCTCCACAGCAGTAGCAGTCCACCGCACCAAGAGGGGAACCTTATAAACAGATAATTAATTTCAAGAAGTTGGTGCCTGGAACTTATGATGTGTTAGACGATGCATATCGGTTTTTAGATTCCTGCAGACAGCAGAATGTAATTACTGATTGATCGATAGAAGACTGATAGAGTGTATGCAGCATGTCATGGGGCCTATGCCTAGACAATGGATGAATGACTACGTGTTACCCCGGATGGAGGGTTTGACATGGGCTCAGTTTGTGGAATTTTTTATCAATCGGTTTGTGCCAGAAAGCTTCAGAGATCAGAAGCAGTGGGCCTTTGAGGCCTTAAGACAGAATGGCAGGTCTGTAGATGAATATGCTGCACTTCGAATTGAGCAGATATGCCCCCGCAGCAAAGAGCTACGTAAACTATGAAGGTGAAGAGATTCCTAAAGGGGCTTGACAGGAGGTATGCGAACCTGGCCATGATGTCTAATCAGTCTTTTGATGTGGTGGTTGATCGAGCCAGACAGATTGAGATTAGCTATGCTGCAGATGACAGCGGGCGAACAAAGAAAAACAGAGCAGAGGGTTCCTCAGGTGTCCCTTCCATGGGTACTCCGGACAGTGGTGGCCAGAGTAATTACAGAGGAAAAAGTAGGAACAAGAAGAGTGGTTTTAGACACAAACCTCGAGGATTCAGACTAGGGTACGGATCCAGCAGTGGTCACAGTTCAGGGTACAGTAGTTCTAGGTCTGGTTCAGGATCCTCCTTGGCACCTTGTGCACAGTGTGGAAGAGGACATTGAGGACCTTGTTTGATGGGTTCAGGAGTATGTTTCAGGTGTGGCCAACCAGGTCACTTTTCTAGGGAATGCCCCATGTTCAGCGAGCCACAGATGGGGTCACAGTGGTTCTCATAAATGTTCCTCGCCGATTGTATCCGGTGCTTCCAACATGGCAGTGATCGGGCCTGGGCCAACAGGCCGAGGACAAGGGGGACGTGGATTTGGAGGCGGTCAGAGGTAGAAGTCGATGTCGTGGTTACGCCACTCGTAGGGGTCAAGCTCGGGTTTTCACCCTGACCCACCAGGATGCTCAGGCTTCCAATGCAGTTGTGGCAGGTATTCTTCTAGTCTGTTCTTATGAGGCTCGTGTTTTGATAGATCCGGGTGCTACGCACTCATTTGTCTCCCCTGTGTTTGCCATGAGGTTGGGTAGAAACCCTACAACCTTAGGATGTCCTTTGTCGGTAGCTACCCCACTTAGTGACAACATAGATGTAGACATGGTTTTTCCGGGTAGCCCAGTAGTAGTGGGTGGAAAGATCCTCCCAGCAGACTTGGTTCCTCTACCAGTAATGGATTTCGATGTAATCTTGGGGATGGATTGGTTGGCAACTCATTATGCCACTTTAGACTGCAGGAACAAAAAGGTGTATTTCCACATACCTGGTGTGGAAGAGTTTAGCTTTGATGGTGACAGGGGCGTGGCTCCATATAATTTGGTGTCAGCAATTAGTGCTAGAAAAATGTTGAGGCGTGGATGCCAAGGGTATTTGGCATTGGTGAGGGATTCATCTATAGAAGGTGTCAGCATGGAAAATGTTCCTGTTATCAGAGAATTTATGGATGTCTTCCCAGAGGAGCTTCCAGGGTTGCCACTAGGAAGGGAAATAGAGTTTTGCATTGATGTTGTGCCGGGTACAAATCCCATATCCATGCCACCTTACAGGATGGCACCAGCAGAATTGAAAGAGCTAAAGGAGCAACTACAGGAGCTTTTGGACAAGGGTTTTATACGTCCGAGCACTTCACCTTGGGCACTCCTGTTCTATTTGTGAGAAAGAAGGATGGGTCATTGAGGTTGTGTATCGACTACGCATACCGAACAAGGTGATCTGTGAAGAACAAGTATCCACTTCCTGATCGATGATTTGTTCGATCGGCCAAGGAGCTAGATTCTTTCCAAGATAGACTGCGATCAAAGTGCTACCATCGCTTGAGAATCAGAATGAGGACGTGTCCAAAACGGCTTTCGTGACAAGATATGGTCATTATGAGTTCTTGGTGATGTCTTTTGACTCACTAATGCACCAAGAAATTTTCATGGACTTGATGAACAGTGGTTTTCAAGCCATTTTTGGACCGCTTTGTCATCGTATTCATAGATGACATTTTGGTGTACTCTGACCGAGGAAGAACACGTGTGGCACTTGAGGATGGTGTTGCAGACGTTGAGGAGCACCAAATATATGCCAAATTTTCAAAATGTGAATTTTGGCTAGAAAGCATCTCATTCTTGGGACACGTGGTTTCTAGTGACGGCATTCAACTGGATCCCAAGAAAATTGAAGTCAGAATCGATTGGCTTAGGCCTACAACAGTCACTGAGGTGCGAAGTTTTCTGGGTTTAGCTGGCTACTATAGGCGTTTTGTACAAGATTTCTCCAGGATAGCGGCTCCCCTAACTAAGTTGACCAGGAAGAATGTTCCATTCATTTGGACAGATGACTGTGAGGTGAGTTTCCAGAAGCTCAAGGAGTGTCTAACCACTGCCCCTGTGTTGACACTACCTGTGAGTGGTGAAGGATACACCGTGTATTGTGACGCCTCCAGAGTTGGCCTAGGGTGTGTTTTGATGCAGAAAGGAAAGGTAGTGGCTTATGCTTCAAGGCAGCTGAAGAGGCATGAGCAGAACTACCCCACCCATGATTTGGAAATGGCGGTTATAGTCTTTGCACTTAAAATCTGGAGACACTACCTGTATGGTGAAGTGTGCGAGATATACACCGACCATAAGAGTTTGAAGTACATCTTCTAACAGAGGGATTTAAACTTGAGATAGAGGAGATGGATGGAGCTTCTGAAAGACTATGATTGCACCATCCAGTACCACCTTGGGAAGGCCAATGTTGTGGCAGATGCTTTGAGCAGGAAATCTTCGGGCAGTTTGGCGCACATTTCAGTAGAGAAGAGACCGTTGATTCGGGAGGTACATGAGTTGATGGATCAAGGTTTAATCCTAGATCTTTCAGATGAGGGGGTGTTGTTGGCTCATTTTTCAGTGAGGCTAGACTTGAGGGATAGAGTTAGAGTTTCCCAGCACAGAGACCAACAATTGATGAAGATCATAGAAAGAGTACAGCAAGGTGAAGGTGGTGAGTTTGGATTTGCCAATGATGGCACCCTAGTGCAAGGTTCTAGGATATGTGTGCCCGATGTGGACAACCTCAGGAATGAAATCATGCGAGAGGCACACTACACACTGTACAGTGTCCACCCAGGTTCTACCAAGATGTACCGTGATGTGAAAGATAGCTATTGGTGGAATGGCATGAAGAGAGACATAGCAGACTTTGTGTCCAAGTGCTTGACTTGTCAGAAGGTGAAGTTTGAACACTAGAGACCATCAGGGAAGCTGCAAGAGCTCCCTATCCCAGAATGGAAGTGGGAAATGATTACTATGGATTTTGTGACTGGGTTACCTCGTACCACGCGAGGATATGATTCGATATGGGTAATCGTAGACCGCTTGACCAAATCAGCTCACTTCTTACCTGTGAAGACTACATATTCTGTGGCACAGTATGCTCGGCTCTACATTCGAGAAATAGTCAGATTGCATGGAGTTCCGGCTTCCATAATATCTGACAGAGGGCCCCAGTTCACTTCACGGTTTTGGAGAAAGTTGCAGGAGGCACTTGGCACACAGTTGAACTTTAGTACGGCTTTCCACCCTCAGACAGATGGACAGTCCAAAAGGACAATCCAAACACTGGAAGACATGCTTCGCATGAGTGTCTTGGATTTTGGAGGTCAATGGGATGAGCAGCTAGCTTTGGTGGAGTTTGCCTACAACAACAGTTATCACTCCAGCATAGGGATGGCACCCTATGAGGCATTATATGGAAGAAAGTGTAGGTCTCCTCTGTGTTGGACAGAAATGGGGGAAGCGAAGGTGCATGATGTAGACCTAGTACAGTACACTTCAGAGGTAGTTCCTTTAATCAGGGAACGATTGAAAACAGCTTTCAGTAGGCAGAAGAGTTATGCAGACCCCAGACGGAGGGATGTGGAGTTTGTAGTGGGCGACTATGTATTCCTGAAGGTTTCTCCAATGAAGGGAGTCATGAGATTTGGAAAGAAGGGCAAGTTGGCACCTCGGTATATCGGACCTTTTGAGGTTACTGATAGAGTTGGAGCAGTTGCCTACCGGTTGGAGCTACCACCCAACCTTTCTCACGTTCATCCCGTGTTTCACATCTCCATGCTCAGGAAATACATTCCCGATCCTTCTCATGTACTGCAGCCGGATGTAATAGAACTAAAAGAGAACTTGACGTTTGAGGAGCAACCTGTAGCCATAGTGGACTACCAAGTGAGACAGCTAAGATCCAAACAGATCCCTATGGTTAAGGTTTTGTGGAGGAGTCAGTCAGTGGAAGAGTGCACCTGGGAGTCAGAAACGGACATGCATAGCAAGTACCCTTATTTGTTCAATGTATAATCATGTGCTTTATTCTGCCTTGTGTAAAAATTCGAGGACGAATTTTCTGTAAGGGAGGAAGAATGTAACACCCCAAAATTTTAAATTTTATGAGCATTATTGGTATTTTTGGTATTTTAATTTTATTTAAATTTTAGGAAATTTTTTGAGATTTTTCGGATTTTAAAAATCGGGTTCGATTTTCCGAAAATATAAACTTTGATGATTTTTAAAAATTAATTTAAAGACCACGTGGCAAAACTAAAAATATATTTGGAGTCTACGTATTTTTCTGAGTTTTTTGAAATTTTTTCAGAATTTTTGGACCTCGTTTTCGTTCCCGAGGCAGAGTAAAAATTCAAAATTTTGTATCTTGAATCAGACCGGCCGAATCGAACCAGACCGGATCGGACCGATCGAATCGGACCGGCTCCCTTCCCTTTTTCTTCCTCCCGCGCACGTCCCTTCCCTCTTCTCCCTTCCTCCCGTTTTCTCTCTCCGCCCGCCACGGCAGCCACCTACCCACGCCACCCGACCGGCCATCACGCCTCCTCAACCTCCCGATCGCGCTAAACGGCCGGAAACCGCACGCGAATTCCCTCCCTCGCGCGCGCGGCGTTTCGGCTTCTCCGGCCAAAATTCGGCCGATCCAGCCACCAATTGGACCGGGTCTTGTGTCTAAAATCATCTACTCGGCGAGAGCTTTCCATAGACACCAAGAACGCCGAAATCCATCGAGCGGTTTGTCCAATTTTTGCTCGGGAAGTTTTTAATCATTTCGACTTTTGGGCTAGATTTCTCGAAAACCGTGAATCCCACGAGAAAACCGAGGGTACCAGCACGCTCTACTCGTCGAGAGCTTCGCGGCGACATAAATTTCAAATTTTTCCGACACCGTTTTTCGGTGGGTCCCACGGAAATTCGCAGTGTTTTTCCGAGCCTTTAATGAGCTTAGAAAATTCTGAAAAATTTATGTACTAACCCCCGTGTTATGGGCTTCGTGTAGGTATCCTCGATTCGCGGAAATTCGACGATTGGACTGCGAAATTAGGCGAACAAGTTCTGGAAAAGTCTCGTCCGAATTGGACCGAGGTTTTGGCTAGCCCCCCATTGTCAGACGTCCCGAGCGCGTTCCCGAAGTCGGAATCGGCAAAGGTAAACCCGAACCTTGCTTTTTCGTAATTTTCTAGTGCTTAAATAGGATTAAAAATCCATAAAATATTCGTGGTAGCTTAGAAAATTATGATTCTTTTTGCAATAGCTTAGTAATATTGCTAAGGACCGCGGGGCAAAGTTTTAGAATTTTTAGAGCTTATTTGAGCAGTTTTTGCAAAAATGGTCAATTATAGGGACTAAATTGAAATTTTACATATTGTGATGGATGATTGATTTGATGGGCCCAGGAGGGGCTGTGTGATGTGATTGAGTTGTGGACATATGGATTGTGAATATATAAGTGTGTTTTGAGCCCTTTTGCAGGTTGGGTAGGTCCTAGGTATAGGGGAGACTCTGCCGGATTTTCGGCATGACTTAGGACGTATTGGTCTTTTTCTTTGTTTGAATTGAGTCAGATTTATTAAATGATTGTAATAAAATTGTCAGGTGAGCCGGGACAGCCTTTTTCCTTCGCCTAGCCGCCACAGTGATTATCGTAAAGTCTGTGAGTAAAATATTAATTTTAATATTATTTATATTATTATATTTATTTATTGCATGCCATGCATCATATATATTATTATATTTATATATATATTTTATATTTATATTTATTTATAAGCATTTATATTAACATTTATATTATGTATGTATGTTGTATAATGAGCGTGGCGTTGGCGTGCGTGTGTGTGTGTGGTGATGTGGATGGGCGGGGAGTCACGGCAGTGAGTTGTTCTCGGGACGACCCGATCCTCGGGGGTAGTCGCGGCTTGAGTTCTTCTTCGATCCGATTTGATTATTTTTAAAAAGAAAAGAGTGAGTTCTTTTTTGCACCAAAGTTGATTTAAGAGAGCTATATAGGGGGGATCTCCTATATATTATGATTGATGCTACACAGTGCGTGAGTGCTCCATATTTTTCCTCTCGAGAACGCTCCTCCCTGTCAAAAAATTTTTCCAGTGCCAGAGGGATTTTTTTAGTTAACTCGCTTTCTCCTCGCAGTCGATTATTAATTTGTCGAGCTCCCAATTGAATATTTATTGTGTTTATAGGTCGGGTGAGTCGAAAACTCCCCGTTGGAAAGTCCATTTTATGGCCGGACTCTGTCCGTTTGATTTCTTGAATTTGGGCCCAAATGGGCCTTAGAGTTGGGTTAATGAACAGTTAGGCTTACTACGGGCCTCGGGGGCTTTAGGCTGGCCTAGGTCCTAGTGCCGGTCCGGCCCATAGGTTGGGTCGTGACAATTTCCTAGTTCCAATAAAATGGCCAAAACAATGAAAAATCATTCCAAATGCTTGAAAAGAAAAAAAAAAAAAAAAACCCAATCAACACTTGGGAATCATTTAATATTAGATTATAAACTTAAAAGAACTTACAAATCCTACATGCGTGCACAAATTAACAGAACCCATATGAAATAAAAACATTTCTCAACTTTAATGAAAACCCATTTAAACACATCAGCTTTTAAAGTTGAAAAAAAGGACGTCAATTTATACAAAAACATCATTTTAGATTCAAAAGTGAAGAATTCATGTTAAAACCTCGTATGCAATCATGATTCCACTATACCCATTGCTTTCTTACACCCATCAACCTATGAGAAAGAGTAGTGTCAAAGAATCATCATAAACCCCTCAAAGCAAATTAGAATTTAATATTAAACATGACGAAGAGGTCAATTAACACGAAAAAGAAAGGGTGCTTACTTGTTTGAGATTAGACTCTTATATACTAAGGTTGTATGAACCTCTCCTTAGATTCCCAACTTTCGCTTAAACTTTAGCAAGAAAATCATTCACTTGATCAAAATTCAAACCAAAAGGAGAAGGAATGGAAGCAAAAATTTAGGGTTTCAACCATACCTTAACAAGGAAAATTGGTAAGCCTTGCTCTATTTTTTGTTTGCCTTGATATATTTACATCCATGACTTGGGAGGCACTTTTAGTAGTCGAAAGTGAGACTTTTGACAGCCAAAAGTCTTATCCCTAATTCATTTTTGCTCCTACTTTTTTTTTTTATTATTATTATAACACACCAAACCCCCTAACACTAAACTCAAAACTCTTACTACCATATCAAAACCCATCCTCGAAACCTTAGGTTTCAATAGAGTTCCCGTATATAATAGGAATTCCGTTGGTTATGATGTATTTGCTGTTATACATTTGATTAAAATACTTATAAATAATTGATAAATAGATAAAGTGTTTAGTAAAAAGTAGTCAAATTAACCTTTAGTTAAAAAAAAAAAAGTGTTTAGTTAAAGTGCTTAGAAGTTAATTTATACTTCAAATTTAAAATTTTAAGCAATTACGTGTTTAGTTAAAATGTTTATAATGACTAATAAGTGGTTGAAATGTTTAGTTAAAAAATAGCTTATAAGAACAGTTATTGTTAAAATTACTAAAAAGGGTATTAAATGAATTGTGTGGTGGAATTTTAAAATTAAATGAGAAAAATATGGTAAAATACTTAATCAAAATAGTTTAAAAGCATCAAAATGAAAAGTTGATTCCCTAACTTCCTCTATTTTTGTTTTTTCCTTTTTTTTTTTTTATCTAACTTATAAGTTCCAAAAAATATTATAAACACACATGTTAGCTTATTTTTAAAGTTTATAAATCAGTTTGATCGGCTTATAAACTGATAGCCACTATCTTACTCGATAAATAAATTGAGGTTATTTGAGCTAATTGAACAATAGAAAATGTCAATTTTGGCCACATACAAGAAAAAAAAAATGAATTTTATGCCTTAATATTTTGCTAACTCACGTTTTCTATTTCATGTTTTCTTTTATGTCCATCGTTGTTTTTAAGAAAAATCAACATTTTTTTCTTTAATTGGAGTTTTTTCCCATTAATTTGCAGTTGATTTAATTTCATTTTTTCATTTAGACCAGGTTATTCTTTTAAAAATTTATTAATTATAAAATTTGTCTTTAAAATAATTTTTATATCAATATATTATTTAAAATATAATAAATAATAAATAACTAAAAAATTATATATATACAACAGTAACAAGAAGGTATAATTTTATCAATTACTTAGGATACATCAGCCATGATAAGCCATCATCTACATCAACAACTAAACTAAACAGTTGTAGGGAAAAGGGGCCAAGGATTTAACTTGCTATACACACTCTATCTGCAAAGATATTAATGGAATGACACATCCACCATATTTCAACAAATTATATAACTAAAAGGTTAGGTTAGATCATTGAACCATTCAAATTTTTTTTATTGTTATGAAAGATAAATAGATTATTTTTCAACCGAATAAAAAATGCCATATAATGTAATTAATCCCACACAATAAATATGCTCAAACTCTTTATTTTGGGAACCTGAGTTAATTACTTGCAGACCAATCTAATTGAGCTAAACATTCACATATACATTCAAAAATTATAATTTTTATTTAAGAAATTCGAATCTGTTTAACAATTTTTTTTCAGATATTTTTATTTTATATGTATACATTAGAATAATATCATTTTCTATCCTCCCATGCAGTCTTTCTCGATACTTCAATAATACGGTAACTACTCAATGCAGAGTGAGGGAAAAAAAATAAAATAAATGGAAAAAAGAAAAAAGAAGCTTAGGCTAATCAACCTTCTACATTAAATTTTACCATATAGCTCTTATCCGATTGATGAACATTTAGACAAAAATGTATTAGTCTGAAACAAGAGCAAATACAATATGTAATCTCTCTCATGTTGTAATACGAAGCAATTATTACAAATCGAGAATTGGGATTCATGATTGTGTCCTAAGCAGGAACCATCATTCCAGTACTTAAAAAAATCACCTCAATTAATGCTTGTTTTCCTGATATATTCTTGTCACTATTTTCACTTCACTTGAAATGGAGAAGCTTATACATCATTTTTTTTTTCAGTTTAAAAGTTGGAAAACAGTTTCAATACTTACAACTTTGTACGACCAGCACATCCTTTGAAGGAACTGTAAAGAGGTTGTGATCTTCTGAAACTAAAAATATCATCTATCTGAACCTTGTTCGGCTTAGCTTCCTCACTTTTATCTGACATGTACTCAAGTGAATGTAGGCTCCCATAAACGCGTATGCTCAATGTCCTCTTCTGAGGTGCGCCAATTCTTATATATTCGTTGAAAAAATCAATAAATTCTTGTTTTGTAAGCTCCTCTAGTGCTGCAACCTGTATTAATGTCATCCATAAGGGCAAAGTTGCATCGTGCTCTAGGATTTTGGGATTAATTGTGTATCGGTTGGGGAGTTGTACTCCACCAGCTTCTAAAAGTTCCACAGATTTGTAATTGTTTGAATTATGGAAGTGTTTCAAAGCAATTATGATACTCATACCTCACATTCTTTGCGGTCAAACTTGAAAGTCCCAATAACAATCTCATGCCAATAAAATCCAGATTCTTCCCATAAATTCTTGTGCTTCTCAAGTTTCATATCAATCAATGCCTTAACATTACTCTGCACAACAGCCAGTTTATTAGTTATTTTACAATGAAAGGTGGCAATGGGCAATCCTTTCAAAATCTAAACTTTGCTGATGACTAACCAAAAAGTCCAATTGGAAATATGAAGTCTCGAAACAAATAGATTATAAACAAATAATAATGATATTAATTAGGGCCTGTTTGGCATTGCTGTTGAAACTGCTGTTGAGAAAATCACCTTTTTAAATATACTAGTTAGAGAGTGTTAAAAAATAATTAAAAATTAAATTTGATCAGTTTTAGTCATAAGAACACTAAAATAACAAAACAACTTTTTCTAAACTGCTTTTCTCAACAGCATCTAAAATGGTGCTTTTATTTAGAAATTTAGAAAAGCAGTTTCAGGCTTTGAAACTCAATACCAAACAGGGCCTTAATTGTTAGTATCACTGTTGCTATGTATAGGATACTGTAATTAATAGCCAAAACTCTGCACAACATGCAAACTATCTTATGACAAGTGAATTCAATGACCAAACTAATATGCTGAAGTGTTTTATTGACAAGCTAGTAATCACTTCATTTTCAAGCAACAAGAACTTCTGACTGTTTGTAGAACAGTTAAAATGAATTGGACAACCAGTACTTCAACTTCAACCATTAATTTTCTCGAGTATCATTTAGGTTACTAATATGAGACTGTTAAAGATGGATACTTTAATGGTTGTGATACTGTTAATTCAGCAGCCTACAAAACAATTATTACTACATGGTAACTACTTGCACAGTAAACATAGCAATTAAGAGAAATTTTTAGTTGTCTTCACACTAGTAGCATATTGTCTAATATCGTGCAGAGGTGGGTTCAAGATCATGTTCACGTCCATGGTCATGAATATTTTGGATTTATATCAAAATATATTCAAGTAAACTCAAATTAGTCATTAATTAATTTATCTTTAAACTAGGTTATATCATGTTGTGTTTAGGCTATGCATTTTTTTTTATGTCATAATTTGATCTCTCAATGAATTTTTGCTGTGTTCAGATAGTATGATTAAGTACTTCAAGATGAAGTCCAAATAAATATGCAGAAAAAAAAGTGGCCATTAACTACTCATCTCTGATCTCACCTTGAACTCCTCATCAGTCATCTCATAAATTTTATTTTCAAACAACTTGAGGAATGTCTCGACTCTCAAATCAATATACCCCGGATCCTGTCCAGTTCACCAAGATCAATTTAGACTACGGCCGAAATTCACAAAAAAAAAAAAAAAAAATTGCCACATACCTTTACTGTAGATTGAACAACAAACTGTACTCCATGAATACCATAATCGTTCCTACATAGTTTGATAAGTTCAACTGTATTATATGTATCTGAAGTTTAATAAAATGTTTGCGGAAAATATAATTTTACATACCTCCGTGTGAGGTAAGTAATGTACCCAAGTTGTTCAACTGTTCTCAGCTGATGGAAGGCTGCTTGCTTTGCAATAAGAGTAAAAAGCTGAAGTTTCACATTCAGCATGAATTCATCTTGATGGACCTAGATAATTCAATTAATGGATTCAGCAACTGCATCATCTCTCCACCAAAAATAAAATTTTTCTTTAGTCAAATCAAATGGCCTGGCAAAGGTCATAGCTCATAGGAATAAATGAATTCAGAGCAATGGATTCAGAAAAAGCAAGCAGCTTCACTCTAGGCTTTTTTTAACTGCTCCCCATTTTCAAATTCAAGAAGAGCGGGCCATGTAGAGAATGTCCAGATATATATGGTATAAAGAGAAGAAAAGAATTCAAAAGAACAGGGAATTTCTTCCATTTAGGCTCTGACCAGACGAAGACATTGTTGAAAAATTTTCCACTTCTCCCCTTTAAACTCTACTGAATAACGTCTCAACCAAAACAGTTCTCTTTCCATCAAGTACCATTGAATATTTCACCCTCTAAAGGACAGGACCAAAATAAACGAGAATGAGTCCTTGAGCTTTTAACATAACACTAATTCTCAAATTAGGTTTTATGGTCAATGGCAATTGACGCTTTAATCCCACCATCATGATACTAGCAAAATCTGAACTGAACATCCCAGCAAATGGTAGAACCATCAAAACCAATAAGGCATTCAAATTTTAGTGAGGAAAGGAAGAAAAGAGAAGGTCTGATCAATAATATTTGAGTATGATGAATCATATGCATTAGAAATTATGAAAACATGTGTGCTATTACTTTTGTTTTGGCAATTTCAAGTTTAGGCTCCTACTGAAGTTGAGAAGTACTTTGTGCATAAGTTCCATACAACCTAAAAAATTAGCAAAGATATAAATTGTGAAAATGTAGTTAAGTAACAATATTGTTAGTTATATGGCTTGAAAGTTGGATAGGTCTTCATAGACTCGATTTGTGACCTGACCCAAAAGTTTTGTGTTGCTACCCAAATGGAATATTTTGTGAGGTATGTGACGGTGGCGAAGTTTGCCCCGTGATATGGATCAGTATAAATAATGTATTTTTTGCCTATTGCGGCAATATTGTGATAAATTTAGGAAATACAATGGATTAGAGTTTGAAAATTCTGAGTGATTTTATCTTACTTTTTTTTTTTCATCATAGTGAAACTTTTTCCATCATATTGCCCGTGGACATAAATTTTATGGTCAAACTACATAAATCTCGTATCCATTTTCTTATCTTTTCTATACTGTGTGCAATTGTGTCTACCTTATATTTTTTTTCCTTAGATTTGCATTCTTGTTTATTAAAATATTATATTTGTAGGATACTAAAGAAGCATCAAGAATGCAACATTTGTTAAAACACAGATCTCTATAAGATACTTAAAATTTTCTTTTTATGTCAAAGTAATTAATAAGAAAAAGGAAAGGACAAAAAAGTGATAGGAAAAAAGGAGAGGTAGAGGAAGTAAAAATGGTGATAATAATAATAAAAAAAAGACTTCCTTATAACGTCTTCATAAAATTTATTTAGAATAACATCTCAAATAAACAAAATGGTTGCGGGTAAGGATAAAAAAAAATGTAACCTGGTAACCAGAGTTATTAACATGTGTAGTTACCTGAATATAATGTACCAGGGCAGAGTTCTCGTTGCTTGGATTTAAACCTTGGATGGGGTAGACATAACTCATATCCCTTTCAAGCTTGACAACCCTGTTAGTCAAATGCTGGGATGGGAATAAAGGTTGGCAAATGGGGTTTGGACCCTTGAAGAAAACATCTTCAACATATTGAATTATGGACTCTGCCTCACTGCATTCAATGTTACCTGAAATTAAATAAGATTAAATAAATCAAGGCAAGAATCATAGTAATCCTATAACTTTCAAGAAAGTAATCAAGACTGAAAAACCTGATATGTAGCACTCTAGGAATGCCCTTGAGAGCATCACTGGAGTAAACTTTGTAAGATCTTCAGCTTCAAGATTAGGAAGAAGTTCTAGTTTTTCCATCCATGGCCATTTCTGGTCACACAGTACCAATGAGCAATAGAATGTAGCTTGCTCGTTGGGTTGTTGAAACTTGCAATTTTCATATTCCTTTCTTAACTTTTCCTGATAAATAATATGTACTGTCAGAACAAATTTCATCACTGATTAGCTTTTCACATCTTAGTCTGTGTTGAACTGTTGATGAATGTGCTACCTATACAGGCACCCAAACACAAATGTCCGTCTTCTCTTTTTGAAGGAAGAAAGAGATCCTGGTCTCATAATACCGGCACAAGCTTTGGGCATAACTTGGAAGACATGAGACACAAACGCATACACATATTTTGATATTTAAATAGGATTACACCTAAGGTTAGGAATTATTACATGCTTAGATTAACATATTATATTAGTTAGTCCTTTTCTTAATCCTTCTCAATATTGTCCTAAAGCCATGCACTTTTAGTCCATTCAAATTTATCCCCTTCGGTCCAAATTTTACGTGTAGTATAGATTAGATGTGGCTTGGTTTCAAGTTGAAAGAAGGAGGCTAATTAACATGGGTGAGGCACATTTATATGATCAAATAAACAAATTTTTTCTTATCCCAATTATGTGAACTTTCAAGTTTCAAGTGGCTAACTTATCCACTATTCCCACTTTATGTGCAGCCAATTCTGGCTTCTGTGGGAAAGAGAACATCACCATGGATCCCTGACAATTCAAGACATATTATAAGAAGAATACTCTAAAATACAAACCAGAGGGTAGAAAAAGAATTTTGCAGATATTGCACCTTTTGTTTGGCTAAATATAAACTTTAAAATTCTACAAGGACGAAGAGGAGAGAGAAAGAGAGAGAGGGAGAGAAGGGGAGTTTGTTGGGGGGGGGGGGGGGTGGTGCGTGGGGATGAGGCGCGGGTTCTAAGACCTCAAAATCAGTTTAGTGCAGAAGAATGTTTAAAGCAAGTTCAGAAGATACTTATGTAAAAAAGTTGAAAGCATTTGAGGAACAAGTATACTTCGTTAATACCTTAATCACAGCAAACCTGTTGGGATTTACATAAAATTTTGCAATTTTTCCAATGACAGTTTCCAGCAAAGTCTTCAATTTGTGATTATAACCATTCACAGTCACCTGAAGGTGAAGGAAATTTAAAAGACAGTTAAAACATGCAAGTGGTGTCACATCACGCTGAGAGAGAAACAACAGCCAAATAACTATTAAGGATCTCATTGGAAGAAAAAAAACTTGTGATTTTGAACTTGTATTTCTAGCCCATTTCCTATGTATTGCAACATTGTAAAGGAAAGAAACAATGAAATACTGCAAAAGTAAGAAGAGATTCCTCCCGGTTAGTGCAAGTCATGTATTTTCAATTCCCTCCTAAATGGGAAAAAGCATCAAGTTATTATTTTGTATTTAGTAACTTAATCAACAATCTGCCAATTCATCAGTCTGTAGTTGGATATTTGTGTGTTTGTGTGTATGAGTATGTATATATGAAAGCCTTATTAATTTGTATAACATTTTATGTTAAAACGGAGACAATCTGTTTAACATGCTAATGAGAAGTGTACAAATTGATAGTTATTAAAGTCTGTATGCTGATGAATCAAGTATATATTAGATAAAACTGCCTTACTTCATTTATTCAATCTAGAAGTCTAATCGTTTCTTCTCTTCATTTTATTTCACCACCTGAAAGAACTACTTGGATCTTATGACAGGATAATGTCAAAGAAATGAGGAAAGTGGTGTAAATATTCAGTTTGTTCAATTAGGTTGACGAAATCAATAAAATAAATTGAAAATAAATGAATTGACAACGAGGTATTTGACAAGCAGAGGAAAATCCGTAAGCAAATTGTTAGAGATTTAGAAAGCTCAAAGCACCTGGAGAGAATCTTTTTCGATGGGCCTAATGAAAGAATACACTCATGGGCTCGACACCACATCTAACCCAAAACCTTAAAGCAATGGGTCTATGAGTAATTCCCACTTATATGTCTTTCACTAATCTCATCTTTTTTTGATGTGGGAATTCTACACTTGTATATTCTCAACAAGCTCCCCCTCAAGTGTGAATTTCTTCCATATTGGGCTTACTGGGCCTGCTCCCCCTCAAACGGGAGCCTTTTTTCTTAACTCAAGTATTACGGTGTCACCTAAGAGCCTCAATTACTCCAACAAACCCACTCGAGTATGCACCTCTAAGAGCCACGCTAGAGCCATCACGCGTACCAAAAGTTCCCACTTCATCGGTCTCCTCTTCTCCAGAAAAGTGTCTTCCTACACCATTGGGCCTACTAGGAGCCTCCTAACTCTTCCATCCATGTGTCAAAGCACCACTGGAATCACTAAACACTGTTTCCATACTCGTCCCTTGCTGAACCATTGACTCTTATACTACTTGTTAGAGATTTGGAGAGCCCAAAGCGCCTAGGGAGAATCCTTTTAGATCGGTCTTATAAAAGAACACACTCATGGAGTTTGATGCCACATCCAACCCAAAACCTTAAGGCAATGGTTCTATGGGTCCTTCCCACTTATACATCTTTCACTCATCCCATCTTTTTTCGATGTGAGAATTTCACATTTGTATATTCTCAACAAAAATTAGTTGTGATTCATACTAAATCATGGATTAGGTATGGAAAGCTGTTCATTTTACTGATTAGGTGATCAACTAGCTAGAATTGCTTAAAGAAAATGATCGATTAACATAGGTTAATCTCATAGAAGCAAATGGATTGGATTTGTGTGATGATGTGTTGGAAATCCCTCGATTTTTGGAATACAGATTATTAGACATTAATTCTATTTTCTTGTTGTAATTAGTTTCCTATTTTTTAATTTCCTATTTAGGTCTGATTCTTTATATATAAATTGGGGTCTAGTATATCATTTTTTACCATTAAGAAATACATATGAAATTCCCTCAAATATCAATTTCTTTCATCATGGTATCAGAGTATTCGATTCATTAAGGCATGCTTTAGTACAACTATTCATGGATACAGTTCACATGCGCTGTTCATCAATACCGTTCACGGGGCACTACTCACTGGCACTGTTCACGGATATTGTTCATAGAACTTGGTTTTTCAACTTTTTTTTTTCAACTATTGCTCATGTGTGGCGCCTCTACCTAGCCTTTGTCCTTGACCTAATCACAAGCGAATATGTCTAAAACAGTGGATTACTATGAAGAAACAAATGATATTGCCATTTTTTCCAATAAAGAAGTTCAATTATTAAGATGCTTACTGTCTCGACTTGAATCTCAATATTCCATAGTTGTTTCTTTCAATTTTGTCAAATCAGGTAATTTTTTTCTTGTCAATCTTGATAAATCTTAATGGGTTATAGATTCTGTAGCAAACAAACATATGACTGGCTTTTCAAATAAATTCTCTACCTATTCTCCATGCTTGGGAAAAGAAAAGGTCCATATAGCGAATGATTCCTTTCCCACAATTTCTAGTACAGGTTGTATACATGCACTCTCAATATAAATCTCAATTCAGTTTTCATGTTCCTTACTTTCCTATTAATCTTTTATCTGTCAGTTCCGTTACCTGAGCCCTTGTTTGCAAAACTGAATTTTTTTCCTACTTATTGCATATTTTAAGATTTGACAACAGAAAAAACGATTGATAGTGGTAGATTGCAAGATGATCTGCATCTGTTAGATGACAGATGTGGTCCCTCAAATCCTGGAGCAAACCAGGCTTTGTTAGGAAAGTCTATGAGTGCTAATGAAGAGATTACCCAATAGCATAGGAGATTAATGCATTCACTTTTTTCTGCTTTTTAAACGTTATATCCTAATTTATTTAAGAATTGCAACTCCGATTTATTAGTTTGTGATTCTTGTGAATTTGCTAAACACAAAAGAGTCTTATCCTTCCATAAATAATAAAAGTTTGGTCCCTGTTATGACTATTCATTTCGAAGTGTGGAGACCCACTCAAACAGTTTCTTTATCTAATTATAAATGGTTTGTCACTTTTATTGACTATTGCAATAGGTTGATATGGGTATACTTGATGAAAGCAAAAAGTGAAGTGTTTTCTTGCTTTCAGCAATTTTACAAAATGATTTGCACACAATTTGATGCTAAGGTTAAAATTTTAAGAACTAATAATAGCAGAAAATATGTTAATTGCATTTTTCATGCTTATTTGGATTCAAATGATATAGTGCATCAAACGATTGTCAATACTAGTAAACAAAATGGAGTGTTTGAAAGAAAAAATAGACATTTATTGGAGATAGCTCGATTTCTTATGTTTATTACTGTTATAGGAAGTCAATCATATAATTGTGTAAATAATATTCTTTCTTAATTAGTTGGCATAATTAGTGAGATATCACCCCAATTAGAATACTTAATTATAGGATTCAGAATACTTAATTATAGAGTCCTTTGCATATAAATACCTTGTATCTCATTCAACAAAATACACAGAAAATATTAATTTCATGGTATCAAAGTCTTGTTAGAAAAGAATTTTTTTTTTTTATCAGAAGCGTCATTGTGGAGTTAGGTCACCATCTCAAGGTGAAATTTCATCTCTGCATGATACTTTCTCAAGAGTACTTCGTACTGAAGCTCCCCAATTCTCCCAATCTGTTAATAGTGCTCTTGTTAGTCGTACTGACAGTGGCAGGCAAAATCATAAAGGAGGCAGTAAAGGAAGGTATTGTGGCAATAGGGGTAACCAGCGCAGTGGGGAGGTTGCCCCTACTCGTGACTTAGGAGGAATTGAATGTTACTATTGCCATGTGCCAGGTCATACAAAAAGGTATTGTCCGAAACTTCAGAATAAGAACCCACGATCTCGGATGGCCAATATGGTAGTTGATGACTCTTCAGTAGCTCGTTCTGAGAAAATAGTTTTAGTATCCACTGAAGAATATGCACAGTTTTCACAGTATCAGGCCTCTCTAAAGTCCTCTAGTTCCCCAATCACTACAATAGCTGAGTCAGGTAAATCTACTACATGCCTTGTCTCCTCCAACTGGGTCATTAATTCTGGTGCTACAAACCACATTACAGGTAATTATAACATTTTATCTACATTTCAATCTCATCATCCTTCATCCTCTGTTGTTTTGGTCGATGGGTCCAAGTCTTGTATCATTGGTTCTGGCATTGCAAATCTCACACCATCCATTTTTGTATCATCTGTTTTGTGTCTACCCAAATTCGCCTTTAATTTACTCTCTGTCAGTAAACTTACTCGAGTTTTAAATTGTAGTGTCTCATTTTTTCCTGATCATTGCTTGTTTCAGGATCTTACGACGAAGCAGATTACGGCGAAGCAGATTTTTTTCCTGATCATTGCTTCATTCTGATGTGTGGGGTCCATGTCCTGTTATTTCAAACTCTAGATTCAAGTATTTTGTTACATTTATTGATGATTATTCTCGTATTATTTGGTTATTTTTAATGAAGAATCGTTCAGAATTATTCTCTTTTTTGTGCCTTTTGTGCTGAGATTCAAAATCAATTTAATATGTTTGTGCATATATTGAGAAGCGATAATGCTAAGGAATATCTTTCTGGCAATTTTCAAACCTATATGTCACAAAAAGGCATTCTTCATCAGACATCTTGTGTTGATACTCCATCCCAGAATGGAGTTGCTGAAAGAAAAAAATAGACATCTCCTTGAGGTAGCACGAACACTGCTTTTCAAATGAAAGTTCGTAAACAGTTTTGGGCTGATGCAGTTTCTACAGCTTGTTTCTTGATTAATCGTATTCCATCATCTGTCCTTAACCGTGACATTTCTTATACCATTTTGTTTCCTTCTAAATCTTTGTTTGCTATTAAACCTCGTATCTTTGGTAGTACTTATTTTGTGCGAGATGTTCGCCTACAGGTTACTAAACTAGATCCCAAGTCTCTAAGGTGCCTCTTCCTTGGATATTCTCGACTTCAAAAAGGGTACAGATATTTTTTTCCAATCTTTAATCGTTATATTGTGTCTACTGATGTTACCTTTTTTGAATCTACTCCATTCTTTCCTCCCTCACCTATTTATGAGAGTTCGGGGGAGGAAGATGATCTCTTAGTCTATTTTGTCCATCCAGTGTCAAGTCCTCACCCAGGTCCTCAGAATTCTCCTGCATCAGCACCGACTCAACCCCCTCGCCCACCTGTTGTTCATGTTTATTCTAGGAGATCGGAGACTCTTAACTCAGATCCTCCACCAGCTTCTTCGTCAGAAGATCCAATTCCATCCACTGCTCCTCAATCTAACTTAGATCTTCCCATTGCTCTTCGCAAAGGTAAACGTCAATGTACTTATCCTATCTCTTCCTTTGTATATTATGATCACTTGTCTCCATCATCTCGTTGTTTTATCAGTTCTCTAGATACTATTTATGTTCCTAAAACTGTTGCTGAGGCATTGTCCCATCCTGGCTGGCGTGTTGCAATGGAAGAGGAAATGGTGGCTTTAGATACTAATAGTACTTGGGAATTGGTACATCTGCCCCTGGATAAGAAAGCTATTGGATGTAAATGGGATTTTACAGTCAAAGTGAATCCCGATGGTATTGTGACTCGTCTCAAGGCTTGCCTTATTGCTAAAGGATATGCTCAGACTTATGGTACTGATTACTCTGACACTTTCTCTCCTGTTGCTAAACTAGCTTCTGTTCGCTTGTTTGTTTCCTTGGTAGCTAGATATGATTGGCCTTTACATCAGTTAGATATCAAAAATGCTTTCCTTCATGGTAATCTCCAGGAGGAAGTTTATATAGAGCAAACACCAGGTTTTGTTGCTTAGGGGGAGTTAGGCAAAGTTTGCAGGCTCCGAAAATCCATTTATAGCTTGAAACAGAGTCCTCGAGATTGGTTTGGCAGATTCAGTGAGGTAGTTCAGCAGTTTGGCATGAAGAAGAGCAAGTTCGATCATTTGGTGTTTTATAGACACTTTAAAGCTGGACTAATCTTACTTATAGTATATATTGATGATATTATTATTACTGAAAATGACTCTGCAGGCATTTCATCACTTAAGTCATTCCTTTAGACTTAGTTTTAAACGAAAGATTTGGGTTTGTTGAAATATGTCTTAGGCATTAAAGTTTCAAGGTGTAAGAAAGGCATCTTCTTATCTCAGAGGAAGTATGTCCTTGATTTATTGGCGGAAACAGGAAAAATAGGTGCCAAACCATGCAGTGCACCAATGACTCCAAATCTTCAGCTCACAGCAGGAGATGGTGAACTATTTGAAGACCCTGAGATGTATAGGAGATTGGTTAGCAAGCTTAATTATTTTACAGTGACTCGTCCGAATATTATATATTCAGTTAGTATTGTTAGTCAATTTATGTCCTCTCCTACTATTAACCATTGGGAAGCTTTGGGGCAAATTTTATGTTACTTGAAGGGTGCCTCAGGTCGTGGTCTCTCATATAACAATCATGGACACTTAAATATTGAGTGTTTTTCAGATGCAGATTGGACAGATTCAAAGATTGATAAGAGATCCATTACAGTATAGTGTATCTTTGTTGGAGGAAACTTAGTATCTTGGAGAAGTAAGAAACAGACTGTAGTTTCTCGTTCGAGTGCTGAATCAGAATATTGAGCTATGGCCCAAGCTGTGTGTGAAGTAATGTTAACATCAGTAATTGGAAGAAGTGGATTTTGAGACCTCATCTCCTGCCAAACTACGGTGTGATAATCAAGCTGCTCTCCATATCACCTCCAATCCAGTGTTTCATGAGCGTACTAAGAATTTGAAATTGATTGTCACTTCCTTCGAGAAAAGATTCAACAGAAGATCATTTCAACAGAGCATATCAAAAATGGGGAGCAGTTAGGAGATATCTTCACAAAGGCTTTGAATAGGGCTCGGGTTGACTACATTTGTAACAAGTTGGGCATGATTGATATCTATGCTCCAACTTGAGGGGGAGTGTTATAGGAAGTTAATCCTATAATTGTGTAAATAATATTCTTTCTTAATTAGTTAGCATAATTAGTGGGATATCACCCCAATTAGAATACTTAATTATAGGATTTCATAATACTTAATTACAGGATCCTTTGTATATAAATACCTTGTCTCTCATTCAACAAAATACACAGAAAATATTCATTTCAATTATGAATCTTCCTATACCTTATTGAGGGATGTAGTTCTTGCTACAACATATCTTATCTGTAGAATGTCTTTGAGAATATAGAACTTTAAGAGCCCTTTAGATGTTTTATGAAGTCATAATTCTTATACTATTCCCCCCAAAGATTTTTGAATGTATTTGTTTTGTCTACGAAACAAATGTTGGAAAGTTAGAACCTAGAGCTCTTAAATGTGTGTTTGTAGGATACTCTGGTACTCAAAAGGGCTTTACGTATTATCATTCTCCTACTAGAAAATATTCTATCAGTATGCATGTTACATTTAGAGAATATGATATTATTTTCCTATCAAGTCACCTATTTAGGAGGAGCATAAAAAGAAAAGAGGAAGAGGTCATTTTTCATAACGAGGCTATTAGGCTTTAGAGAGAGACCAACCACCTCCTCAAATGCTAGAAAAATTGAACAGATTGGATTTGAGAACCTACATTCATTAGAATAAGACAAATACAATCTGTTCGGTTTGAATCAGAACCGAACCGAAATTAGTTCGGTCAAAACCCAACCAAAACCGATTAAAATTGAAACTGATTTTGAACTGGACCGAAACCATCCTTCTGCGGTTTGGTTCAAGTTCATATTTTTCAAGAACCGTTGAACCGACGGTTTCGAACCGGACCGAACCGGCGATTTAAATACAAAAGAATTCAACAAATACCTCACCTTACTCCTAATTTATTTATATATATCATTAATTCTCTACACAATTATTCTCTACACTTTCTTTAATTCTTAATACTTTTTCAATTTCTCTCAAATTCTCAACACAATTATTCTCCACACTTTCTTTAATTATTAATACTTTTTTAATTTCTCTCAAATTCTCTAAACAATTATTTTCTACACTCTTTTTAATTCTCAATACTCTGTCAATTTTCATACTTTATTATTTTATATGCTCACTGAAATTTTCAATACCATCTCAATTACTCTGCTATTAGTTTATATTCTCTAATATCCTCTATTTTAATTTTTTTTCTCTTTTATACTTTTTTAATTATCAATTATCATATAATTTTTGTAAAAAAGCAAGCAATAGAACTAGAAATTTTGATTCCTCTAAATTCTAAAGGGATACATAGTCAAAATTAAGTTCATACACTTTTTTCTAATTTCTTTAAATAAAAATAATTTCATCTCTAATTTTTTAATCAAGTTCAAGTCTTTACTTATTAAATTTTTCTTGAAGATAAATTATTTTCATTCTTTTTTTTTCTTATTTTATTTTGATTGAAAGACTTTTAAGAAAAATTAAAATATTTTTACAAATATAACTTAAATTATGAATTATAAAATTTTTCTCTAATTTTTTTTTGTCTAAATCACTCTTAAACCGCTCCTAAATCGCTTCCAAACCGTCTTAAAACATCATTTTTTGAACCGTCCTTCAAACTATTAAAAACCAGGGTTCGAACTGGAACCAACAGTTCAGGAACCATCTTTTAAACCGTCCCCTAGCGGTTTGATTCAAGTTCATGATTTCATTGAACCTGAACTGGCAATTCCTGAACCGTGGCCACCCCTAAATACAGCCATTAAACTTGATACACCTGATCAACTAGCATCCCTGAAATCATTTCCTAAAGAATGTATTAAGTCTTCTTTAATTCTTGATGATCCTAATTATGTTTCTAAGTTTAATTCTAATTATACTATTAATGATCTCAATGTTTCCGTTGCTCTTAGAAAAGGAGTTAGGACTTGTACTAAGCATTCCATTTCTAATTTTATTTCCTATGACTCCTTGTCTCCTTCCTATAAAGGCTTTGTCTTTTTTATTTCTTCTGTTTTTATCCCACGGGGTTGGAAGGAAACATATTTTGATCCAAAATGGAAGGCAGTAATGGTAGAGAAGATGATAACTTTGTCAAAAAATGAGACATGGGATCCTAGTTCTTCTCTATTGGAAAAAAGATCAGTAGAATGCAAATGGGTGTTCATAACAAAACATAACACAAATAGGTCCATTGAAAGGTACAGGGCCGGGTTAGTGGCTAAAGGTTTCACTCAGACATATGGGGTAGATTATCAGGAGACTTTTACCCCCGTTGCAAAGATGAATACCACCAGAATTTTGTTGTTATGTGCAGCAAATCTTGAATGGGACTTACAACAATTTCATGTAAAAAATGTTTTCCTGCATGGAGATTTAGAGGAGGAGGTGTACATGGAAATTCCCCAAGGCTTTGATGATGATAGAACCAAAGGGAAAGTTTGCAGGCTAAAAGTCTTCGTATGGCTTGAAACAGTCACCTAGAACATAGTTTAACTGATTCAGTAAGGCCATGATCTCCTTTGGATACTATCAAAACAATGCAGATCATACTCTATTTATCAGACACTGTAGAGATAAGATCACGTCACTTATAGTTTATATTGATGACATAGTTATGGCAAGAGATGATAAGGAAGAGATTAGCCATCTCAAAGAACTCTTGGCCCAAGAGTTTAAGATTAAAGACTGGGTAGATTAAAGTACTTCCTTGGGATAGAGGTTGTCAAATCAGACAAAAGAATCTTCATTTCTCAAAGGAAGTATATTTTAGACCTCCTAAAAGAAACAAGCATGTTGGATTGTAAAGCTGCAAAATCTCTTATTGAAACTAATTATAAATTGCAAGCAGCAGTTGGGAAATTAGTTGACTTAAGAAGATATCAAAGGTTGATTGGGAGATTAATTTATTTCTGGTACACTGGACCAAAAATAGCTAATGTAGTGAGTCTAGTGAGTTAATATATTCATGATCCTTGAGCACCTCACTTAGAAGTTGTTTTCCTCATTTTGAGGTATCTAAAATCTACACCTGAAAAATGACTTCTTTTTCCAAAGCATGGTCATTCTAGATATTTCCAAAGCATGATCATTCTAGATAAAAGTCTTTATAAATGCAGATTGAGCTGGATCTCTTGATGCTACGAGGTTTACATCAGGTTATTGCACCTTTGTTGGTGGTAACCTAGTTATTTGGAGAAGCAAAAAATAAAACGTGACAGCTAGATCAAGTGTAAAAGCAGAATATAGGGCTATGGCACAAAGCATCTATGAGCTGTTGTGGTTGCAGAAATTGATGGAAGCGTTGAGATTGTCAGAGACCAATAGTTTATTTTTATTTTGTGATAACAAAGCTGCTATTAATATTGTCCACAATTCAATTCAACATGATAGGACTTAGCACATAGAGATTGATTGGCACTTCATAAAAGAAAAGATTGTAGATGGTTCATTGACTGTGACTTATGTGACTTCAAAGGAACAATTGGCTAATATTTTTACAAGGTTCTAAGCATCAAAGTATTCCACATTTTAGTTTGCAAGTTAGACATGTGTAATATCCATGTACCAACTTAAGGGAAAGCGTTGAAATCCTTTGATTTTAGGAATACATATTATTAGGCATTAATTGTATTTTCCTATTGTAATTAGCTTCCTAATTTTTAGATTTCTATTTAGGTCTAATTCTTTGTACATAAATAGGAGCCTTGTATATCATTTTTTACCATTAACAAATACAGAGAAAATGCCCTTAAATATCAGTTTCTTTCATCATGATGCTTCTATGAAGAGTGGGAGAAGGTAGTTGTGGTATCGTGATAAATAGGAAGAAATTGAAGATGTTTATAAATGGGTGACCTACCTTTCACAAGTTCAAAAAGAAAACAAATACGGGGTTTATGAAAGTTAAGGAAGTTGCTGGAATATCATTTGTGGGAACAAATCCCACATCGGTAATGTATAAGAAAATTAAAGGGTATATAAATGTTAGCAAACCAAACCAAACCAAAATGGAGAGCCCAATTTCAAGCTTAGTTCAGCTTGTAGCCCTGCCAATTTGATAATTCACACTTTTGGTTTTGGGCCCATAATTGTCAATATGGTATCAAAGCAGTGAGGCCTAATGGTTGTAGATCCAATACCCAAAAGCATCATATATTGAGCCCTAGCAAGCCAAACTCAGGTGGATCTATGGGCTAGTCCAGTGAGCTAAACCTTAAAGATCACCCCATGCAATGGCAAGTAACAATTGGGCCTATGAGCTAGAGCTAAATCTAGTTGCACTCGGGAGAGTGTTAATATCACTTGTGGGAACAAGTCCCACATTGTTAGTTGGTATAGGAAGTCAATCCTATAATTGTGTAAATAATACTCTTTCTTAATTAGTTAGCATAATTAGTGTGATATCATCCCAATTAGAATACTTAATTATAGGATCCTTTGTATATAAATACCTTGTATCTCATTCAACAAAATACACAGAAAATATTCATTTCATGTTATCAGAGCTTTGTTAGAAAAGAATTTTTTTTCTTTTTTTTTTTCTGTCAGAAGCGTCATTGTGGAGTTAGGTCACCATCTCAAGGTGACATTTAAGTCTCACCGCCCACCCAGGAAGGAAGGTCCCTTGCCGGCGACCTCACCCAGAAAATCTTGTTACCAGAAGACCAGCGAGTGAGGCTCACGCGCCGATACCAGCTCCTGTCGCCATCCCACTCGCCCGCGCATGGAGGAGCTTCAAATGTCCTCTGCCGCTCCGATTGCTCTCGCCGATGTCGCCTTGGGTGTATACTACATCCCTGTTAGTTGTTTGCCCATAGGGTGCCTTTGTGGAGGTGATTTGTCTTGGTTCACCTATTGTTGGGTATGTTTCTGGCTTTTTTTACATTGAACTGCTTTAAAATTGTGTCTTGAGGTATGTTTGCTCTGTGTTTATTGGTTTGGGAAAGGAGATTTCTGTGATTTGCTGTTGTGAAATTTTTAATGGCGGAAAGTAAAAGTGTAATAGCTAATATGATTCCTGTGATGACTAAAATTATAGAACACAAACTTAATAGTTCTAATTATCTGGATTGGAGTAAGATAGCTCGGGTTTATTTGCGGAGTATCGATAAGGATGATCATCTCACCCAAGATCCACTTACTGATGATACAAAGCAAACTTGGATGAGGGAGGATGCTCGTTTGTTCCTGCAAATTCGCAATTCCATTAACAATAAAGTAATTAGTTTAATTAATCACTATGAGTTTGTTAAAGAATTGATGGATTATTTAGAATTCTTATATTCAGGTAAAGGAAATATCTCTCGTATTTATGAGGTATGTAAGGCATTTTATCGTGCAGAGAAACAAGATAGGTCCCTCACAGCCTATTTTATGGATTTTAAAAAGATCTATGAAGAACTTAATGTCTTAATGCCGTTTAATCCTAATGTGAAAGTTCAACAAGCTCAATGAGAACAAATAGCTGTCATGAGTTTTTTGGCAGGTCTTCCCCCAAAGTTTGAGATTGCTAAATCTCAAATTCTTTCTAGTTCTGAAATTTTATCTCTGCATGATACTTTCTCAATAGTACTTCATACTGAAACTCCCCAATGCTCCCAATCTGTTAATAGTGCTCTTGTTAGTCGTACTGACAGTGGCAGGCAAAGTCATAAAGGAGGCAGTAAAGGAGCATATAGTGGCAATAAGGGTAACCAGCGTAGTGGGGAGGTTGCCCCTACCCGTGACTTAGGAGGAATTGAATGTTACTATTGCCATGAGCCAGGTCATACAAAAAGATATTGTCCGAAACTTCAGAATAAGAACCCACGATCTCGGATGGCCAATATGGCAGTTGATTACTCTTCAGTAGCTCCTTCTAATAAAGCAATTTTAGTATCCGCTGAAGAAAATGCACAGTTCTCACAGTATCAGGCCTCTCTAAAGTCCTCTAGTTCTCCAGTCACTGCAATAGCTAGGTCAGGCAAATCTACGACATGCCTTGTCTCCTCCAAATGGGTCATTGATTCTGGTGCTACAGTCCACATGACAGGTAATTCTAACCTTTTGTCTACATTTCAATCTCATCATCCTTCATCCTCTGTTGTTTTGGCCGATGGGTCCAAATCTTGTGTCATTGGTTCTGGCATTGCAAATCTCACACTATCCATTTTTGTATCTGTTTTGTGTCTACCCAAATTCTCCTTTAATTTACTCTCTGTCAGTAAACTTACTCGAGTCTTAAATTGTAGTGTCTCATATTTTCCTGATCATTGTTTGTTCCAGGATTTTACGACGAAGCAGATTATTAATAGAGGATATGAGTCTGGAGGCCTCTACGTCCTTGACAAACAGGTGCCAAGATCTCTTGTGTTTTAACTCCTATTAAAGTCCATTGTCGGTTGGGACATCCGTCTTTATTTTTTTTGAAAAAGTTGTGTCCACAGTTTTAGATCGTGAGTCCTGTCAGTTTGCGAAACATCAACGTTTACTTAAAGTGTCTCGAGTCAATAAACAAGCTTCTTTTCCTTTTGAGTTAGTTCATTCTGATGTATGGGGTCCATGTCCTGTTATTTCAAACTCTGAATTCAAGTATTTTGTTATATTTGTTAATGATTATTTCCGTCTTACTTGGTTATTTTTAATGAAGAATCGTTCAAAATTTGTTTTCTATTTTTTGTGCCTTTTGTGCTGAGATTCAAAATCAATTTAATACGTCTGTGTATATATTGAGAAGCGATAATGCTAAGGAATATCTTTCTGGCAATTTTCAAACCTATATGTCACAAAAAGGCATTCTTCATCAGACATCTTGCGTTGATACTCCATCCCAGAATGGGATTGCCGAAAGGAAAAATAGACATCTCCTTGGGGTAGGACGGGCACTCCTTTTTCAAATGAAAGTTCCTAAATAGTTTTGGGCTGATGCAATTTCTACAGCTTGTTTCCTGATCAATCATATGCCATCATCTGTCCTTAACGGTGACATTCCTTATACCATTTTGTTTCATTCTAAATCTTTGTTTCCAATTGAACCTCGTATCTTTGGTAGTACTTGTTTTGTGAGAGATGTTCGTCCACAGGTTACTAAACTGGATCCCAAGTCTCTTGGGTGCCTCTTCCTTGGATATTCTCGACTTCAAAAAGGGTACAGATGTTTTTCTCCTACCCTTAATCGTTATATTGTGTCTGTTGATGTTACCTTTTTTGAATCTACTCCATTCTTTCCTCCCTCACCTATTTATGAGAGTTCGGGAGAGGAAGATGATCTCTTAGTCTATTCTGTCCATCCAGTGTCAAGTCCTCACCCAGGTCCTCAGAATTCTCCTGCATCGGCACCGGCTCAACCCCCTCGCCCACCTGTTGTTCATGTTTATTCTAGGAGATTGGAGACTCTTGACTCAGATCCTCCACCAATTTCTTCGTCAGAAGATCCAGTTTCATCCACTGCTCCTCAGTCTGACTTAGATCTTCCCATTGCTCTTCGCAAAGGTAAACGTCAATGTACTTATCCTATCTCTTCCTTTGTATATTATGATCACTTGTCTCCATCATCTCGTTGGTTTATCAGTTCTCTAGATACTATTTATGTTCCTAAAACTGTTGCTGAGGCATTGTCCCATCCTGGCTGGCGTGTTGCAATGGAAGAGGAAACGGTGGCTTTAGATACTAATAGTACCTGGGAATTGGTACATTTGCCCCTGGATAAGAAAGCTATTGGATGTAAATGGGATTTTACAGTCAAAGTAAATCCCGATGGTATTGTGACTCGTCTCAAGGCTCGCTTTATTGCTAAAGGATATGCTCAGACTTATGGTACTGATTACTCTGGCACTTTCTCTCATGTTGCTAAACTAGCTTTTATTCGCTTGTTTGTTTCTTTGGCAGCTAGATATGATTGGCCTTTACATTAGTTAGATACCAAAAATGTTTTCCTTCATGGTGATCTCCAGGAGAAAGTTTATATGGAGCAACCACTAGGTTTTGTTGCTCAGGGGAAGTTGGGCAAAGTTTACAGGCTCCAAAAATCCCTTTGACTTGAAACAGAGTCCTCGAGCTTGGTTTGGCAGATTCAGTGAGGTAGTTCAGCAGTTTGGTATGAAGAAGAGCAAGTCCGATCATTCGGTGTTTTATAGACACTCTAAAGCTGGACTAATCTTACTTATAGTATATGTTGATGATATTATTATTACTGGAAATGACTCTGCAGGCATTTCATTTCTTAAGTCATTCCTTCAGACTCAGTTTCAAACTAAAGATTTGGGTTTGTTGAAATATTTCTTAGGCATTGAAGTTTCAAGGTGTAAGAAAGGCATCTTCTTATCTCAGAGGAAGTATGTCATTGATTTATTGGCGGAAACAGGAAAAATAGGTGCCAAATCTTGCAGTTCACCAATGACTCTAAATTTTCAGCTCACAGCAGGAGATGGTGAACTATTTGAGGACCCTGAGATGTATAGGAGATAGGTTGGCAAGCTTAATTATCTTACAGTGACTCGTTCGGATATTGCATATTCAGTTAGTGTTATAAGTCAATTTATGTCCTCTCCAATTTATGTCTTCTCCTACTATTAACCATTGGGAAGCTTTGGGGCAAATTTTATGTTACTTGAAGGGTGTTCCGGGTAGTGATCTCTTATATAATAATCATGGACACTTAAATATTGAGTATTTTCCAGATGCAGATTGAGCAGGTTCAAAGATTGATAGGAGATCCATTATAGGATAGTATCTTTGTTGGAGGAAACTTAGTATCTTGGAGAAGTAAGAAACATACTGCAGTTTCTTGTTCGAGTGCTGAATCAGAATATCGAGCTATGGCCCAAGCTGTGTGTGAAGTAACGTGGACATGTCAGTTATTGGAAGAAGTGAATTTTGAGACCTCATCTCCTGCCAAACTATGGTGTGACAATCAAGCTGCTCTCCATATCGCCTCAAATCCAGTGTTTCATAAGCGTACTAAACATATTGAAATTGATTGTCACTTCCTTCGAGAAAAGATTCAACAGAAGATCATTTCAACAGGGCATGTCAAAACTGGGTAATAGTTAGGAGATATCTTCACAAAGACTTTGAATAGGGCTCGGGTTGACTACATTTATAACAAGTTGGGCATGATTAATATCTATGCTCGAACTTGAGGGAGAGTGTTATAGGAAGTCAATCCTATAATTGTGTAAATAATATCCTTTCTTAATTAATTAGCATAATTAGTGGGATATCATCCCAATTAGAATACTTAATTATAGGATTCAAAATAATTAATTACAGGATCCTTTGTATATAAATACCTTGCATCTCATTCAACAAAATACACAGAAAATATTCATTTCATAGGTAAAATGATAGCAAATAGAGAAAGACAGTAATATGCAAGATTGTATAAAAGCAATGTAAGTAGTGTACAATTACTTGATGTATGGTGACCAAATAGCCAATGAATGATGAATGACAGCTATAGATGCAACACTCTTACTTTAGATAGTTCCGAACATTCTACTGTTCCGGTGACTAATGGTTGTCTGAACGATTAGGATGGCTGGAACTACTTTTAAATTGAAGTGAGAAGTCATAAATTAATTATACAAAGATTAATTAATGTTAAAAAGTAATTAAAAAAAAATAGATTAGAAATCAGTTAAATGTGCTTGAGTTGCAGCGATGGGTGACTAGTTCGGGAAGTAATATAAATCGATATTCGAGTATGTTTTCTACTCCAATCAGTGCGGGATCTTGTGAGACACTTAATTTAGACTTAAATAAGGTATAATAAAGAATTAATAAGTTAAAGAAATTAAAAAAAAATACTTAAGTTATATTAAAATATAGAAAGGGACATGAATGGCATTTTTAAGGAAGGCTAAGGGTATTTTTGGAATAAGGGAATGGCATGTGACTTGCACATGCAATTTACAGCCATAAAACCCTTAGGAATTCAGATTAGAAGGGACAAAAAAAGAAAAAAAAAAGAAGAGAGAGGAGAGAAGTGGTCAAATTGAAGGGACGGTAGGAGGAGGAAGATTCAAACTTTCCAATTTTGATTTTCCACTTCTAAATCAAGGTAAATTGCTTTCTAATCACTTCTATACAATTGACCTCTACTTTTCCTTTCTTAATTTCATGAATTAGAAGAAAGAAGACCTAGGGTTTATGTTGGCTTGAAATTTGAATTTGAAGGGAAATGGAGGGATTGATGAATTTAACTTGGTTTAACTAGTTTTTCTAGCATATTTTCATTATTTTCACCATTCTTAACTTGAAACTAACACTAATTTTGCAAGATGAAACAAAATCAACCTAGGGTTTCTAAGGGAGGAATTCAGCCATGATGGGAAAAATTGGGGAAAGTTAATTTTAATCCAAATGAACAAGTTAAATGAGCTATTTAAGCATCCTAAGCATGAAATATAGCGTTAGAACATTTGATTGGATGTTAGACCGAATTTCCTATGCATTAAAGTGTATGCAAATGTGTTAGAATGTGAAAAAATGTTCTTTTTGGGCAGCCACTTTAATGAATTTATTTGGTGTTGAATGGATGTTGGTTGGATCGTTGTGAATAGCAGGATTAAAGTGCATTTAACGAAGAATATAAAGGTATTTTTCGGGAGTCAAGAAAACAAAGAGAACTAGTTCATTTTGGCATGTGAATTTTGCACACCACGTGTTTGATAAAATAGCTAAATGAACTTAAAGTGAAGTAAAGCAAATGATTAAGTGGCTAGATGATTAACTATAGTTTCGAGTAGCCAAATTTTTTTAAAAAAGGAGAAACTAGTTCGGGCATAAATGTTTAATTGCTAATACAGATTAAATAAAAAGAATAGTTGAGAAATCTATTTTGAAATGTCTATATTTTTCTGTATGATAGCAGTTCATAAGGTGAAGGGTCTTGCATAGGAGTTAAATCAGCTCATTTTTTGAGGAAAAGAGATCTGTACACAACTAGTATTAAACTATTATATTTATATATATTTATATTTGAAAAGAAAATGGTTTTACTGTTATATATTTTATATTCTGTTGGATATTTTTTTTTATTTATTTACTAAAGCTAATCGAGTCACATTATTGTTATAATAAAATTTTATTTCAAAATATGATTTATGTTGTGCTTTTTGTGAAATGGTGTAACATCGCAAAATTGGAATTTGTAGTTCGGGGATTGCCATGTAATGAACTTGGATATAGAAGTGAATATGATACTGTGATTTGCAGGAAATAAATCTATATTGTGATTTTCATACTTTTATATAAAAGAAATAAATTTATGATGTTGTTTTCATATCTCACAGCTAATGATTAACATGGTTATTACCCGTCCCTCATTTGTTGAGATGACACTGGTGTTCGGGTGGATATGATATGGATATTATGCACACATTGATATGTAATAGACTCCCTCATGTATGAGATGAGATGAGATGAGATTTGAATATAGTCCTTCGAAATATAGATATGGATGTGGCTGTGATATGGATAGTGTGTATACATTGATATGATATAGACTCGCTCAAATATGAGGAGAGATGAGATTTGAAGATGACTCGTCGGATTGGTCTTGCATAAAGCTGATGAGATTAATACCAGATTTGGAAATGTGCAAAAGTGATTTAAAAAAATGATTCTTTGTTGAATAAATAATTTGAATGAAACTGTTTTCTATATGTTATCTTTATCATCATGTTCATATGTGTTATGAAAAGTCAATCACTATGTTATGGAAAGTCAATCACTATATTATTTCTCTGTATATTTTGTATTCTGTATTCCTATTTAGGATTTCTTCCTAATTAGTAGAACACAATTATAGGAATCAATTGTATATATATACCCATGTACAGATTAATTGATATTAATGAGAATCATCTCTTTCCTTCATGGTGATCTTCAGGAGGAGGTGTATATGGAGCAACCACCTGGGTTTGTTGCTCAGGGGGAGTTGGGTAAAGTTTGTAGGCTTCGGAAGTCTCTTTATGGCTTGAAACAAAGTCCTAGGGCATGGTTTGGGAGATTCAATGAAGCAGTACAGGAATTTGGTATGCAAAAGAGTAAGTGTGATCACTCAGTATTTTATAGGCAATCTGAGGCTGGTCTAATTCTCTTGGTAGTCTATGTGGATGACATTGTCATCACTGGGAGTGACTCTGCAGGTATTTCATCTCTTAAAACCTTCCTCCAAACTCAGTTTCAGACCAAAGACTTGGGATTGTTAAAGTATTTCTTGGGTATCGAAGTTATGAGAAGTAAGAAGGGTATTTTCTTGTCTCAAAGAAAATATGTCCTCGATCTATTGACAGAGACAGGAAAATTAGGTGCTAAGCCTTGTAGCGCACCAATGACTCCAACTTTACAATTGTTAGCAGGGGATAGTGAGTTGTTTGAAGATCCAGAGAGATACAGGAGATTGGTAGGAAAATTGAACTACCTTACAGTCACTCGTCCTGACATTGCTTATGCCGTTAGTGTGGTAAGTCAGTTTATGTCTTCCCCAACTGTTGCTCATTAGGAAGCCTTGGAACAAATCTTGTGTTATCTGAAGGGCGCTCCAGGAAGAGGTTTGCTATATGGTAATCATGGGCATTTGAATGTTGAATGTTTTTCAGATGCCGATTGGGCTGGATCTAAGGTTGACAGGAGGTCAACTACTGGATATTGCGTTTTTATTGGAGGAAATTTGGTGTCTTGGAGAAGCAAGAAGCAGAGTGTAGTTTCTCGTTCTAGTGCTGAATCCGAATACAGAGCCATGGCACAATCAGTATGTGAGGTAATGTGGATACTTCAATTACTAGATGAGACAGGTTTTAAGACCTCCCTGCCTGTGAAATTGTGGTGTGATAATCAAGCTGCTCTTCATATTGCTTCTAATCCGGTGTTTCATGAGCGGACCAAACATATTGAGATTGATTGTCACTTTATTCGTGAAAAGATTCAACAACAGATCATCTCAACAGGACACATCAAAGCGGAGAGCGATTAGGAGATATTTTCACAAAAGCTCTGAATGGAGCTAGGATTGACTACATTTGTAACAAGTTGGGCATGATTAACATCTATGCTCCAACTTGAGGGGGAGTGTTATGGAAAGTCAATCACTATGTTATGGAAAGTCAATCACTATATTATTTCTTTGTATATTTTGTATTCTGTATTCCTATTTAGGATTTCTTATTTAGGATTTCTTCCTAATTAGTAGAACACAATTATAGGAATCAATTGTATATATATACCCATGTACAAATTAATTGATATTAATGAGAATCATCTCTTTCTACAATATGTAAATATAGATGAGTATTAATTTTTCATGGCATTCTATATGATGTTTTTACTTGGTTTATTTGTTTAATCTTTGTTGTGCACCATTGCGTACATTTGTACTCAGCGTTAGTTGTTTCTAACTAATGCAAATAAGGAAAAGGAGAAGATTCTAGGGGAGTAAAAGCAGCACCCATTATTAAGAAGTCAGGAGCCATACAATAATTGATGTATATGGTTTGGTTCCTTGATTCTATGTACATATGATGTTAACATATGCAACAGGATATTTTGATACACTATCTAAGCAGAATATTATATGATTTTGTTGCCTACACATATACATAAATAAACTTTTTGGCATGTTTATATGGAACTTGAACCATGAAAACTAGTATGCAATTATGGTGCCAGTGTGACTATTGATGTATAGACTTACTATTATGATATCACAGGTATTGTTTTAAAAATAAATTATAAGACAGCGTAGTACTTTGAATGTATATTAAAATGAGTGACAACGGTTTTCTGTTTTGAAGCTGTTCTGATGAACTTTTTGTAGCCTGAAATTCTACAGTAAAATGCTTTTCTACTATGTTATGTATTGATTAAAATGATTTAAAAATGGTTTTAAATTATACCCTATCCCTTGTAATGTGTTCATCGAGTTCCAATGAATCGATCTCGACATCCATTAAACATATTACAGGAGGCATGTCACGTCTTAGAGAGGGGTAAGGCGTGACAATAGAAGTACTTTAGTTCCCAAAAAAATTGTTACATAACAATGCCACTAGTGTGGAACAGCCAAAGTCAGCTAAAAGATGGGTCTTTAAAAGAACTAATAAGGAGAAGACCTTGATTAATAAGATTAAGGAGTGTGAATGAAAATTAAAAGATGGAATATATGCTAGGTCCCAAGATAAATGGGAGTAAAAAGGAGAATTATATTGTTTGCGAACCATGTTGCTAGGATGTTCTTTTGTGAAAATTATGCACATAGATATTGCTCCGTAATATCCTATGCATATATTTATTAACCCTATAAATATATTTATTAATTATAAATTACAAAAATAAAATACAAGAAATTATTGGTTTCAACTTTCTAGAGGTATTTCTTTCCTGGAGGAACTGAAATGTAACAGAAAATAAGCATCATTAGCAGTAGTTATTCAGATGGCATGAACTTATAGTTTTCATAAATGCATGCACACAACCATGAATCATTCTAGGCACAATTAACAAAGTAAACAAAAAGTACCTGAAAACCACTATTTGCCATGTTTATGTGATAATATAGACCAGCAACACGGGCATGATAAGCTGAAAAGTGTAGGACGTGTTAAGCAATTACCAAAAATGAAATAAATACCACAGTAGAAAATCAATAAGGCATAATAGGGAAAGGAAAAGCCAAGTCAATTAAATTCAAGTGCTCTGCCACAGAGCCACTTTGTCAAATATAACTAGTAGTAGTATTATTGGAAGGGGAAAAATATCAAAGAAATAAGAATGTAATCTCCCTCTTCATTCAGTTCAATTTACTTGCCATGTTCATTCAAGTAATCCTTTAACAATCGAGCAAAAATAATTGTGAGAACTTCTGTCTCTGGAGAGCTCTTAGCATAAGGGCAATTGAAATCTATTTTGACATAGGCCTTGGGTGTGGAGAACAGTGTATCAGGCTTGTACCATAATGATGCATAGGATGACTTTCTCACTAGAACCGGGAATTTGACCTGCTTCAAAGGTCAATCGCATCAAGAACAAACTTACAGAGAAATTGAAAAATCACATGATTAGATTTAAAGTATCCCATCAAACCTTCTCTTGTGTATTCTTGAGCGATAATTCAGTAGGGATGAATACATTAGGCACTGGCAGGTGCAGATTTTCATTAGGGGCAGAAGATATCCATTCCTGCAATTAACAAAAAATTCCACAGAATTATCAAGCCGTAACAGAATATTCTAATTAGGAAAAGCATATTACCCGATCCAGTGAAGAAAAACAACTAAGCCTTTATCCCAAACTAGTTGAGGTCAGCTGTATGGATCTTTTTTCATCATTCAGCTCTATTTGAGACCAATTATGCATCAATATTCAAAAATTTTAAATCTTTTAATACTACTTCCCTACACATCATTTTTGGTCTCTCCCTTTTCCTCCCCACTCCTTCCACCACTAATTTGTTACACTGCAGCATTTGATTCTCTACACTGGACATTCAATGATAACAAGATGACAAAAAATAAATAAATAAAAAAACTATTTGCATCCACTCTAGATAGCTTTTTGCACTTTTTATCATCAAATTAAATAAATGATATTACAAATAATAACCAATAACAAACCTGAATCATTGAATCATTAGTGTTTTCAACACTATATGCAGTTTTGTACCATGGCTCAACCAAATCAGTTTGCCCTTCAAATTTCTTTGATTCCCAAAAGATTCTGTAGGACTGACAACTTATTAGGAAAGATAACATGCCTGAACCATATCAGCATCCAAATTAAAAATATTAGCACATCAATATAATTTCAAGAAACAAAGATTTAAATACGTCAATCTATTTGAAGATTGTAGCAACATGTAGCATGTCAGACAGAAAAATCATAACCTGTTATGAACCAACAATCATTTTGATCTCTCTTTTCCTCAAATATAGTAACTATATAAAGTACCAAGCTGTGAAGCACCCAATAAAACAATAAAAATTTCAACACAGTGACATGTCTCTCAGCACTGGAAACCAAACCTCAACATAATAAAAAGACAAACCAAGTGAAAACACATCTCCCGACGAATCCCAATTATAATGACATAGGAAACATCAGAATAAACCACCTGCCTTTGTGAACTATTATCATTTGTGAATTATTATCATGAAAAGTGAAGCAAAGAAAAGAAACGAAATTAAAGAAATGCTAAGAAAAGAAATTTTCAACCAAAAAAAATGAGAAACATATTAAATGAATATATATCTTGATCATCTTTTGGTCCTCTTGACTTCTACTACTCCAACAATTACTACAGTAGAGGATCGTTTAAGTTTTGCAGTGTTATATTGTTCCATTGTTTTCTTGAACAGTAACTGAAACAATGATGAATTATTCTAGCATGGATAAAAAGTCATTCTCTACTAGTTTTAGGCACTGATCTCTCTGAATACAAGCCAAACAAGTAGCAAATTCAGGATGGCATGCAATCTTTCAAAAAGTCAGGAACAAAGAAAAAGATTTACAATAACAAATATTCAAATTTCTCATTATGTATTGAACAATTTTATAACGTTTAAATGCACTCATAAATTTAAACTTCTCATTCCGTATTGAACAATTTTATTTTTAAATGCACTCATAAACTTACCGGACATTTTTTGGAGAAAGTTGATCCATTACTGATTGAATTATGCTTGGGTTGAATTTGGAAGGCATGGAGGATTGAACAAGCCAATCTTTAGGAGAATATAACTGAATCCCAAAAGAAGAAATTAATACACAAGAATCATCAGCATTTCACACCAAGAGAACAAATATTAGCTCCCAATTTTTTTATTACAAACTGAAAACGTAGGAGGAATCCATTGATGCCAAATGTTAAAGTTCTCAATCACTTTTTAGCAAGTGCTTATTTCATTGATGAAACCATTGAATCAATACTCTTCCTGGCAAAAGTTATAAGTGCTGCATTTTAAATCCCTGAGATAAAAATTTCTCCCAAGTTTATCAATCATGGTTCAGTTATTACGAGTTGTTAACTTTAAATTTCACAGGGCATTATATTGGACAAAGAAATAGTATGAAATAATTTTCATTCAACTCATCTTATATAACCACAATACATAAACATGAAAGCTATCTCCTACAAACGTAATTCAAAACTTGGCCATCCCCATCAATGAGGCAGTCATGGTGTGAGAAGTCCTAAACAAGCTATTGGAGTGGACAAATGATATTAGAATTTACTGGTTGAAGAAGCAACAATTCATTTTTTTCTTCTTATGAAAATAACAAGAATCTAACTAGACAATACACGATCAACAAGCTACAACATTAACCATCAAACCTTTTCTGCAATTAGGCATCAACATTAGCATTTTAAAGCAAATCTTCCTCATATTTTAAGAGGAATTTTCCTATGCATGCCTTTCACTGATATGTAGGTATATTCATATGTGCCAAAATGACTACTTATCCTGTTACTTTGTCACATTATGTTCTTGAGCAAGGAGTGAATTTTAAAGCATCTCTTCTATTATTTTTTTCCCCATTTCAAGGCATCTATTTTTTTATTCTTCTCTTTATTAAAGAAAAGAGAAAAAGGAATATGTTGTCACTTCACATATAAATTTTAATGTCCTTGTTGTCTCCTAGGTTTAAGCTACTTCATCATATTAAGCAATTCTTTAACCGAAAAAGATGAGATGTAACATGTAAAATTTGTTCTTACTTTGCTATCACACAAAGCATATAATAAGGAAGCAAAATTTTATTTTTTCCTAAAATCAAGTGAATTCACCATTGATTGAAAATGATTCCCACTTGCTACAATCCTTTTAATAAAGCAATATTTTTGCAATACATGCTCGACTACAAACTTTTATAGGCTTATAGGAAAATATCAAACAGTTGAACAAAATGGAAAAATGCTGAAAGACATTTTGTTCCACCAAATGGAAATATGCGTATACACATGCACAAGCTACATACCTGCATGTTTGATGCAATTTTAATTGCATAATAGAATGGAGAGATTTTGTCTTGATAATGAAATTTTGTCTCGCAAATTCCAACAATCTTCATCAACACAAAAAAATTATTCAAAATAAATTTGGGAAGGCAAACATTTGTCACCAATCACCATATATGAAAAGGTAAATAACGATTCTAATAAAAATTAAAAATAAATATGCTAAATCATTTGCAAATCAAATCATAACCTAGCTATGTGATGAATAAGCAAAAAGTCAATCCTAGGTTCTCCTTTTCCCCTCCTCATTATAGCTAGACTTTACATTCCTAATAACAAGGCATAACATCAATGACAAAAGAAGATCATCTATGTAGATAGAGTGCCTATGCAAGAACAAAGGAGTACATAATAATGCCATGAAAGCAATATTTCCTATACTCAACAGTGCTAGAGAGTCATAATCTTAACATTGTCACATATAATGAACTTTTATTTCATACCTCGTCAAATATCCATTTGCAAACACCAGATTCTTGTAAGAGGTGAATGTATTTGAATAGCAATCCTACAATATCTTGCATGTGCTCTGCATAAGACAAGAGCAATATTTGGTCCAGAAAACACATGAACTCTAGTTTTCAATTATCGAGGATTTTTTCAAACTAAAAAAAGCTAAAACTAAGCATTGTGACAGACAATAATAGATACATATAAGGATTCCAAGCATATCAAATAATTAAATGAGGAAATCAAAACAAACTAACCTTGACCATCATCAGTAAGATCAATTGTTACTTTAAAGAAAGAAAACTCCCGATTCCAATCCTCTTCATGTGCATACAAACTGGTAGCCCATCCTGCAGTACTTTTTGTTCATTATTTTTTTCTAAAAGAAACTAAAACCAATAGTCACTACTACAGTGATATTCCTTTGACAATAATCCATGCAGACCAATTGACATGAATATATCATGCTATGCAAATATTATTACTTCATCATGCCTCATCCAACTATCAGCAGGTCCTTGCACATCAACACATCTTAGTTGACGCATTCTGTTTTTTCAACCAGCAAGGGCCACTCCCAACTTCGTCAGTTTTCTACTTTCATAATGATTACAATAACATTCATTTCATGGCAATAAGTGAAGTTATGGCAATAAGTGAAGTTATAGCCACATTATTATCATTAGTGGAGGAAGTAGGATTTAAACTTCCTTGGTAAAACCTTATGTTTGTACTTTCAAAAAATAAAAGCTATGCCCTAGTTGAATTTTATGGGTCGTTAGTGACAAAATCAACAATTTGCTTGCTTAATACTAATATATAGTTTTACATGATTGTATCACAACTACATTCATAAACCTTTTGAACAATTTGATTCGTTGAATTTGGTAAATTTTGCTCACTTCACAAGTCCTCATTTCTCTTAACATCTGTGGTTCTCTAGTCTTTCTTTCATTTTTTTTTCTTTTTGCTTGTCTAGCTTTGAAAGGAATTTGTAAAATTTTCAATGTCATTACAGCATGCACATGTTTCAAGTTCCTAGTTTTTGTTTTCTTTATTATTTTTTTTAATTACTTTGAGGTTAGAATTTATAAAGAGCTGTGAACTACCTTTCTATGCTTAGATTGTAAAAGAAAAGACAATTTAGAACAAGGCTTTGTTGGTTGACCATATAAATTCATTTGAATAGTTAAGGGGATGGGCAGTATTGGGACTTTCTTCCTAAAGTACACAGATGTATATACACAAAAGATTTTTGTAGAAAGAAATGATTCTCCTTAATTTCAATTAATCTGTACATGGGTATATATATACAATTGATTCCTATAATTGTGTTCTACTAATTAGGAAGAAATTCTAAATAAGAAATCCTAAATATGAATACAGAATATACAGAGAAATAATATAGTGATTGACTTTCCATAACACTCCCCCTCAAGTTGGAGCATAGATGTTAATCATGCCCAACTTGTTACAAATGTAGTCAAGCCTAGCTCCATTCAAAGCTTTTGTGAAAATATCTCCTAACTGCTTTCCAGTTTTGATGTGTCCTGTTGAGATGATCTGTTGTTGAATCTTTTCACGAACAAAGTGACAATCAATCTCAACATGTTTGGTCCGCTCATGAAACACCGAATTAGAAGCAATATGGAGAGCAGCTTAATTAACACACCACAATTTCACAGGCAGGGGGGTCTTAAAACCTGTCTCATCTAGTAATTGAAGTATCCACATTACCTCACATACTGATTGTGCCATGGCTCTGCATTCGGATTCAGCACTAGAACGAGAAACTACACTCTGCTTCTTGCTTCTCCAAGACACCAAATTTCCTCCAACAAGAACGCAATATCCAGTAGTTGACCTCCTGTCAACCTTAGATCCAGCCCAGTTGGCATCTGAAAAACATTCAACATTCAAATGCCCATGATTACCATATAACAAACCTCTTCCTGGAGCTCCCTTCAGATAACACAAGATTTGTCCCAAGGCTTCCCAATGAGCAACAGTTGGGAAAGACATAAACTGACTTACCACACTAACGGCATAAGCAATGTCAGGACGAGATACTGTAAGGTAGTTCAATTTTCCTACCAATCTCCTGTATCTCTCTAGATCTTCAAACAACTCACTATCCCCTGCTAACAGTTGTAAATTTGGAGTCATTGGTGCACTACAAGGCTTAGCATCTAATTTCCCTGTCTCTGTCAGTAGATAGAGGACATATTTTCTTTGAGAGAAGAAAATAACCTTCTTACTTCTCATAACTTCAATACCCAAAAAATACTTTAATAATTCCAAGTCTTTGGTCTGAAACTGGGTTTGGAGGAAGGTTTTAAGAGATGAAATACCTGCAGAGTCACTCCCAGTGATGACTATGTCATCCACATAGACTACCAGGAAAATTAGACCAGCCTCAGATTGCCTATAAAATACTGAGTGATCACACTTACTCTTTTGCATACCAAATTCCTGTACTGCTTCACTGAATCTCCCAAACCAGGCCCTAGGACTTTGTTTCAAGCCGTAAAGAGACTTCCGAAGCTTACAAACTTTACCCAACTCCCCCTGAGCAACAAACCAAGGTGGTTGCTCCATATACACCTCCTCCTGAAGATCACTATGAAGGAAAGCATTCTTGATATCCAATTGGTGCAGGGGCCAATCATATGTAGCTGCTAAATAGATAAACAAGCGAACAGAAGTAAGTTTAGCTACAGGAGAAAAAGTGTCAGAGTAATCAACCTCATATGTCTGAGCATATCCTTTTGCTAAAAGGCGTGCTTTTAACCTAGCCACAGAACCATCAGGATTTGCCTTTACTGTAAATACCCATTTGCAACCAATAGCTTTCTTACCAGTGGGTAAAGGCAACAGTTCTCATGTACCATTAGCATCTAAAGCCTCTATTTCCTCTTTCATAGCAGCACACCAGTCAGGATGAGACAGTGCCTCACCAACAATATTAGGGATTGGAACAGAGTCTAAAGAAGTAACAAAACACCGGGAACAAGAAGACAATTGATTATAAGAAACAAAAAAAGAAATAGGGTAAGTACAAGAACGTTTACCTTTACGAAGAGCAATGGGTAAGTCTGGATCAGAATCATGATCAGCATGAGGTACAGGATTTCCCAACGAAGTAGCTGGTGGAGAATCTGAGTCAGGAATCTCCAATCTTCTGGAATAAACATGAACAACGGCAAGTCGAATAGGTCTAGAGACAGAAGGAACAGGCTGCGGGAGAGGACTAGACATTGGTTGGACAATATATATTAAGAGATCATCCTCCTTCCCCTGACTCTCATACACAGATGATTGAGGAAAAAATGGAGTGGACTAAAAAAATATGACATCTGCAGAAACAAGATAACGATTAAGAGTATGAGAGAAACAACGGTACCCTTTTTGGAGCCAGGAGTACCCAAGAAAGACACATTTGAGAGACTTTGTATCCAATTTAATAACCTGCAGACGAACATCACACACAAAACAGGTACAACAAAAAATACGAGGTTCAACAGGGAACAAAGATTTTGTAGGGAACAAAGCAGTATAAGGAATATCCCCATTAAGGACAGAAGACGGCATACGATTGATCAAAAATATGCCGTAGAAACTGCATCCGCCCAAAAGTGTTTAGGAACTTTCATCTGAAAAAGAAGAGCATGAGTTACCTCAAGAAAATGCCGAATTTTTCTTTCGGCCACGCCATTTTGGGATGGGATATTCACACAGAAGACTGATGAAGAATGCCATTTTGTGTTATAGAAAGAGATGATTCTCCTTAATTTCAATTAATCTGTAAATGGGTATATATATACAATTGATTCCTATAATTGTGTTCTACTAATTAGGAAGAAATCCTAAATAAGAAATCCTAAATAGGAATACAGAATACAGAATATACAAAGAAATAATATGATGATTGACTTTCCATAACAATTTTAAAAGTTTGAGGAGAGGACAGATTATCAGCCCATTGATTACACTCATGTTTGTTTTAGCAATAAAGTTGGTGAAGAAATTATTAAATCATTCAAAAAATGAGCTATAAAATATAGAATCACTCAAATGACCACCAAGAATTTTGAGGCAATTAAAAGCTCGACATAAGTTTTGCTAAGATATGTTGAGATACTTTCCTTGATTTGTTAGGATTCTTACCTTATCTCATGCACCTAATCTTCCTAATTAGCTCCTGTAATCTTGTGATTATTACTAGGATTTATAAAAATCTGTATTTTCCTATCTTGTAAACTTCTGTAAAGCTATATAAATCCCAATTAGCTTGAGGGAATATCAAGCTCTACAATTCACTCACAATCTTCGCCTAGTTACCTAAGATCCAGCTCTGTTGTCTTTTTAGACTCAATATCAAAATGAGAGTTGCCCTTCTTCAGGACAAGGGAGTGCTGCCTCCTTGTCTCACAGCCCCTCACAGGAGCAAGATCAAGTGCCTGCGACCTCCCCAACAGAAATCCGGTCATCGGAAAATGTATGCGTGAGCCCCATGCGGTAACAAACTTCTGTCCCTTTCTCCACGCGCTGGCGTGTGACCTTCACCTCGCCAACATCTCTCGCCAGAACCTTCACTGCGCAACTCGCCAGAAGCCGGCGACCCTTTCTAGACTTTGCCCAGCCCTTAACACCTTTCTCTACCCTCTTCTAACAAGAGGATAGCAGTTCAGCTACTCTGTTTTTCTTGCTACTTGATCTGTTTTGACTCATTCAACATGACTGAAAAGGGAGAGATATCAGATACAGGTGCATTCAAATCACTTTTCTCTTCTATTTCTAGTTCTCCAACTATAACTACTGTTAAATTGCAAGGAAGTAACAATTATGTATCTTGGGCTGCCTCAATAGAATTATGGTTTATGGGACAGGAATATGATGATCATTTTGAGAAAAATATTACAAATATTGCCCTAACAAATCGAACAAGTTAGGGTATGATTGATGCTCAATTGTGCAGTCTTTTGTGGCACTCATTGGATCCTAAATTACTTACCCTCTTTTAGTCCTATAAAACCTGCCATAAGGTCTGGACTAAGGCCAAAACATTGTACACTAATGACATGCAACGTATTTATAATATAGTATCTAATATAGTTCATTTACAACAGAATCATCAGGATATGGCCAGTTATTTGGGACTGGTAGAAACACTAAAAGATGAATTTAATTCTCTCATGCCCTTCACTGATAGTGTTACTGAAAAGCAGCGGGACAAGTTTCTCATGGTTCTAGCATTAATTGGCTTCATTCTGATCTTGGTTCGATAAGGGACCAAATATTAACCAATCCTATTATTCCTACATTTGAGGATGTTTCTGCCAGACTTCTTCGCATCTCTCTTAGTCAGAATAACCCAATAAAAAGTGAGTCTTCAATGTTGGCTGTGCAGAATGATAATCAAAAGGGAATAGGTGGCTACCGAAAAAGCAAGGGCAAGAAGTCTCATTGCACCTACTATGATAAAAGTGGGCACACAAGGGATATCTGTTGGACACTTCATGGTCGTCCACCACGTACCAATCAGTCTAACAATTTTCGATCAACTGCACATATCATCCAATCTAATGCCAATGGCCTACTTCCTCTACCTGATGCTAAGGAGGGTGCACCAGATTCTATCACCTTAACTGGTACATATTACAAGGAATATTTGTAGTACCAAACAACAAAACAACAGCAGTCCTCTTCATCTAGCATTTCTCACTCTGGTAATTCCTTTGCTTATCTCACCAAGTCTTCGCCTATTGGGCCATAGATCCTAGACTCTTGTGCTTCTGACCACATATCTGGTAATCACAACCTTTTCTCCACTCTTGTTTCTCCTTCCACACTATCTAAAATCACTTTAGCTAATGATTCACAAACTGTAGTTAGAGGCATAGGAGAAGTAAAACCACTTCCTTCTATTCCCTTAACAACAGTCTTATTTGATCCTGAATGCCCATATAATCTGATCTCCATGAGCAAATTAACTAAAAACCTTAATTGTTCTATAACCTTTACTACTGATTCTGTTATTGTGCAGAACCGAAGTACGGGCAAGATGATTGGAACAAGACATGAGTAACAAGGATTGTACCATCTCTCCACTCCAAATCCCCTAGTTGCTTTTGTCTCCACAACTTCCGCTAATCTCATCCACAATCGTCTGGGTCATCCAAGTCTTTCCAAGCTAAAGAAAATAGTTCCTAGCCTTTCTACATTGTCTTCTGTGAGTCATATCAACTTGGGAAACAAACTCGTGCTTCCTTTCCCAAGAGAGTCAATAACAGGTCTACCTCTATATTTGACATTGTCCATTTAGACATTTGGGTACCAAGTCATGTCAGCACAATTTTCGAATTTCATTATTTTGTTACATTTATTGATGATTATTCTCGTTACACTTGGTTATTTTTAATGAAGAACTGTTCTGAGTTATTTTCTATCTTCTAAAATTTATGTGTTGAAATTCGCAATCAATTTAGTGTTTCAATTAAAATTTTGCGAAGTGACAATGCAAAAGAATATTTATCTTCTCCCTTTACTCATTTTTTGTCTTCTCAGGGCATTTCTTACCAGACTTCTTGTGCACATACCTCACAACAGAAAAGAGTTGCTGAATGAAAAAATCAGCACTTAATTGAAACTCCCCGAACCCTACTCATACATCATAATGTTCCTCTTCGTTTCTAAGGGGATGCTGTACTTACTGCCTGTTATTTAATTAATCGAATGCCCTCCTCTGTTTTGCAGCATAAAAGCCCTCATTCAGTTTTATTTCTAGACTAGAATTCTCATCAGTTCCCCTGCGTGTGTTTAAATGTATATGCTTTGTTCATGATCATACTCCTGGAAAAGATAAACTTCATTACAAATCAATTAAATGTGTCTTTTTGGGATATTCCCGACTTCAAAAAGGGTACAAATGTTATGATCCAATCACAAAAAAGTATTTTATTTCAGCAGAGATAACCTTCTTTGAAGCATATCCCTATTTTACCTCACACACAACAGACAAAAACCTGCAGCTTTCCCCTCCTCAAGTCAATCAACCTCTAGTTCATCCACCACTCCAAGTTTACTCACGTCATTCTGTTAATATTCCTTTACATGATACAGGTACTGACGCACTCTCTGATGACTCTCATACCGTTCCACCATCACCTACTCCGGTCATGTCTTCAGCAGAAGCAGTTACACCTCTAATTGCTCTTCAAAATGTATTTGATCATCTCGCAATCCTCATCCTATTTATAACTTTGTGAGCTACCATCGTTTATCTCCATCCTACTATGCTTTTGTGTCCGATGTGTCTAATGTTTTTATTCCTATAACGGTTAGAGAAGCATTGGACCATCCAAGGTGGCAAGATGCAATGACTGAGGAGATGACTGCCCTCCATACCAATGGAACTTGGGACTTGGTACCTTTACCACCAGGTAAGTCTACTGTTGGATGCCGATGGGTTTATACAATTAAGGTTGGTCCTAATGGGACAATTGATAGATTTAAAGCTCGTCTTGTCGCCAAAGGATATACACAGATCTTTGGCCTTAACTATAGTGATACTTCCTCTCCAGTGGCCAAGATTGCCTTAGTTCAACTGCTTATTTCCTTAGCTGTGATCAACCACTGGCCACTCTATCAGTTGGATATTAAGAATGCCTTTTTGCATGGCGAGCTCATTGAGGAAGTCTATATGGAGCAACCAACAAGGTTTGTTGCTCAACGGGAGTCTGGCTCAGTATGTCGACTACGACGATCACTATATAGCCTGAAGCAATCTCCAAGAGCACTGTTTGGATGATTTAGTACTATAATCCAACAATTTGGAATGTTTTGAAGTGAAGCTGATCATTCAGTGTTTTTTCGTCATAATGGCCATAATAGATGCATTTATTTGGTGGTTTATGTTGATGACATTGTTATTATAGGAAATGATCATAATGGGATTTCTCAACTCAAACAGTATTTATTTAGTCATTTCCAGACTAAGGACTTAGGGAAGTCGAAGTATTTTCTAGGGTTTGAAGTGGCACAGTCTAAGACAGGTATTGCTATTTCTCAAAGGAAATATGCTTTGGATATACTAGAGGAAACTGGCATGTTAGATTGCAAACATGTGGACACTACTATGGATTCGAATGTCAAGTTGGTTCCTGGACAAGATGAGCCATTGAAAGTCCTGATAGGTACCGAAGGTTAGTCAGTAAACTCAACTATCTCACAATCACACATCCAGACATTTCCTTTGCGGTAAGTGTGGTTAGTCAGTTCCTCCAGGCACCATGTAGTAGTCACTGGGATGCAGTTATGCGCATTCTCAAGTACATCAAAGAAGCTCCAAGGCAAGGCTTGTTGTATGAAAACAAGAGTCACTGACAAATTATTAGTTATTCAGATGCAGATTGGGCTGGTTCTCCTTCAGATAGACGATCCACATCAGGATACTATATCATGATTGGAGGGAATTTAATATCCTGGAAGAGTAAAAAGCAAGATGTGGTTGCCAGGTCAAGTGCACAAGCAGAGTATCGAGCAATGGCCTTAGCAACATGTGAACTTATTTGGGTGAAACAACTTCTTCAAGAGTTGAAGTATGGGGAGACTAGTCAAATGAAGTTAATATGTGACAATCAAGCAGCCTCCATATTGCCCCTAATACAGTTTTTCACGAAAGAACAAAACATATAGAGGTAGATTGCCACTTTATCAAACAGAAAATTGAATCAGGATGTATTGCCACTAGTTTTGTCAATTTCAATGATCAGTTAGCAGATATTCTTACTAAATCTCTCAAAGGTCCATGGATCGAATACATTTGTACCAAGCTTGGAGCATATGACATGTACTCTCCAGCTTGAGGGGGAGTGTTGAGATATGTTGAGATACTTGCCTTGATTTATTAGGATTCTTACCTTATCTCATGCACCTAATCTTTCTAATTAGCTGCTATAATCTTGTGATTATTACTAGGATCTGTAAAAATCTGTATTTTCCTATCTTGTAAACTTCTGTAAAGCTATATAAATCCCAATTAGCTTTAGGGAATAATCAAGCTCTACAATTCACTCACAATCTTCTCCTATATTCTTCTTTTTCAAGTTTCTCCATTAGAGAGAGCTTAAATTCAATTCCAGGAGATTAGAAATTCAAGCTAATTTCCACAGGCAGACCACAAAATCTGTTCCTACTTCCTACACCCACAAGCATAAATTTGCAATCAATATTTATCTGCAAAGAGTTGTTTTATGCTTAATCACTTGAGCACCATGTTTATTAACAAGTTAACAGGCCAATTATCTTTGTATCCAATTTTTTTTTCTTGTCTTTTCACAATGTTCCATTTATTAAAGGAGAAAAGATTCTTGAATAAAAATTGAGAATTGGAAATGAGAAGAAAAGTAATATCTTAATAATGAACCAGAGCAAATTTAAACAAGGCTTATTATTTGGGTTATCTGGAAAACATGATATAAATTTCAATCTATAGGTGGGTATGGGTCTGCATCTAGATAACAAACAAAACTCTAATATCTCTCTAGCAAAGCATCACTGGTTATTTATTCTTCTTTCTAATTTTATTGGAATCACTATGCATAAATGAATGAATGAATATGGCAACCACATTTAAGTCTCTAAAAAGATTGAAAAACTCTTTGAACTCTGAAGTTAAGCATTTTTAACGAAGTTGAAAGGGTATTAATGACCATGTGGACATCCAAAAATTTAAAAAAAGTAACAAATTTAATTTTCAAGAATTGCATATGGCAAGTTTCAAACAATTTATTTGTCTAAAGCACAGATAGGATACGCACACCCACCCAATGATTTCAAGACGTAAAACAAAGATCCTTCTCCTTCATGGCCAATAAGATGACCCAGATAGGTGCCTGGTCCTTCCTTGTAGTGAAGAATACTTGGAGTTATAGGCCATACAAGCCTCAATTTGTGACCTAGTTCTATTGGGACTGCTCTGACGAGTATCTGAAATTAATGCAATACTGTATGAATGAATAGAAAATAGTCTCTTCGACAGAAGGAAAAGAGAGAGAGAGAGAGAGAGAGAGAGAGAGAGAGAGAGAAAATAGAAAATAGTCTCAGGTCTGATACATTTCATCATATGCATCTCTTTTTTCTTACTTTTGAAATGTTTACTCACATAGCATGGAAACACACTAGTAATAGGCATACCTGTAAGTGTTCAGATGTGCATGGCTGGCCAGGAAAAGAAATATAATCTCGATTATTGCTTCGAATTTCTTGAAATTTGTCCACCACAAGGCTTTGAATTGCATCAAGGCTTTCTAAAGATCTCAATAACAAAGGAATCATGCACTTTTATGAAAAAAGGTAAGCCAAACATAATTATATAATGCGCACTTAAATACTAACCTTTTGCATATATCACTAGATACATGAGATTGGCAGAATAATTTGCTTCATAAAACTTGATAAGCTCATGTCTTGTATCCAGCCCTTTTGCTTTTGGTTGAACATCCAAAGATTCCACGTTCCCTGTGCAATGACAAAGGCTAAGGCACTTTTCAGCATATATCATGAGATTAGACTTGATCTTAATTGAAGAAATTTAGCTTCATTTCAGCCTGTCTCATAGAATAGATGATGTAGAACTTTAGGTTCTCACACCAAAAACACTTATTTCAATCCAAAAACAAAATATACCTAAGGAGTCTACAACCTTATATAGAGAAATAAAAATAGAAAAATAATAAACAATAACAAAGCAAATGCCCTTGTACAAGTGGTCAAAAAGAAGAAAAACCAATGGAACAGGATCTGTTGCCTTGCCCCCTTCTTAATTGTTCTTTTCAATAATTTATCAGAGTTTCAAAGAAAAATACCATATGCAAGAAAGGATTATCCTACGCTGAGTTCAAGCAACAAATATTAAAGAAAAACATGAATCCTGGCATAGGTGGAAGAGAGATAAGGCAAAATGGAAAATATCTTACTTGGGAATGTTGTCTATTGCCAAAGAAGAAGGGTTTTCAGCAAGAGAGCACAAAGGATGCATAAATGTGAAACTCTAAGTACCTTTTCAGATTGTAAAGCACTATTAGCATATTTAGGGCTACGTTCTCCAAATAAGCAGAAACTCATGATGCATGAAGGGCAAATGAAGCAAGAATCAGCATTATATTCACAAATAAGGGCATCCAACACTGAGGATAGAGAGTGGCCCAACCACAAAACAACATCACAAACAATAGCCAGTTTATAAAAATGCTTTAAAGCATAATACATATGTTATTTGCTGACCTGTACTAAATTTATGATATGGGTGTTCTTCATCACTGAGATGTTTCTGAAGCTGCACATGATAAAATAGTTTCAAGCAGAAAAAAAAAAGCATGTTTTTGAGATAATTAGTAAAAATAATTCTCATTAACAACATGGTTCTTCATACATCAAAATTTCCACATTTTCAATATATATATATGTATATATTCTCTAGTTATGTCCTAGATTGTAACAGTTTGAAATATTAAACTTTGATCCTACTTTTCTTCATCACTCACGTAATACGCCTATGAAAAAAGGATATATCAAACTGAAACCTTCTAATTAGACATCTAATTGATATCAATGATGAAAGAGTTGGACTGACTCCTCTTGCACTACTCAAGTGATGCAGAACAAATTTTAACTAATTTGCAAACATAATTGTGATGGAATAGAAATTGTGAAGTTGGGATTTTAACTTTGAAATATATGTAAATGGAATATAAGGTCTAACAATTTGATAAAGAAAAAGGATTCAAAGAAAGGAGTAAAAATCAGGCTAAGAATTTGGAAATTGTAGGCAGCAGATATATTGTAAACTGAAGAATTGAGTGATATCAGTAGCCTTATGGTAAAGGGATGATGCAAAGGCAATGGGTATAGCTTTCACAAATTAGTGAAATAAGATCTACATCATGGTTTTAAATCATGGTCGAGGCAGCCTTGGTGGTCACAGTTGCAGGTAACGAAAACAGGCCTGTAACAGCAATAATATAATAGTAACAGCCTAGTGCTACACAAATTTTTTAAAAAAATTTGCAAAGTTCCTGAAATAAGTAGATATTGTTAGATACAAGTACAACTAAGGTACATAACTATATAATAAGCATAAATACATCAAATTAGATGTTATTTTGTAATTAACAATGTATTTTAATAAAATTAATTCTTAAAAATAGTTCAAAATTAGGAAAAAAAAATAAAAACCTATAGATCAAGCAAACCAATGCTTCATATTATAAATTTAGCAATAAATCTAACATGAAACATAATTTTCTTCAACAAATATGCAAAAAATAGCAAATAATACTGATGTAGAACAAGTAAGAACAAAGAGTAAACAAGGACCAATCCTTGGAAAAGAGAACTAATTTTCAATAATTTTATTTAATCTCAATAATAATCATAGTCAAAGCTACTACATAATATAAAATTAGCTCTATGTATAGAGCTTACAACTCTAATCAATTTAGGAATAGAAACCCTAATCAAATCTAAATAGGAATACAAAATAAGATAAATTAGAAAATAATATACCTAATAATAATAAAATTCCTAAATAATAAAAACTTTTTAAATTTCCTAATTTTGTAATAATTAAAATTCCTAAATAAAATTCTAATCTTCCTATTCTGCATTATTCTCCCCTGATTGAAAAAAACTCGTCCTCAAGTCTTGAAGTACTGAATGATCACAAACTAGATATGGAGAACAAATAGTATAATCTTCTTGGACGGTAGCAACAAAATTGATTTCAAAAAGTTTACGCTCTCTTCTATATTTTTTAAAACATCTAGACAGATAAAATCAATAAAACAATAGATAAAAAGTCCTTAGGAACAAGATTCCAATTTTCAAATTCTTTTGTTGGCTCTATAAGTTTATTTTCTTCAATTTCAATTAGAGTTTCCACTGCTTGATCAGCTCCATGCTTTGGAATAAGATATTCAATAGATGAAGGTTCAATAAAAAAAATTTGAATTTTTCAATTTTAGACTCTTCAAACTTAGGTTCTTCAGGTTGCTCATTTTGTCCTCATTTTCATCTTCAAGTTGCCCTACAAATTCTTTTCGTTCATCTTCAAAGTCAAACTTCTTTTCTTGTTTTGCGATTTTAATTTCTTGTTCAAGTTCTCGCACAACTACCGATAACTTATTAAGCTCTATTTTTGATAACTCATCAACCTGTATTTCTACTTTTGATAACTTATCAAGCTTTGCTTTCATTTTTTTATACCTGAAATCACAAGTTCTTTCCTACATTCTTCGAGCTCTCTTTCCTCAACTTGTAAAAATTATTGTAAATCTTCATATTCCCTTTCCTTATCTAGCAAAGTCTGTCTAACTTCTCGATATTCACCATGTAAGAAAAAACATCTTTCACGCGCGCAGCTATATCTATAATTATCTATCCAATGACATAGAGATAATAAAAGACCCTTATGAAATCCAAAGTCATAATTAATTTCTTCAAGAACATTTTTGTAGTAATTAATCTCCTCTTCTAGCCTCTCAATATAAGCTTTCATGGCATTTTAATTAAGAAAACACACCTTACTTTTAAAAAAAAAAAAAAAACTCAAAATTCTGCTTTTAAGAGTTATTTCTGCTAAAAACAAGGGTGAGCTTGTTGGCTGTGGAAGCTGATCCAAATACCCGATCCATCGGGTTAAAGATCTAGGTGCATCAAACTGAAGTTCCAACGACGCGAAAAGACAGATCGGCTGACGATGAGTTGCTGGGTTCTTCTAGTTTTCAACTCTTTTTTTTTTTTTTTGAACTATAGGGAGCAAGGAAAAATTTTGAAGGACAAAAAAATGATAGGAATCTAAGGAATGGGAAGACTTGAATGGGAAGTCTGGTAATTTTACGGAAAATGATGAAAATTTGGCTCAATTTTAGGCTCTGATACCAAAATTGATGTTGTACAAGTAAGAACAAAGAGTAAATAAGAATCAATCCTTGAAAAAGAGAACTAATTCTCAACAATTTTATTTAATTTCAATAATAATCATAGTCAAAACTACTGAATAATATAAAATTAGCTCTATTTATTGAGCTTATAACTCTAATCAATTTAGGAATAGAAACCCTAATCAACTCTAATTAGGAATACTAAATAAGATAAATTAGGAGATAACATACCTAATAATAATAAAATTCCTAAATAGTAAAAACTTTTTAAATTTTCTAATTCTGAAATAATTAAAATTCCTAAATAAAATTCTAATATGCCTATTATGCATTAAATACTTAGCTTCTGCGAGTAGTTATAGGGAATAGTGATATTTATGATGATCTTAGCTTAAAAAAGAATAAGAGAGAGATTTATAGAAAGAAGGAGAAGTTTAGGTGAAATTTTAAAAGAAAATTTGATAGAAACAATAGCCAGAAGGCTGGAATACAGAGAGTAAAAAAAAATGAAGAAAACATTGCTTGCATGTGCCTTTACCAAGTTAGCATTACTTAATGGTAAGTAACTTAAGTAATGGTGGCAATAGCCATTATCAATGGAATTCATAATCTGCTTTTAAATAATGGGGTAAAGGGTGAAGGCCCCTTGAAAAACCTGTAAATAACAGTCGTAATGTATTATATATGGCAACACTACTCTAAGAATACAAAACATTAATAAGAGCAACTTTCTAGGCTTGCAAGGTGAAAACGCAAATATATTGTGCAGTCATGAGAAATTAGGAAAAAATGTAGGACTTTCACTTTATGGAAATATTAGTGATGTGTGATAAATGATAGGTTTTTGTCACTTGATATAATGAAGATGAAGATTTAACAAGAATTAAGAAGTTGACTATCTAAAGCCTTACATATGTTTTACTCAAAAGTCATAATATAAAATTGCACCGGCTTTCAATCAACAGGATCTCACATGAGTGTTTTACAATATAAGAACCCCATGTTGCCAAATTAAATATTGCATAACTAAGAACAACTAATTCATTTTTTTTCCTCCTAAGTCCACCATAAGACTTGGTACAAAAACATGGCAACATGAAAATGTGCAGTTGTTCATTTAGCTATGAAGGTATTGAATGATAAAAAAAATGTGCACCTTCCAAGGCCAAGAGCTACTAATTACATAACTAGTCCTCAAAATCACAAGCCTCTTTTTATTCTTTTTTTCACCTCTTTCTAGATGTCTTGTGCACACCCTTGTAATCAAAGAAGCACCATTTATGTGCCATGTAAGAAGAAAACAACAATAAGTAAACTCGTCCATTTTTTTTTATAAAAATGTAACTCGAAAACACCTAAAATCATAAAATGTAAAAATGCTCAACTATAAGACAAATTAGAAAATTGCGATCAAAGAAGAACATATACACTGTAAATTACACATACAGGAATAGAAAAGAACCATCAATGCATAAAAAATTCAAAGCATAAAACCTAACAGTGTAGGTAAGCCTTTTTGTTATAGAAGAATAGAGTGAAGAAGAAACAGCAGAGGAAAGCATCTTGTAATAAATAGAGCAATGTATTGAAGAAGCAACTATTGAAATTTAGAAGGATAGAAAAGATAAGAGAAAATGGTAAGAGAAGGATTTAGTGGTTCAGCTACGAAGAGACTACATCCACAAACATAAAATCTCAAAAGGGCTACATTTTATTCACTTATGCTGTATATTAGCATAATACATAAAAGTCCACATTTATAATGAAAGATACAAGATACATATGATATCACATAAATCACTCCTTATCAAGCCAATTATTTTGCTAATTAATTACATGATTTTCTCATAATCATATCTCACAATTAAGGCAAATTTCAACAATTCCAACAGCAACAAGAGAAAAAGTTCCAGTTTAAGCAAATATAAGAAATGGAAAAATTTAGCCTACAAGATAAAGAATCTATCAAGCAAAAATATAACTAAGTAGTTGAAAAAACAAGAACAAAACTAGACGAAGGAAAAGCATGACTTCTTGCCACCCAAAATTAGAATATTGAGTTTTGGTAACTTCATTCACTGGATCTAAGTTTTATCTTCCTTTTCATCTCATTTCTCATTTATCAGACTTCATAAGATGACCACAAGAAGTTGAGAAGTAAAGATGATGCAGAGAAATTCCAGAATGGACCGATTAAGAAATGCTAACATCCATATAAAAGTGGAGGAAGCAATAATGGGGATGATTTCAGATAGGGTTAGCTAAGATGACATAGCCAACCAACATAAAACTGTGAATGCGCTGCTGGGTTCAAGTAAAGGAAAGGAACAGGAGATAGATAGACAAAAGAATATGCGGACTGAAAGCATAACTGTAATAAAAACTTGGTTCTAAATAGATCTCATTGTAAGAAACAAATCCACACCGTAGAACCTAACTAGTTTGGGAATGGGATTTAGTTCAGGTGAATCCTTTTCACCACCACATCGTTATCTCTGTTCCACCTATCCTTAAGGTATTGGGAAAGGGGTTTAATTCATGTGAATCCTCTTTGCCAAATCCTTATATCCTTTACATCTATCCTTAAGGCATTTACATTACAAATGGAGGCATCCCAATCCTCATATATAAATGGCTGGAGCTCTGATGGCAAGAAAAGTTGTTGATACCTGGTGAATTCTCCAAACATCAGACAACAAATTTTTCTGATTCTCTACATGAGACACAGAGAGAGAGAGAGAGAGGGATTAATTGGTAATAATAACTATATTATTAAAAAAAGATGAAACAAGAGGCACTTAAGAAAACAGAGGCACTTTCAAAATTAGCTAACCAGAATCAACAGCTTTAATCTCCCTCATGGTTGAATCAGCTAACAACAATGGTTCAAGAAAGAATTGTGCAAACCTGAATGGTAATCAGAAGTGAAAAGCCATGCTCATAAACTTTATGATGAACACTTGCAAAAAGTAGCAGCTAGCAAAATAGGAACCGCAGCATTTAGGATTTACCTATCCAAAGCCTCCTCAAAACAATCACTATTAATATCAAAATGATAGTTGGTGTGCTCAGAAGTTGTATATGCATTGCACCGGCCTCCATTCTATGACATAACAAGAAAAACACATTGAGAGCATAGTTTAGCTAACATGAATAAGCAATCTTATAGGGACATGGTATCAAGTTACAAACCAAAAGCAATTCATGCTTATCTTTTCCTTTCAAGGATGATTAAGCATTTAAAGGCAAAGACTTGGTGTCAACTATAGTTGGAGGAAGTGTGGGGTAATTTTTATCAACATGTCCCTTAACTTGGAAGGTTGTTTCATTTTCATCCCTCATTTTCAATTCATTACAAAAAAAAAAATCCTTAAACGTTAATTTTGTTTTACAATAATCCCTCTAACCTGTAATAGCAAGTTTTAAGATTAAAACTAATGAAATTATCCTTTTAGCCCTCTCTTTCAAAAATTAAAGTACCATTTTGCTTTCTTTCTCTCTCTCACCTTTACAATCAAATTAATTAATAATTATTTATCAATAAAATTATTTTTCATTATTAAAATTATTAATTATATGTTATTTAATATTTATTATTATTTAATAAAATTTAATTAATTTGTTGTGAATTGTGAAGGACCACCATTTCAAATACCAATGGCACCATTTGGACCTATTAAGAAAATACCAATGACATCACAACAATTTACTTCCTAGAAAAGATGAGGATTTATCCTTCGCTGGAAAATGTTGAATCTGTATTTGTAGACATCACGTAATAGCTTAAAGGGATCTTTTAATTAGAAACCTACTACTGCAGGTTAAAAGGACTTTTTATGAAACAAAATTAAAGTTTAGGAATTTTTTAGTAACAAATTGAAATTAAATGATAAAAGTGAAACATGAGATAAAGTTCAAGGACAGGGTATAAAAATTACCCAACAAAACCATGACAACTCCCCAACAAGGAGTATGAATAAAGAGTTAAATGTGAAAAGATAGACAAGAAAAATTGTCCTCCTCAACAATAATAAAGCATCTCTTTATGTCACACATAAATAATCAAATAAGAAACAAAAATGAGTGAGAGAGAGAGAGAACCTAGGTCCAAAATCACCTTCTACTTAACAACACCAGTAAGATATGAACAAATATACACATTGCTTGACCTTCAAACATAGTAGTTGATATTGTATATATTTATAGTATTTTACTCAATTAATTTGGTTTTTTTTTATTATTTTTGAGTGCTTTGATTAGTAATTTTTCATCTTTATTAGCATTGTTGTTAATTTTGTTGATCTTAGTTTAATTTTGGTGTTTTCATTTTGTTTTAGATGAAAAATAATCATATTTATTAAAATGCATTGAGGGTCAAAGAAGAAGTTTCTAATGCACCAAATTCATGCCCAAGCTGTGAACAAGGGAGCATTTCACCACCAAGGTGTGAGTCTTGCGCATAGTTGGAGAAAATTTGAAGAATTGAAGGAATTGGGCATCAGAACGAATCTCATGCCCAAGGTGTGAAAACAAGGATCATGCATGGCCTAGGTGTGAAACCTTCAAGCAACATATTTTCTCCCTTAAACAACCTTGATAGGGGGACCAGCAAAAGGGGATGCACTAGAACCCTTTTTTGGGAGTTTCTAGCAGCTAATTCTCATCCATTCTTGACCCTAACCTCCCAAACACTCTCTAGAACCATCTTTTGGAGGAGGGAGCAAGCTTTTGAAGGGAATTTCTTAAAGGATTTGGATTTGGAGAGGGGTTTCTACATCAAAGTCTTTTAAGAGTTCTTCTTCCTTTTCTTTTGTTATTTTTTTTTTCATTGGGAACCCATTTGATTTTGTTATGTTTAGTTTTAATTTCATTAATTTTGTTTTGGTTTTTGATACCATGAGTGGTTAAGTTGCTTAGCTAGGGATTTGATGTAACTTGACCTTAATTTCATCTTGATATTTTGATCTATTTTCTCTATTATAGCAATTGATGGTTGTTCATGTTTTTAATGCTTTTAGGTGTCAGAAATAATGCTTGATTGATCTTTGATTCAAGATTTGACTAGGAAGTAGGTTGTGAATGTTGTTGAGATAACCGTTAACATAGATTTTTAGCTAAGAGTGAAAACTAAGGCTAAATGTTATGGGTTGTTTTTGATAACTTGGGTTTTTAATACTTTAGTTGACGAAACACCTCTTATTGGGAAATTTGAGATGTTTTTGTTTATTAAAAGGTTTAATGATGCCTGAAAATGATTATTAAACACATATGTGTTACTGCCCTTGCTAGGATAGTTAAATTGATTATATGACAAAATTGATTAAAGTTGCATAATGGGTCAAGTGAAATCAAAATTTCTAGCTTCTTTTTAATTTGGTTTAGATTTATTTTTCCTTGTGTTTGTTTTACATTTTTCAATCAAAGTTAATTTTAGTTTAATTTTAATCTTAGCTTAAATATAATTTCTTTGAGTTAAGTTGAGTCGATAGTGTAGATATTAGTAAAATTTACATATACTTTGGTAATTAAACACAATTCTCATGGAACGATATTCTACTCTTCACTGTATTACTTATGCCATTCCGTGCACTTGTGGATACGTACCAGCACTATCATAAAATGTAAAATATTTCCCTTATTCATACGATCAAAATATGAAGAAGTATCAAAAGATATACAACAATATTAAGGCTCTGTTCACTTAATGTTAAATAATAATAGCTTTGTTTCTTTCATTAAAACCCTTGCTAAAGAATATTTACTTTGGAATATTATAAAGCTATAAAGACCCTTCATTGAATAACATAAGCTCCGAATACAGTAACATCTCTAGTGTCAACAGACTTTGAAAAGAAAAAACTAAAAACATGTAGAGCCTTTTGTATGCTACATCTTGCAATATCCAGTCTTCCCTAGGCAAACCAAGATAAGAGTTATAGTTACCAAATCCCTCTATTTTGTCTGACTCCCTTATAAGATCTTTTACTAGAACAATTGTTGCATGGCTTCATCCCAAATACCTTATACCAAACATGGCTTATATGTTTTTATGCAAATGATTCTTATATGTGGGAATAATGACTAAGCTGCCTATTTTTTCTTTTGGGTGCACAAATTTTATTTTTTTTTTTTGGTAATAATACACAATTCAATTTTATTCAACTATGGGATTGTGAGACCAAATAAAAATAATAATAAATTATAGTTTCATATAAATATGTAACACAACAATGAGTATGGCAAAATCCTTAAAAAAGAAAAAAAGTAGTGTACCTCCGCAATATACTTCTTATAACTACCCTCCAATGGATATTTTTCACTAGCATAAAACAACATATGTTCTGCAATAAAAATATTATGTGAGAACATCAAAAGACATTTACCAAAAATGTAAACATATACAATAAATAGAAATTGCTTTTGAGCATAAGTAGGAAACTTTCTAAGTTATTACCATCAATATTCACTTACTTGGTATCATGGGTTAGAAACATAAGCCCTTTCTAGCAAAAAAGAAATCCAAGTCATTCTTATAACTACCCTAAGCATAAGCAATTAAACATTCAAGTTTCAACTATAATCAAGGTACCTATGTCTTCTTTTTTTTTTTTTTTTTGTTTATTTTCCTTCTTATGGATTCAAGGTTTTATTAATTGAAAGAAATTGCACATTTCATGCTTAGGCTTTTTTTTTTTTTGGCTTCACTTGGAACTTTTTGTATTTCCTTGATCACTACTTCTCTTTCTTAGATGGACTACATTAATTTCATTGGTTGAGAGAGAGAGAGAGAGAGAGAGAGAGAGAGCCATAGGGTTGAGTGTAATTCAATTTAAGCTGAATTGCCAGCTCAATAAAATTTAAAAAAAAAAAAAAAAAAAAAAAAAAAAAAAAAAACCTGAATTATCTAAGCAATGAATTTCAGTTAATATGGTTCAACTTTTAAGCAACGTGGGTTCATTTTGGTTTTCACTTTTAAAAATCAAAATAACTTACTCAATTACATTTTTATAATTATATTTTAAATACCATATATAATTGTATCAATTTTTTTGCAGGTTGAAAAGTAAAAGCACAAAGTCAAATAAACTAAACAATTCTAATTATATTATTTTTTATTTGATTAGTTTAGTGTTAGAAATTTTTTGAACCAAATAAACTAAATTGATTGAATGATCAATTCCAAAGTTTAGAGTCATGTATATTGCATGAAATGTTTAATAATTGAATACGTATGCAATTAAAAATTAAATGGAAATTTCTCCAAACCAACTATATGATATTTACTTTAAATAGATAAACAACAAATATTTATTTCCTATAAAATACTAACTCATATTAATTAGAATTTTTGAAATTGTAAGATATTAATATTATACGTAATTAGAATTCTAATTGTGTATTCAATAAAACTTTCTTTGAAGCCTAAAGGCATGTGAAATTTGTTGCACAAGATTTAGGGTAATACTCAACAGGTGAAATTTTTATCATTTTTTGATGTGAAATTTTTAAATTTTAAAGAAATAATCATTATTTTCGTTCGTGTATATTAAACAGTACATACTCTTAGACTTTCAATTTTGAATACACAACAATTATATTTTGTATTAGTAGTAAATTTCAATTTTTATCTAAAATTTATTTCATTTATAGTTTTGGATTTCACATAATCATTAAAAAATTATATACTACTTTAACGCGTGTTGAATAAATTAACAATGATTTTTAGTAATATTTATAGTTGAATATTTATGTTATAAACTAACTGAAAAAAACACTATGAATTCCCATTATAGGATTAATAAATAATAAATATGCCAGATAAATTTCAATAATTGTCCTAGAACTTATAAGATTATAACACCATAGTTCATCAACTTAAAAATTTAACATAAAACTCCTTTAATTTTTAAATTTTGCACATTAAAATTCCTCTAACTTTCAATCACCGGTTTTCTAATTAAATGCTGACATGTACAAATCTAACGTGGCGCTTAGTAAACATTTTTCTCCTCTCTCTCATGCCACGTATGACAAGACTATCATTCAACTTTACTAATTGTAACGCCATTGACCTTCAAATTTGTTATTTATAACACCATTGTCCTTTAACTTTGTTATTTGTAACACTATTATTGTCCCACGACTTTACATCAATGCAATACCATTATTGTTTAAAACTACATTTTCATAATCTCATCCAATATAGATACACCATATAATTTTTAATCTTAATTTATCTATTGAGCAATATAATTTTTACTATCTTTTTCAACTTTTATTAGTATATTTAACTTTTTTATATTTTTTATTATAAATAGTATATTGTTAAAAAAAACACTAATTAACAATATTTTCTTTTTTTTTAATAATATGCTATTTATAATAAAAAAATGAAAAAAATTTAAGAATTGAGGGAGTTTTATATTACATTTTTAAGTTGAGAAATTATGGTATTACAATTGTATAAGTTCAAGGACAGTTGTTGAAATTTACCTTAAATATGTCATAAATAGAGATATTAAAAAGTTATACAATAATAAGCATGCATCCATTGACATACGCAGAAATTTTAGTTTGAGGGCCCAATAAAAAAATACATATCATTTTTGAAAAATAAACATAGATTATGTATTAAGTTGAAAAAAAAATTAACAATCATTGAGAATTTAGACTACATTTAATAAATCAACAAAAAATTTTTAATTTTCATATTAATAAATATGTTATCTCAAATTTTTTAGCATTAACTATTTTTTTAATTACACAAATCTTGATATTAAAAATCATAAAATAGAGACAAATTTCTTTAAAAATATTATCTATGAAATTTGTACAAATTCACTAAACTAAACTATGTTATTAAAGCACTATTAGAAATTTAATGAAACATCACAATAATTAAATGAGATAGAAATTGAGAGAGTACACATCAAAATATATATTTGTTTTATCAAAACATTCGAATTAAATTGAAATTTCTAACTCTTATGCTTTAGAATAAGTTTGATTTAAAAAAAAATCTCAAAATCAAAGACAAGTTAAAGGTCTAGATTATTTCTAGCTATAGATTGTTACCTTTTTTCTAGTTAAATCACTAAACAAATCATTTAATGAAAGAGAAAAGGGTTTAATTTAGTTTTTAAAATTTTTGGACTACAAAGACCATAATAGCCACAATTTCATTTGAAATTTCAAGCGGCCCAATGACCTCCTAGCCCCATATATGGGTTCATCCCTACATGCATCATAAATTGTCAAACTATCATGTGCCATATGATAAACTAAAATTAGTTATCAATTTTTTTTCTATTAGGACTTCTATGTTAAAATATAAATTATAATTCTAGTCTTATTATTAGTGAGAGATAGGCTTAAAAAAAATGTGGGTTTCACAATTTATAACTAAAATTTTGATTGAGCATGATGATGATTTGCGAAATGAATAGCATTATATTTTATAATTTGTAGATGAGTATATATATTATATTAATTTTTTCTAATAATAAAACAATATGATTTGTTGATTTATGTTTTAATATATCAAATAGCTATTTATTTACTATAAATTTTAATTAATGAGCATTCATAATTTTAATATTATTTATATTCTTTTAATTTTAATGTATGCATGTGTGTTTATTTTGACTTACAGTATCAGAAGAGTAAAAACCATACATTAAAATTTTGATTACTATATTTGACACAGAAGGAAAACTTTTAAGGTATAAGAACATAGGAAGGGATGTTCAAAATCTTTTGATTAAATTTTTCAAATTTTGTTCAAAATCTTTTTAAAATTTTACACAATCATCAATGGAATGGTTAAAAAAAAAAAAAAAGCGATACATGCATCAATTGATTGTAATTCAAAATATAATATTTAAGAGAAATTAGATAAAACGACTACAAAAAAAGATAATTAATATTCCTATATTTTATGATGCAAAGTGCAGATTTATTTTTGTTTACTACAACTTTTAATGTAGCAACCAAAAATTAATTTTCAATGTAAATATAATAATGTCAATTAAAACATTAAAAATGTAAAATCATAATAGTTATTTTTGTTACTTAATATAAATATTTGCATATTGAAAAAAAATTTAAAAAAAAAAAAAAACTAGTAGACTTAGGGTTGTGGTTGTGCACGTTATTGGACACACCAAACCCAACCCAAGAATCAAACCAAAGCATAGAACTAAATTTATGTTACTTTTCGGTCTGATACTGATTCTTTATTAAAATTCAAAGTAAACTAACCAAAAATTAAACCAGACCGAATCGAAGCCAAAACCAAATTCATACATATATTTTTTATATCTTTTAGATACATTATAAAATTTCTATGTACATAAATATATGCAATTGATTTTGTTATAATTAATTAAGCTATGCAAAAATAAATTATAAGTTATATAAAAAAAAATAAATCACTTATTTCATTTATTTCTATTAATAATCACACATTAATAAATTTGAATAATTTGATTAGAATTAGTTTTTTTTTTAATTGTAATGGTATAGATGAGATTTCTTTATAGGTAAATGTTATTATCTAAATTCAATTATTACAAATTTACCTCGCATTATGAGACAAGATTTCAATTACTAGCTATCAATTAATATATATTAGTAATAATAAGATTTTTTATTCATTAATATAATAAGAATTATGTTAAAATAAAAATAAAAAAGTCTTTGGTAAAATGACAACTAACTTTAAAATCCAGCTCGACTCTCCATGACAGAAATTGTATAAATCTTTTCAAGAAACAAATCCAAACAAGAATCAAACTGAAACATTAAAAAATAATGTCTTTTTTAAAATGTCGTATAAAATCACTAAACTTTTAAAATCAACTAACTGTATAAGTTCAGGTACATTTATTAAATTTATCCAATAAGCAATCAAACCTATATTAAATCGGTGAAAAAAGCATAAATCCAACCATGCACAGTAAGTGTAACATTTCCAGTTTTTAATGGAGTGAAAGGTGAAGGAGAAATTGAAGTATACCGAGGAAATGGGCGACTCCTTCGAGGCCAACGGGGTCGCTGAAGTAGCCTACACCAACATCCATGGAAGCAGCACTCTGTACTCCAACGCGAGAGAGAGAGAGAGAAAGAGAGAGAGAGAGCTGTTAACATGGATTAAACTACCAAATATAAAAGAAAACAATCCGTAGATGAGAGGCTAATCATAAATTTGCCTTATCGGTATCGGGATCGCTGATGAGGAGCACCTCAAGAGAGTTCTTAAGGACGATCCTCCTATACTCTCTCTTGTCCGTACGCGGTTTCACTATCTCCACCTCCTCCTCCGTCGCCATTCTGATCGTCGCTACTTGTTTTTCAGAGAGAGCAGAGAAAAGAGAGAGAGAGAGAGAAACGGAGTAAGCGCAAGTCTTCGCTTTGGTGTTTTATTGTGAAGACGGAAGCAAAGGCTCAGAAATGATGGAAAACAGAGTTTTGGTAGTTTTCATTTATTTATTTTTTTTATTTCCACGTGAGACAGCGACTTTGACCAAGAAGACAATTATATTTGATGCTTTTTTTTTTTTTTTGGCTACACCAATGCACGCTGCCTTATTCCTAACATGTCTGGCAGCAATAGCACTCAGATACAACCAAGGGAGGAGAGATTTTTTTTTCTATTATTTTGAAATTATTACTTTTATTATCTATATTATTGTTATTAAAAAAATGTTAAATATTAAAGCATTAAATCCGCTTTTAAGAAAGAGTTTTTAGGATAAATTATTCCCCATAATATGACAATATTCATGATTTGAGTTTTTTTATTTTCAAATTTAAAACTTGAGGCTGATGAAATGAAATGAAAAAAAAAAACATCAGATAAGTTTTGAATTTTTAGTAAATGATGAAATAAATTTTTAATTAATTTTTACATTAAAGAAATTTTTATATTTTTTTAATTAAGATCAAATCATTTTTCCCTAATAAAATATTATTAATGAAAAATATAATGAATAAAAATTGTTTAATATGAAAATTATTATTTTTAATATTATATTATTTAAAAAGATAAAAAAATAATATTTTATTATTGAAAAAAATGGTCACAGGGTATCTAGAGGGACACTTTGATGGTAAGTTTGTAGATTTTTTTCTTTTTCTAAGTTGCTATAAAATGAGAGAGAATAAATAAAAGTCCCATCTTAGGATTTCAAGAGTTTATCTTTGAGAGGGAAAATATTCTTCTTGTATAAAGAGATTATAATTAAGGGTACGCATCCTATTAACTGAATCAAATTTTGAGTTAATTGATTTTAAAAATATTAATTGAATTAAAATAAAATTAAAAAAAATAAACTTAAAAAAATTCATTGATTATTAGTTATAATTGAATTAATTAAAAAATGTATAATATCATTTATTATTAGTTATAACTGAATTCATTAAAAAATATAATATATATTATATTATTTATAAATTAATAAAATATTAATAAGAAGCATTTTAATTATTTTTATTTATAAAACTAATAAATATAATTTATTATTAATAAAAGAATAATTATAAATTAAATATTATTAATAAAACTATAAAAATAATAATTATAAATAATATATTGTTAATAAAATTATAATTAAGATATTAATTAACATAAATTTGATTATTCAGATTAATTCGATTACTAAATTAAAAGTAACTGAAAATAAAAAATTTTTAAAATTATTAATTATAAACTAAACTCATTCTTGTTAAAATAATTGAATTTCATCAATTCAATTTAGTTATTCAATTGTAATCGAATAATACAATTCTTAATGATTATTAATTATTATTTACATTCAACAATTAAACCAAATAATCCTTTAATAGTTTCCATAAATGTGTAAAAAAAAATGATAATTCTCGATTATTTTGTTTCTATCAAACATTGAATGTAGACTTTTCTTGTCCAAATCATATTGTGTAGGATCGACTTGGCCAAGTCAAAATGCATGTTATTCAACATGACACTAGTCAACATCATCTCATCTAACATGAATCTAGCAGCAAATCTTAAAAAAAAAAAAAATATAAATCACATATCAAAAAATAAGAAAATATTATATAAAGTATATTCTTACAATTGCACTCAATGATGGAATACATATCTCTCTATATAAATGACTAAGCAATTATTTATATAACACCCCTAATTTTTAAATTAATTATTTTATAGATAAATATTAATATTTTATTTTTTAAAATTTTAAAAAATTATTTGAAATTTTTCGAATTTTAAAAATCAGGCTTGATTTGCCGAAAATGTGAAATTTTGATGATTTTTTAAAATTAATTTAAAGACCACGTGGTAAAACTAAAAATATATTTATACTCTACGAATTTTTTTGAGTTTTCTGAAATTTTTTCGGAATTTTAAGGCCTCATTTTTTGTCCCAAGACAGAGTAAAAATTTAATTTTGGATATCCTGAATCGAACCAATCGAATTGAACCGAATCAAACTGGTCTATTCTTTCTTTTCTTCCTCTCCTCTCTCTCTCCCCGACGCTCCCTCTTCCCCCTCCTGTTTCTCTCTCTTCCCTCTCCCTCCACACCGACCACTGCCTCCCCATCCCTCCCCGCATCGCCGCCGACCTTCCCTACCCCTCCCCCATCTCCGGCTGGCCTCCAGACCATCGGAAAACCATTCGAAAGTCTCCCCTCTCGCGTGCAACTCTTCATATTCTCGGGCCGAACCCGACAAATCCTGTCACCGATTGGACCGAGTCTTATCCCAAAACCCATCTACACTTCGAGAGATTTTCATAGACACCAATAACACAAAAATCCATCTAGCAGTTTTGTCTAATTTTTGTCCGAGAAGTTTTAACCCATTTTTTATTTTTGGGCTAAATTTCTTGCAAACTATGAACTCCACGAAAAATTCGACAGTACCGGAGTGCTCCTTTGGATGAGAGTTTCGCGACAATACCCATTTCAAATTTTTTGGACACCGTTTTTTAGTAGGTCTCACGGAACTTTGCAGTGTTTTTTCAGGCATTAAATGAGCTTAATAAATTCCGTAAAAATTATGTACTAACTCCCGTGTTGTCAGCTTCACGTAGGTATGCTCGTTTTTGCAGAAATTCGACAGTTGCTCGAGTCTGTAATTTCAGGCCGAGCAGGTAGCCTAACGGAAAAGCTTCACAATTGGGTTGAGATTATAGGCTACTCCACCATTTTCAGAGGTTCCAGACACATTCCCAGGGTCGAAATTGGCATAGATAAACCTAAATTCTAATTTTTCTTAATTATCTAGTGCCTGATTTTGATTAAAAATCTATAAAATATTCGTGGTAGGTTACCAAATTATAATTCTTTTTGCATTTGCTTAATAATATTGCTAATGACTGCGGGGCTAAATATTAGAATTTTTAGAACTCATTTGGGTAGTCTTTGCAAAAGGGTTATTTATAGGGACTAAATTGTAATTTTTTAAATTATGGTTGTTGACTGTTTGGATGTGTCCAGTAGGGGCCATGTGATGTGATTGAGTTGTGATTGTGTGATTTGTGGATATAGAAGTGTATTTTGAACCATTTTGCAGGTTTGGTAGATCCTAGGTATAGGGAAGACTCTGCCGGATTTTCGACATAACTTTAGGTGTCTTTAGTCCTTTTTTAGCTTATATTGAGTTAATTATAATAAATAATTATAATATAATTGTCAGGTGAGCCAGGACAGCCTTCCTCCTCTACTCAGCCACCACAGTAGCTGGCTCAAGTATTGTGAGTAGATATTTATTTTATTTATAATTTCAATATTATTATATTCTTGGCAAACTCATGCATCACTTATATTTATATTTATGTAGTTAAATATTAGGCATGCCTTAATTTGCATTTATACTTGTTGGTACTTGTTTAGTTACTGTGTTTGATAATCTGGAGTTGTGTGTGTGAGTGCGTGTGTTTGTGGTATATGTGGATATGGGTAGGACGGGTATATCGGCTTGAGCTAGTCTCGCTTAGGGCTCGGTCCTTTTTGAGGAAGTCGAGGTGAGTACGGCTTTGAGTTGATCTCACTGACCCCCGCATATGGATTATTAAGCGAAAGTCCGACTCGAGTTGATCTCGCTGGCAGGCTTTGGATTAAGAGAGCTGGGTAGGGGAATCAACTCCCCATTTATGTATAGATATGACATGAGTGCGTGAGTGCTCCAGATTATCTTTAATGTGAATTAATGTGATTTGTTTGACTTGTATGGAATGATGCATTTCATTCATACGGATGCATTAGAATTATATAGTTATAGAAATTATAAGTAAAATAAATATTTACTCTCTGAGTCGAACGCTCACTCCTGTTCATCTTATTTTTCCAGGATACAGGAGATTTTTTATTGAGTTCTAACCCGCCTCTCTCCCTCGCAGGTCAACTATTAATGTCTGTGATGTTTTGTGTAATTTTTACTAACTCCTCGAATTTCGCATGTGTTAGAAGTATTTATTTGATTTGGGTCTGTACTATAATTGCCGTGTTAGATCTGTAAACTTATTAACTGCATGTACGATTGGATTGGATGAGGGAGCTGAGCTCCCATTTGATTTTATGATATTATGAGTATGTGGAGGGTGAGCTGAGCTCCCCATATTGTTATATATTGTGTTTACAGGTTGGGCGAGTCAAAAACTCCCCGTTGTATGGTCCATGTTATGGCTGGACTCTGTCCGGTTGTTTTCCTAAAATTGGGCTTAATATGGGTCTTAAGATTGGGATAAGGAATAGTTAGGCTTACTACAGGTCTCGGGAGCTTTAGGCTGGCCTAGGTCTTAGTGCCGGTCTGGCCCATCGGTTGGGTCGTGACAAATGTGGTATCAGAGCTTAGGCTCTAGATTCATGGGGAATTTATGTATAAAGTTTTGGGAAGAGTTTGATAGGAGTCACATGAAGAAAATAGGATCCACATTTGTCCTTGCATTGTCATCCTTGCTTCTAGTTTCTGCTTCATATAATTGTGTGTAAATATGAGTCTATAGAGCTGTGTAACATGCAGTTTTAAATTTTGTGGGCTAATGCTGCTGAATTTCATGAAAATACGTAGAAGTAGAAGAGCTGCCACTATACCAGAATGGGATGTGCCAGACGAGGTGTCGGCACAGGATGAGGCACCTGCCTCGAGGAGGCGAGGCAGGAGACCTAGAGCTGCTCAAGTAGAAGAGCAATAGCCACTAGTTCAGGAACAGTCTTTTATAGCCCAGGGTCCTATGGTGTAACGCCCTCACTTTAGGTAGTCTATACATTCTACTGTTCCGACGACTAATGTCTGTTCGGACAGCTAGGATGTCTGGAACTATACTCAAACTAGAGTGAGGAGACATAAATTGACTGAATAAAAACTAAGAAAAATCAAGGAAAAATAAAAAAGCAAATTGCAACTCGGTTAAATGAGCCGGGTTCACAGCGATAGGTGACCGTACTGGAAAGCAACTGCGAAGACAGTTGCTGACCCCAGATCATTGAGAAACCCTAGGAAATAATTTTTGGGACTCCAGTAAATAGTTATTGAGGTTTAAAAGACATTAAAAATGTCAAAGAAAACTCAAGGAAATTTAGTTAATCGGTACAGACGAAAATAACCTGATAAGCTTAACGAAGGGCATTTTGGTCATTTCAAACCCAGAGTTGAATTTTTTACCTAAATGTCAATTAAAATGAGAGGGATTAAAACACATAAAAATAAATTAAAGTTATGAATTTATGTATGGAAATGAGAAAAGAAAGAAGAAGGGATAAGAAATTAAAAAAAATGTAAATTTATTTATGATATCATAAATACAAAATTAAAAATTTTGACCAATAAGAATTAGACAACCTTACATAAAGAGATAAAAAAGAGTTAAAAGGAGACAAAATAAATTAAAAGACTCATTTTCTTCTTCCCACTTCTCCCATGGCCGAAACCCTCTCCAAGTGTTCTTCCTCCATTTTTGTTTAATTGAGCTCAAATTCTCCTCTTCTCTCACCATATTTCCCATAAATCTCTTCATTAAAAATCATCCCCACACCATAAACAAGACTTTGGCTGCCAAGAAGTAAGGAAATCTCAAAATTTACACAAGTCAAGAAGTGATCATCAAGAGGTTAGTGCCTAAACAAGTTTCTTTCTTCTTTAACTAGCTTAGGCATGTTAACTTAAGTGTAAATTTTATGAAATTAAAAGAAAACTTGGAGTATGTAGAAATTTGATTTTTGGCAGCCATGATGTAAAGTGGAAATTGATGCTTTTAATTGATATAAATTAGCTTAGTGATGTTGATTGATGAGTTTATATATATTGGAAGTGAACTTGCATTGAGTTGGTATGGTGTTGAGAATATTGAGTTAGGATTTTGACCTAATTTTGGTACTTTTGCATTATGGCTTGAAATTGAGCATGTTGAGATGAATTTTTGATTATTTGAAGTGCTATGAATGTGAAATGAAGTTTGGGAGTTGGAAGGATTTGAAATTGGGAGTGCAATTTCTCTTGCAGGAAATTCGGACCTATGAGTCCAGTGAGGTTTTTGAACCATAAATAGAGTGTGTTGCTCTAATTGGTATGAGGCTAATTGAAGATGAAACTAGGGTCATAATGTCCCATTTTTCATGAAGAAACCATGCCCAAAAACTGTCCCTAACCTGGCCTAAAATTGACTTGAATTTAGGTAACCTTAATTTAGACCTGGAAAAATGACCGAATGAACAGTAAATGTTCAAATGGCCATAACTCACACTAGGAAGGTCAGAATGACCTGATTCTTCAACCATTGGAAAGGTTAGACATAGGATCACATTTTTCATGAAGAACATAGAACCCAGATCTACCTCTAACCAAGTCAAATTGTTAGTACAAGTTAGATCAACAAAACTATCCAGAACCAATCTGCCTAGAATTTTTTGGACACAAAATTGCAAATGCAATGAAACCAATGCTAAAATTTTTATAAGACATAGATCTATAATATTGATGTTTTGACCAAAACCCAGAACCCAAGGGAACTAAGTCAAATTATTAGAATAATTTAGTATACCAAATTCTGGAATTTGTCTCAACTACCACCTGACCCCAGAACAGAATTTATATCATAACTTTCGATAGGAAATCCCAAATGGGATAAGACAAACTGTTCTGGAAACCTAAGAGATAGGCTTCAACTTTAATTTAGAATTAGTTCTCAAAATTTGAGTGTAGGAACCCTAAAATGAGAGTCAAAGCCACTGACCTAAACCTGAAATCCTGTAGACATAGGGCACCTGAGTCCAGGCCAGTTAATTTACTATAATTAATTCTACAAGACCTGAAAAATTGTAATTCAAAATTCTGAGTAATCATAAGACATAGGGTAACAACTTCTATGAAGAACATTAGGCCTAAAAGTAGCTATAACATATCCAAATAATTAGGAAAATATTTACTCTAGAATCTTCCTAGTTCTGGAACTTAAGTGAGTTAAGGAACCAGTTTTGGTTATTTGACCATAACTTGAGTTCTAAAATTCCAAATGACATGATTCAAAAAGGAAAACAAAGACAAGACATAGAGAGACAACTTCCATGAAGGAAGTGTAGCCAAACAGTGGCCACATCTTGGCCAATTTGCTAGGAGAAAATAAGATACCAAATCTGGACCTAAAGAAAGGTTCAAGATATTATGTGATACATGACATGTAAATTACCTATATGAATTGCTAAATGCATAAGTTACATGAAAATGAAAGGGAAGCCTATTTTCCTTCTATAAATTGACATGAAATTACTATAAAGCACTAATAGTGCATGACATGAAATGATAAGATCATAAGTAATTAGAAATATTTAATTTGCCCAAAGTACACCTAGACTTATTTATATAGTATGGATCATTGGTATACCAATTAGAGACTACAAATTACAGTACTGCCCATAGGGATAATCATTTATAGGCAATATATGTCTGATATGATTGTTCTACAGGCTTTATACCTGCATGTTGGCCATTGTGCCTGATTCTATTTCTGGCTTTATGCCTGCCCGCTGGCCTTGTGCCTGATATGACAGATGTATACATGTTAGATATATGGATATTTAACTAGTATACTCCCGTGTATCCAGTCTTTATAGTCTGTTATAGGTTACTTGGGCACAGATATGAGTAAAAAAAAATCTAAAATTTAAATAAATACATGAGAAGGCTATTAATGTGAATTTAATAAGATCGAATATATGATACATGATAAAAAGATCCCGATTAATTTAATTGTTCCAAAGTTCTATAAACATGTAAAAGACTTTAACTCCTAAAATTCTATATTTCTTTATAAGATTATATGTGGAATAATTATTTCAATTATATAGTTATTTTTATTTCAATTTATGCACCACTAAGCGTTATGCTTAGTGCGTTGGTTTTTCCATCGCGTAGGTACAGGAGACCACCAACAGCCGCAGTAGAGCTTAGACAAGACTTTGATCAGATTTGCTATAGAGTGGTTGTCACCTCAGACTGTTATTTTGGGTAAGGCTCATGTATAGTTAAATTTTGCATTTTGGTTATTGTATGTAATTTAGATGATGTAAATCATTTTGTGACTGTAAATAAAAATTATAAATATTGTACTTGATTTTATTTGAATGTAATGAAGTGTTTTATTTATTTGGAATGGTTATGAGTATTATAATGACATGACATGGTTTATGGAAAATAATATGAATATGGGATTTGAACAGGTAAATCATAGAACCCACCATGCACTAATAAAACAGACGAGACTCTGTCTGGGTCTCCACAAAAATAAAATGTGATAAAAAAAAATTCTACACATAAGATAATATAATTAATAGATAATTAAAGTAACATTATACATGACAAGACAGTATAGGGTGCTCCGGCACCGAATGTAGCACGCCTTGCTTGGCTACACTGTAGATGGGTGAGGGGTGTTACATATGGACCCAATGGCAACTACTCTAGCCGGTTTGTAGAGAACCATCGATATGATGGCACATTATATGATCCACCCTCCACAACAGTAGCAACCCACCCCACCGAGAGCAGAACCTTATAAATAAATAATTAATTTCAAGAAGTTGGTGCCTGGTACTTATGATGTGACTGATGATGCCTATAGATTTCTAGACTCGTGCAGACAGGTAGGGTGGAACTATAGTTAACTGACAGGAGATTGGTAGAGTATGTGCAGCATGTATTGGGGCCAGTGCCAAGGTAGTGGATGACAGACTATGTACTACCTCGCATTGAGGGATTATTTTGGGCCCAGTTTATGGAACTGTTCATCAATAGATTTGTACCAAAAAGCTTCAGAGACCAAAAGCAATGGGCCTTTGAGGCCTTAAGGCAGAATGGCAGATCCGTAGATAAGTATGCTTCAGAATTTTTGGAACTGAGTAGGTATACCCCTACAGCAGTGGCTACAGATACTATGAAAGTAAAGAGATTCCTAAAGGGGCTAGACAGGAGGTATGCAAACCTGGCCATGCTGTCTGATCAGTCCTTTGATGTAGTGGTGGATAGAGCCAGATAAATTGAGATTAGCTACCTGGGAGATGAGGGAAGCAGAGTAAAGAAGAATAGAGTTGAAGGGTCATCTAGTTTCCCACAGATGCACAGCATGGGTGGCAGCCAGAGCCACCATAGTGGAAAGGCCAGGGGCAGTAGGAAGGCAGGTCTAAGACATAAAGCCAAAGGATTCAGGCCAGGATATGGCTCAAGCAGTGGTCAGAGTTCAGGGTATAGCAGCTTAGGTTCTGGTTTAGGGTCTTCTTTGGTGCCATGTACACAACGTGGCATAATTTATTCAAGGACTTGTTTAATAAACTCCAGTGGATGTTTTAGATGTGGACAATAGAGTCACTTTGCCAGAGAATGCCCCATGTTCAATGAGCACCTGATGGGGTCACAAAGTTCTGTTGCAAAATATTCCTTGGCAATCACACCTTAGCACATCCAACATTACAGGCAGTCAATACAGTGGCCAACAGAGTCGTAGACTAGGAGGACGTGGATTTGGAGGCAGATCAGGAGGCAGGAGTCAGTATCAGGGTTCTGTGGTGTAGGGCAGAGGTCAAGCTCAAGTTTTCACCTTGACAAACCAGGATGCTCAGGCTTCCAATGCAGTTGTGGCAGGTATTCTTCTAGTCTGTTCCTATGAGACTCGTGTTTTGATAGATTCGGGTGCTACGCACTCATTTGTCTCCCCTGTTTTTGCCATGAGATTGGGTAGGAACCCTACAACTTTAGAATGCCCCTTGTCTGTAGCTACCTCTCTTAGTGACAACATAGACGTAGATATGGTCTTTCCTGGTAGCCCCATGGCAGTGGATGGAAGGATCCTCCCAGCAAACTTGGTTCCTCTACCAGTAATAGATTTCGATGTAATTTTGGGAATGGATTGACTGGCAACTCATTATGCCACTTTAGATTGCAGAAATAAAAAGGTATGTTTCCACTTACCGAGAGTAGAAGAGTTTAGTTTTGATGGTAATAAGGGAGTGGCTCCATATAACCTGGTGTCAGTAATTAGTGCTAGAAGGATGTTGAGACGTGGATGTTAGGGGTATTCGGCGTTAGTGAGAGATACATCTGTGGAAGGTGTTGACATCGAGAATGTTCCTGCTGTCAGAGAATTTATGGATGTTTTTCCCAAGGAGCTTTCAAGATTGCCTCCAGAAAGAGAAATAGAATTTTGCATAGATATCGTGCCAGGTACAAACCCCATTTCTATGCCACCTTACAAGATGGCACCAGCAAAATTAAAAGAGCTAAAGGAGCAGCTACATGAGCTTTTGGACAAGGGTTTCATACATCCAAGCACTTCACCCTGGCCGCTTCTGTTCTATTTGTGAGGAAAAAAGATGGGTCCTTAAGGTTGTGTATTAATTATAGACAGCTGAACAAGGTGACTGTGAAGAACAAATACCCACTTTCTCGGATTGATGATCTATTTGATCAGCTCCAAGGGACTAGATTCTTTTCCAATCAGAAATGAGGACTCACTAATGCACCAGCGGCCTTCATAGACTGTAAACTTATTAATTGCATGTACGATTGGATTAGATGAGGGAGCTGAGCTCCCATTTGATTTTATGACATTATGAGTATGTGGAGGGTGAGTTGAGCTCCCCATATTGTTATATATTGTGTTTACAGGTCAAGCGAGTTAAAAACTCCCTATTATATGGTCCATGTTATGGCCGGACTTTGTCCAGTTATTTTCCTGAAATTGGGCTTAATATGGGCCTTAGGATTGAGATAAGAAATAGTTAGGCTTACTATGAGCCTCGAGAGCTTTAGGCTGGCTCAGGTCCTAGTGCCGGTCTAGCCCATAGGTTGGGTCATGATAATTTATCAATTAATCACATATGCAATTGAGCAATTTTGACTTGATAAAGTTCATTACTGAAAAAGCTCATTCCACATTTACAATAGTAATGATAAAATAAGTGCAAGCTTTAAAAGTAAATGAACATGTGGATATGCAATATATCTTTTTGTTTCAATTAATTTTTGGGATAGATTAAAAAGCTCTTTCGATTCATGAAACCTATATCATCTTAATACTTATCAAAAATAAAGTTTCCAAGTCTCAAGAGATCAATATTTGAAAAACCCATTAGAAAAAGTTAAGCCAATCTAATTAAGGATGTGCAAATTATCAGTTTGATTTTGAATCGATACAAATAAAAAATAAATTTTATTGAAAAATAAAATCGAACCAGACTAAAATAAATCCATTCGATTCATTTTGAATATTCAATTCTTTCAAATCTCCATTTTTCTTCTAGGCTCAACTTAGTCAATAATTTCAAACAAGCATCAAAACAAAATAATAACAAAAAAAATTTCAACAAAATATAAATGAATCAATGATATATAAAATTTCCATTAATTCAAAACCATAATCATCAAAATCACAATCATCCAAAATAGAGAGTACAAATTGTATACAATACACTAAAAAATAAAAGAAAAAGAAAGGGAAGTGTTGCAGTGCTATGGTGGTGTTGCAATGCTGTCACGCTACACCCTGCAATATTGCAGCTTTATGACTACAGCACTATAGTGTTGCATCACTAAGATGAGAGAAAGCAAAATAATATAGAAAAAGTGAGGAGGTAGGTTAAGGAGAAGAGAAGAAATGAAGGGAGAAGAAGAAAATTAGAAATAGGGACATAATTCAATGCCAAAAAGAAGTGTTCAATACTTAAATTTAATAGAGGTCAATTTATAAAATGCATGCACATATATACAGAAAAGTAATTTCAAAAAAAAAATAGAGGTTAATTGACCCTTATTTATGATAATACATCTGCAATTGCTTGAATCTCAATCTAATAGCTCCTATGGCTATTTAAAAGATATAGGTTTAACTTCTCTGTGAATTTATAAAATAATATAGCAATGAATATATAATTAAATATTTGAAATTTAAATTATGAAATGCTCCTTCCAATTAAAAGTATCTTTTATATTGAGTTATTAATTAACAAACCATAAAAGTAAAAAATTATTAATTTGGAGATTCAAAATATTTCTATAAAAAAATATTTCACATTATGTTTGTATTGAATAAATATTTTTTGGAGAATGTTGAATTAATTAACTATAGAATTCATCTAGTTTGCAAATAAATTGAATAACAAGAAATCATTTAAAAATAAATTATCATATCTAGTATCTTATGTATTAATTATGAGAACTTCACTTTAAAATTGTTTTAACTTAGATTCTTATTAATTCACAATTTCGAAATTTTAGTAAATTTGTATTCATACAAACATATCATGCATCTACTTGTTTATAAATTTCATTTATACCAAATAAGTTACTAATGATATAGCTCCCTAAAATATACACTTGACCTAGAAACTCGAGTTCTTCGATGGCTCATAGGCCTAACCTTATTAGAGGTTTGCCATAAGTAGATTGACCAGCTCAGTGTGGACAAGACTAGATCAACTAGCTCAGTTCGGCCATGAGTAGATCAGCTAGCTCAGCTTAGCCATGAGTAGATCGGCCAGTTCGGCTTGGTTATGTGTAAATCAGCTAGTTCGACTGAGCCATAAATAGATCGGCTTAACCACATGTAGACAGATTGGCCACACATTTTTCAAATTCGCAAAATAGAGCTCGAGCTCATCCAGACAAGTAACTCATCCACACAAGTAACTCATCTAGACAAGTAGCTCATCCAGAGAAGAAGCTCATTCAAACACATCGCTAAAAACTGCCTATAATTATGCATATTCCTCTTATTATACTTGCTAATTATTGTACAATTGACTTTCTATAACTAACCACCATTTAAAGCCTTTATGAAGAATCACATCATAATAATAAGGTATGCTCTTCTCCCTAATGAATCTGATACATGATTCTCTCATATCAGCCCTAACTTGAGCAGCAAAGAGTCCACACCGGGAACACCCTAATGGACTTTTGACCCATTTATTATATGTTTTTTAGGTCCATACCCATGAGAAATTTTCATGTACTGCATCAGTGGTGCTGTCTGTAGGAAAAGACACAAAAAGCTATGTCTTTCCTTCTTTATCTCTACTTGAAAAACCAAATCTAGTCACCTTTCTACTTTTTGTGTTTTGATTTCAAAATGGGAGAAAGAACCAAACAAGTGGATGGCTTGCGGTTTGCGACAGCCCAACCAAAAAAATTTGTTATGTTACTAAAAAAAAATTATTCCGAGTTTTGTCCAAGTATGAACTGAAAAATCTATTCACAGCTATATCCAATTTATTTAAAATTTTTTTGTTCTCGAACCTATGAGAAATATCATTTTTTAAAAGGATTCTGTCTTTTAACCCAAAGTAGAAGAAGACAACTCATTTTAAAGTTTTCATATTTTTCATCTTATTTACTAAATCGCAATCGTCATGTGCTTTTGATTTATTTACAAGTTTACCACTATAGTGTGGCTACTTTAAGTTGTTCAAATTCATGGAAAGTCCACTAATAGTAATGTCTTCTTCTTGCTCAAAAATTAATAAATGCACCATTTACTGCTTGAATGAAGTTCCATGATTCTATGTCTTTCATAATGGGAATTTTTATAATATTTGTTTCCATGCTTTCAATTTATTGAAATTAATTTCAAGATCCAAATTAATAAAGTGTTAATTGGTTTTAAATATTCTATTATTATTTATAAGATGAATGGTAAATTTGGGGAATCCAAAATTTTTCCAACATTGTTTTGGTCCTTGATATGGCTCTTGCTTATAATGCTATAGATTCTAAACTTTAATCAAAATTAAATTCAGTTGATATCCATGCATATATGAATACATGTACAAGCATGCCATATTACTCCAAATATTCTATGAGCCTAAAGGCCTCTATTACTAATCAAAATCAATGTGTACACCCCTTGGAAATGTACATTATATATTTGATTTATAATATATCTTAGATAAATTTACAACTTTCATTATATGAATTATCTTCATAAATATGTTTGTGCAAGAATTATTTTGCAGATGAATATCAAATGCTAAACATGTTCAAAACAAAAGGCCAAAGGCCTCTAGTTAAAGATCGAAAACCTCAAAGCAAAAGCTCTTAAGCAATGGAGACTAAAGACGGGCCCGAAGCCCTAGCTCCTGCTTCCATCATAAGACCTCAATAAACCACTAAAGACTTGACAAAGGAACCAAAGACCTCCATGAGGCACTAAAGACCTGATAAAGGTACCAAAGACCTCCATAAGGCACTAAAGACCTGACAAAGGCATGAAAGACCTCTAAAAGGCACTAAAGACCTGAAAAGGCACCTAAGACCTAAAAAAGATACTCAGGAGATCTCTGCTAATATAAAACCTAAAAAAGACGCTCAGGAGATCTTTGCTAACATAAGACCTATAAAAAGGTACTTAGGAGATCTCCAACCACAAGACCTGTAAAAAAGGCACTCAGGAGATCTACAATCACATGAAACCTAAAAAAAGGCACTCAGGAGATCTCCCCCTACATAAAATCTAAAAAAGGCACTCAGGAGATCTCCGTCTACGTAAGACCTGAAAAAGGCACTCAGGAGATCTCTACCCACAAAGCTGGAATAGAGGCACTAAGGAGATCTCTAACTACATAAGACCTGTAAAAAGGCACTCAAGAGATCTATGCCTATATAAGACCTAAAAAAGGCACTCTGGAGATCTCTAACTACATAAGACCTATAAAAAAACACTCAGAAGATCTCTGCCCATATAAGACTTGTAACAAGGCACTTAGGAGATCTCTAACCATATAAGACTTGTAAAAAGGTATTTAAAAGATCTCTAACCACAAGATCTGTAAAAAGGCACTAAGGTGATCTTTGCCTGCATAAGACTTGTAAAAAGGTACTAAGGAGATCTCCAACTATATAAGACCAGTAAAAAGACGTTTAAGAGATCTTTGCCTGCATAAAACCTAAAAAAGGCACCCAGGAGACCTCCACTCACAAAGCTATAAAAAGGCACTAACAAGATCTCCAACCACATAAAACCTGTAAAAAGGCACTTAGGAGATCTCTGTCGCACCCTACTCCTTAGTAAGATTTAACATGATCCCGTAGTACATCTAATGAATTACCATACTTCGCCTATCGGTAACCCATTAAATATATTACAAGGGATTTTAAAACAATTTTGTTACTTTTTGAAAGTGGTGAGCTTTCATAGCAGGTATTAAAAACATTTAATTGAAGTTTAAAAACTAGTTAAAATTTTTGTCCATTTTTATTTTCATGCAAATCTTAGAAAAATTTCGGCAGAGTGCCGTCTATATTTGGGAAAAACAGTTCTTCAAACACTTGTAAAAACACTTCCAATATTTTCAAAACAACTACAACTCCAATACCGTCATTTTCATATCCTCATTCATCACAATCAATTCAATTCACTTATCAAGCCAAACTCATCATAAACGAAATCGTCCATAATTTTTCAATTTCCAGAAGAAAGTAAATAATACATTCATTAAGGTATTAAAATTATTGTTACAATTAAATTTGCATTTCCATTATACACCCAAAATAACATTTCAAAAGTTTTTTACATCTGCTCAAATAATTTACACACATATATTTACATGCATATTCAAAATTTAATATACAAGGGTATACCTATAATATACCCGAAGCTAATTCCAATGAGTCTTTAAGGCGCAGCTACCAAAAATCTCACTCGACTGCTCTGTCTTTACTTTCACCTGCGACAGCATACAAAGCTATCGCTGAGTGGTGAATTCAGTGGTGCACAACTATAATTTAAATGTAATACAATATACATTGACAATAATTATACCAAAAATTTTGGAATCTCGAAATTTAATCAATTATCAAATGTCAAAATTTTCATAGCCAATAATAATAGTCACTTGTTAAAATAACCTTAATCAAAATTTTAATTTGTCAAATCACAATTGAACAATAAAAATAATTCTTGCAATTATGAAAATAAACAATTATTTTAACAAAATCATTTGTGCACAATCTCATTTAAAATCACAATTTCTTATCAATCAAAACCCATTCTTTATCTCACTAACTATGCAAGACTAATCCGAAAGGGCCATCTTCGGGGTGATTCTAACTCCCTATGGTTAGGGAGGTCGAATCATCATGCACAGTACACAACACAATAATGCAACTTCCGACGGGTCCATAACAAATACTTAGATCTAACCTTTAATAAGAGGAGGATCTAAGCCTGTGCACATACCATGGTATTTAAAACAAAACAAAACTAACTCCATTGTCTCATCAACAAATGATATAGAGATGGGTAATAACCTAGTCAAGCATCTATAGTGAGATATAAAACCATATCATGCATTTCTTTGTCCTTTTTGTGAGCATAAATCACAACACAATATTAATTCAAGATCAATTCTAATATTCTATAATTTTTTTCATGCTCATCGCAATCCAAAACAAAATTTTGTATTTTATTCATGCAAATTGCCCTTCACAATTCAAAACATAATTTATCCAGTCTAAAATAATATTCAATAATTATTGAAATAATATTTCCCAAAACTAAACTCATGCTTGCTATACCAATTTCACTAATCATTGAAATAAATCCCATAATTGATAAACATAGTGCATAAGGAAAAATAAAATCATTTAATTACGTAAAATATTCAAAACAAATTCAATTAAAAACCAGTTGTGTACAAACCTCTTTTGTCGACTCAATTTACTCAAACCTTCGTTTCTCCTTCAAAGATCCCTTTCCAACTGAACACATAAATTTAAAGTGTTTCAGTATCCATTTCTAATACTTAAATTCCAATAATTAATTCATATATACTTAATTCTATCCTGAACATGCTTAAACTAATGTTCTTGGAAATTTTTATTTCGGGGTTACTATTCATGACACTATTCAAGTTAATTTATTGACTTTCTTATGCTTAATAAGTTTATTAGTTCTAATTACACCCATATACCACATTTTGGGTGTCAATTTTATTGGCATTGATTGCCAATTCAATTTCTAAGTCTCCTAAGAGAAATTACAATTTTTCAGTTTTGGTCCCCTGTTTTCTACTGTTTCATTGGTCAAGTTGCTGTGGTAATTTGGCTAAGTTTTCTTCATAGAAGTTGTTCCTTATTGTCTTAACTTTATTTTCCTTTTTTAATCACTCCATTTGGAGTTTTGTAGCCCAAGTTATGCCTATTTGTCTAAGGCTGGCCGGATTTGGTCCAAACCCAGAATTCTGGGCATTTTCTGGATATTGACAGTTTTTGTACATTGACTGCAGGTGATTTTTTAGACAGGTTATGGTCAAAATTTGAGTTTGTTTTCTTCATAAAAGTTGTAGGGTTATGTCTCAGCTTTTTATCGGTATAAAATTCAGGTCATTTGGACCTTCCTAGACCAAGTTATGGTCATTTACGTAACTACTGTTTATTTGGTCATTTTTGTACAGGGCAGTGTGCCCTAATCCGGATTTGGCCTAATTGTTCAATAAGTTATAGTCATTTTCTGGGCATGATTCCTGAATGAAAAATGGTCCATTTTATATCTAGTTTCATTCCCAATTGACCTCACACCAATTGGGTTGGTAAATTTTCAGTTTTGGTCCTTGAAAGGGACCTAGGTCAAGCTGTCTGCATATTGGCCTTAACCAATCCAAATTGAAACTTGGTTCTAACAATTCACACACACCACAAATGGTTACAATTGACAATTTCTCAACTCAAGTAAGGTCAACTACATCAATTGACCATTTTCTACAATTTTTCTCCCAAACCCTAAGTCAAGAACCCTAATTTTCTACATTCTTCATAGTTCATACAATTAAAACATACTAATCACAACTACCTAATCCTTTAAGCTTGCACACATCTTTAATTATCTCAAAACACATCAACTCCTAACCCATCATAGCTGACTGAATTTTATGGCTCCCCAACATACATGATTTTTTTCAAGTTCTTCATATAATTTCATTCACTTTAACCTCAAATCACCCAATGATTCAATAAGAAAACTTGGATTTACTTACCTCAAATGAAGCTTTTTCTATCTTCTCAAACTCTCCAATTTTCCTTTCTTTTTCTTGCTCCAATCTCCAAATCAAGACTCAAGGGCAAGTTTTACTTAAGGGAAATATAAAATTAATGGCTAACTTTAGGGGTAAGGAAGCTTTGAAAGTGAGTTTCAATGGTGGAAGAAGAAAAAATGAGAGAGAGATGAGAGAGAGAATGTGTGGACGGGTGACTAAGGGAAGAAGACACAAATTTATTTTCTTTTAAATTTTGTTTTATTTATTGTGTGATTATCCTTATAATTAAATAATTAGAAATTAAAATGGTTAATGGTGTCATGCTTACCTAAGCATGATGATGTCATAAAGCATTTTTTTTTGTTGTTATTTTAGCAATTATTTTCCTTTGTATTTTTTTTTTAAATGACCTTGTTGGTCATATATGAACTGCTTATCCCTTTATTGGCCATAGCTCCATAACCATTATCTTACCATCTCCATTTATGACCAAGGCCTATGTGCCATTTTGCACTATCTTGTTTACTTTTGTTTAACATATTTCTTTCTTGATAAAATAGTTCGGGATATCATTACGCGTCTTAAGTAGGTTGTTTGCCCTGGTGGCAATTCCTCATCTAGTGTTTTTCTCATTTTTTACTGTTCTATTTGTCTCTCTTTTTTTTTTCATTCCACAACTTAACTTTAATTATTTTATTCCTCAATTTTATTTTCTTTCTTAACTTGATTGTCGAGTCATGATTTAGCACCTCTTATCATCCCTAATAAATCCGCTATACTTCAATATTACTTTGATTTGATCCTCTGACCATTTTAGTCAACACTTTAACTAATATTCATAACGTTTCTTTATTACATTTGCACCAACTATTCTAATTTTTACTTCTACATTTTCTTTTATCTACCGATATCCTATAACTTATTTTCTGATGGTTTGCGATCATTACCCTTTTTTTTTTGAACTATAAACAATTCTTTAACCTTAAGAAGGGAGTCTACCAGACTCTCTTTTTTCCCATGCTATTCAAAAGTTTCGCATTAATCCTAATCTAGTCCTTATGATCCGCACAATAAAATTGTGCTCTTCCTAAAGAATACCTGACCAACTAGTTCCTATCGAATTACTGTTATCAGTAGAATATCATTTCTTAACTGTTTTATAAGTTATAATTATCATCTTTAGCATCCTGTCTCTTCCAGGGGAACAAAATCATATTTTATGTCTTACTGCTGCACATTTAGAATACTGTTCCTTACTAAACTTTGTGATGAGAATCAAGCTACATCCACACCAAAGGATTTCATCCAAGGTCAAATTACTAGAGCTAGAGCTAAATCACTTCAGAATTTAATTTGTCAAATCTTAAGGAGCAAGGATTATAAGCTGGAATGGCATGAAGAAAATTATAAAGGATTAAATTTGGTGAAAATTAAGCTTGGAAGTGACCAGGTGTCATGTGGAGCATTAGGTTACATTGAATAACCTATGGACATGCATGCACCAGATCCAACCCATATACATGCATCTGCTGGCACCTTTTTTGGAAGAATATTCCTTGCTGTTATAACCACCTCTCTTTTGGACTTAAATGCCCTTATTTGCTGCTGTATTAAATTTGCTTTTTGTTGGGAGTTTTTAGTCTTTTGATAGATTAATTTTTATTTGGACTTAAAACTCCTTGCAGCTGTTACTAAAGTAGGGATATTTTTGTCTTTAGCTTTGGAGCCAAGAGGCTATAAATACAAGTGTAATGAGAGAGTGGAGGACACACTTTGAATATTAATGAAAGATTGTTTCTGCTCCTTTAGTGAGTAAATTGGCTGTTGCCTTTGTTCTTGTGAAGCTCATTAACTTGCTGAGATTTCTATCTTGCAAGGTTTAATGTGCATAATATTCTTGGTTTATTCATTCTCCATATGAATTAGGTCAAGAATCCCATTTCTGATATTTTCTTTGAATTACACAACAATCTGATTGTGCTGGTTCAAAGAATCAAATTCATACATCTTGATTTGGTGCTTTCCATATTGTTCATTTAATTCTTGAATGTGGGTTTTCAAGTTATCAATTACTTGAAGGTTCACATCACTTTGAGCAAAAGATCCATTGCAATATCAGAACAACTATAAACCCCATATTGAAGACTGGATGACCTAGCCCTATAGGTGTTATTTTTAAATTTTGACCACACTAAAATCTCTAGTCCCATAACAATTCTTGATGTACTGTAATTCGTGCTAGGGTAACGGAGTCGTTAACTCTCACTACCTTGCAACCATGATATTTTGATATTCTAATTATAGAGTTTTAAATCCTAAATTAGGATTTTCAAACTCCTTTCCAATAAGAAAACTTTATCTTATCATAACTATACCAAAACAGATGCCGTTTGCAACTATTCTTATCCTTGTGTACTATTGGGTAGTACGTAGCTCAACACAATAAATCCCAAGTCAGTAATGTAATTTGTAGCTTACAGCACAAACATCAAGAATATTGCATAGTTACTACGATACATCCCAATAGATCAAACTTTCCTATATCTTATTTCTTTCAAATCCACTAATATCTTAAACTTATTTTGATTATAGTACCCACTGACATCTATCAGCAGTAATACCCTTACCCACATCTAAGGTAGCTATATTACTATAACTTACTTTTAGGTCCTCTTGCTTTACATTAAATAGGCTAACTACTTAGCCTTATAAATTATTATATGCTAGCAAATACTTTTTGCTGACAACTCTTCCAAAATGAATTTTAATCACACTTATTATCGTAAGTTTTATCCTAAAGGACTAGTCACTAATATATCAAAGTTTATTCCCATACAAAGGAATAATAGCAAAACATATAATTCTAACACGAACATACAAGCAAGTAGTGCTGGGATCAAATACTAACCAATTGTTTTTTCCAAAAATTTAAAAACTCACTAGCAGCTACATCCGAAGATTTTGCTTTTTCCCCTTGGCACATAGTGGACACTTTAGCTGATGCGTTATTAGGTTCGGGTTCATTTACTGTGCTTGGATTGCGAGGAGTACCAATTCTATTTCTAGCTTGGCCCTGACCAACTGTCTGTGAACTTCGAAGAGCAGATCGAGGTGCTCTAGTACAATCTCTAGCAAAGTGTCCAAGCTTTCCACAATTATAGCAGGCTCCAGTGGCTTTACGGCAAATGTCCCCATGCAATTTGCCACAAAAGTTACAAATGCGAGGAGGATATGAACTTCTAGTTGTTCGACCACTGGACCTTGGTGGCCTCTGCTCTGATGATCCACCTCTGTCATATCTCTGAGTTTGGGATTCCTCAAATTCTTTTCTTTTCCCCAATTGACTATTCGAGCTCTAACCACTAGGTTTCTCACTCTTCTCTATTTCATGCTGCCCTTGTGGTGGTTGGGTCTGTACTTGGGATTGAGCTTGAGTTTGAGCTTGGTCTGACAAACTATCAGCCATTTATTGGAAGAAGGTGGCCATTTGTTGTGCCACTTGTGCAGTGATTTATACCGGTGGAATTGGTACAGTCGAGCCTTCGACACTTCGAGGAGCTGAGACCTCCTCCTGTGCCTCAACCGTATCTGATTGTTCTACTGGTTTATTCCCCTCTTCCATTTCTATTCAGAAAATTTTCTTTTCTTGGGATAACCTACAGAAGGAGATTTCTCTCCATTAATTCATATTTGTGATACAATTGTACTATATGTATCAAATATTTGAGCAGTTGTATGTACCGACAAAATATTTCAAATTCACAGTTCAAAATTTAATTTAAAACCTTTGCTCTGATACCACTAAACATGTCACATCCTACTCCTTAGTAAGATGTAATATGATCTCGTAGTACATCTAATGAATTACCGTACTTCGCCTATCGGTAACCCATTAAATATACTACAAGGGATTTTAAAACAATTTTATTACTTTTTGAAAGTGGTGAGCTTTTATAGCAGGTATTAGAAACATTTAATTTAAGTTTAAAAACTAGTTAAAATTTTTGTCCATTTTTATTATTATTATTTTTTAATTTGTTACTTTTATGTATATTTATCCTAAGATTAACTTAGTCAATTTAATTAATTAAAGTATAATTAATTATGACCTCATCTTGGCATCATCATGGTGATGTCATTAATCATTTATTCTCTTTTCTTTTGCATTTATTTTTTCATTAGTTCTTTAATTTAATTCTAGATCCCATAATTTTCTTTTCTCTGATTTTATTGGACAGTTAGGTCAGGAGTCAGCTCTAGGGGTGAATTGACCAAATCGCCCCTCGCCAGTTCAATCCGGTTTGCAAGTTATTCGATATTTCTTCCGGATCCCTGACTTAATTATTTGACCTGCTTAAAAATTCTTTTTCATGATTTTCTCTTTTTCACTATGTTCGCAATAGTCCTTAGGACCGCAGAGTCACATTATCCGGTTCGAAATTTGAGTTAAGACTGACCTCGCAGTCATTTTCTGAGAAGGTCATACATCGCTGTGACACCCGGCTCATTTAACTTTTTATACTTTGTTTTTCTTCTTTATACTTAACTATTTGGCAATTACTAATTATTTGTATTCATAGCTTATCTAGGTGTCTTAGATGTGGTTCTAATCCCCTTAATTGTCTGGACCGATACCGGTCACCGGAACACTAAAATATACCAGGCTATGTAAATAGGGGTGTTACAATCTCTGCTTACATAAGACCTAAAAAAGGCACTCAAGAGATCTCCGCTCACAAAGCTAAAAAAAGGCACGTAGGAGATCTCCAACTATATAAGACCTATAAAAAAGCACTCAGGAGATCTCTGCCCATATAAGACCTATAAAAGAGCACTTAAGAGATGTTCGACCACATAAGACCTATAAAAAGGCACTCAGGTGATCTTCGCCCATATAAGACCTGAAAGAAGGCACTTAGGAGATCTCCACCTATATAAGACATAAAAAAGGCATTTAGGAGATCTTCACCCACAAAGTTGGAAAAAGGCACTTACGAGATCTCTAACCATGTAAGACCTGTAAAAAAGCATTCAGGAGATCTCCGCCTATATAAGACCTATAAAAAGCACTCAATAAATCTCCACCCATATAAAACCTGTAAAAAGATGCTCAAGTGATCTCCGCCCATATAAGACCTGGAAAAAGGCACCCAGGAGATCTCCGCTTACATAAGACCTAAAAAAGGCATTAAGGATATCTACAATTATAAAGCTAGAAAAAGACATTTGAGAGATCTCTAACAATATAAGACATGTAAAAAAGCACTTGGGAGATCTTCACTCATATAAGACTTGTAAAAAGGTACTTAGGAGATCTCCAACCACATAAGACCTATAAAAAGGTACTAAGGTGATCTCTCCCCATATAAGACCTGAAAAAAGGCATTTAGGATATCTCTTCCTACATAAAAGCACTCAGGAGATCTTTGCCCATATAAGACCTGTAAAAAGCCACTCAGGAGATCTCTACCTACATAAGACCTAAAAAAAGCACTCAGGAGATCTCCAACTTTAAAGCTGGAAAAAGGCACTAAGAGTTCTTCAACCACATGAGACCTGTAAAAAGGCACTTAGAAGATCTCCAATCACATAAGACCTATAAAAAGGGACTTAGGAGATCTTTTCCCACATAAGACCTAATAAGGCACTCTTAAGTTTACCTTTTGCCCACTAAGCCTTGAAAATGCACTCTAAGGTTATCTTCACTCAGGAAGCTCTAAAGAAGCTAATTCAAAGCAGTAGTTCGCCAAGATGACAGGCTTCAGTAGTCGATTTAAAAGTGATAGTCTGCATTCTAAAAATTTTATGGCGATGGCTAAATAAACCTAAAAACTCATACTTGAGGGGGGAGATTAATGATATAGCTCCTTAAAATATGCATTTGACCTAGAAATCCAGGTTCTTAGATAGCTCATGGGCCAAATCATATTAGCAATTTGACACAAGTAGATCTACCAGCTTGGTTTGGACATGAGTAGATCAGCTAGCTCAGCTCGGCCATAAGTAGATCATCTAGCTTGGCTCAGCCATGAGTAGATCAACCAGCTCAGCTTGGCTATGTGTAAATCGACTAGCTCGACTCAGCTGCAAATAGAGCAGCTTAACCACATGTAGACATATTAGCCACGCTTAGTTTAAATATGCAAAATAGAGCTCGAGGTCATCTTGACAGGTAACTCATCTAGACAAGTAGCTCATCCAGACACATCACTAAAGGCTACATATAATTATACATATCCCTCTGATTATACTCGTTAATTATTACACAGTTGACTTTCTATAATCAACTACTGTCTAAAGCCTTTATAAAGGAATCACATAATAATAATAAACTATGCTCTTCTCTCTAATGAATCTGATACATGATTCTCTCATATTAGCCCTAACTTGAGCGTTGAAGGGTCCACACTAGAAACACCCTAGTGGACCTTTGACCCATTTATTATATGTTTTGTAAGTCTATACCCATGAGGAATTTTCATGGATTGCATTAGCTAACATGGGGGCAAACTTTTAGAGAGTGTTTCTTTTTTCTCTCTTTATATTTTGTCTTTTTAGGACTCTAGGTTCTTCAATCTACTGAATTGTGGTTGTCCCCTACCACTTATGGGTAGGGGATGGTCTTTTCTTGGCCCTGGAGAATTGTTTTCCCTCCTTATCTCTGAGGTAGGTTGTAAATATTGTTTTTGGATTGTGTGCAGATCCAATGCTTTTGATAGAGGGTTTGTTCTTCGATTTACTGCTAGTTCTTGTGTTTGTGTTTTGTTGAGCGAATTTGCCTCTTATGTGTTTGTTGGCTGGGTTGATTAATTTGCATGTCTAATGTCAGCGATTTTTTTATGAACAGAAGTCAACTATGATTTCAGTGGGGTCAAGTGTTGCACTCATTTCATATAGGCATTTTAGGGTAGTTTTGCATGCGTTTTGCCCTTATATTTTAGTATATTTTATGTTTTTTGCTTTATTTTAGCTTATCTGTTAACTTTAGATACTTTATATTTGATTTTTGTAATTTTGTTGTTTTTGATAGGTTTTTGTGGCAAATCGAAGATCAATGAGTGCATTAGGAAGTGATTTGAAGAAATTTAGAGTTCTTAAGCATGGAAGAAAGTTGAAGAAATCCAAGCCTTGAAAGAGCAAGTTAGCTAAAATTTGCTTGAGACTTTGCTTATGATGTTGCTTAGGGTAAGTCATATAAGCTTAACCTTAAGCCTGTTCAAGCTGAAAGTCAAGCACGACTTAAATCCTACATATTCAAGCTTTTACTCTAAAACTTGCCGAGAATTACTTAAAATCCTGCTTAGGGTAAGCGGCAGTGTTTAAGGTGCAGCACAAGTCAAGCTGAAAGTCAAGCATGAGCAGAAAAGTCCATTTTACTCCAAGTCTGCCAAGATTTGCTGAGGGTCTGCTTAACCTTAAGCAGACAGTGTAACCAGAGGCTGAAATTTGCTGAAGAAGCTGCTTAGGGTTAAGCAGTACCCTAAGCAGACTGCCCAGAACGTGAATAATGCTGTTGACTTGGATAATTTTACACCTCATTTCCTATCCACTCCTTGGCTCTTATCTATTTTTAGGGAAACCTTTGGGACCATATAAAAGCATCATTTTCTAGCTTTTTCCACAAGAGGAAAGGGGAAGAAACAAAGAAAAGTAAAAAAAAATTATAAATAGAGAGAGGAGGAGGACGCTATTTTTCTAAGGGAGGAGCTGCTGCAACCATCTTTTGGAGCTCAAGAAATCAGAGTTTTTGGTTCTTCTACCTGGGTTTTTCTATATTTAGTCCTCTTATCATGTTTTTCTTTACTTTTCTATCAATCTTTCTTGTAAATACCAATATGAGTGAGTAAACTCTTTGGATTTCAGAGTTGGAAAATATGTTTTAGATTAATTTGTGGATTTGAACTGGGTATTTCCATATTTTATATAAATATGAGTTTTGATTCCTTCCTTGTGTGCTTGTTTTACTTGCCTAATGTTGGTGCCCATTGGGTATTGTGTTAATCTTTGATTGAAGGACCTAAAGGTGAAAGTCATTGATAGATAATCAAGGATTAGAACTTAAAATTACCTAGATTTAGAAATAAACTAGGGTTTTAAGAGGAATTAATAATTGATTACAAAACTTAATGGGTTTTAAATTAATCAAATATCGTACGAAAGTAGGTTTGATTATTTTAGAACACACTTTGGTTTGCTTAAAAAAGATATCAAAGGAATTTAGAATCAATCACCTTCAAACTCTATTTTTCCCTAAAAATTGGAATACCCAAGACAAATCCCAATTAATTTATGCATAAACCCCAACTCTGGAATCACTTTTAACATAATTAGACTTTGATTTAAATTACCTGTTATTAATTTAGTTTAATTGTAAACTAGATTTAGAAATTATTTGTTTGCTCTTTACCCATTCCAATTAGATTAATCAATTTACTTTGCTCATTTACATTTACCATTTATTCATCAATCATTAGCCCAAATAATCGCTTCATTCATAGTTTGGTACTCAAATGGCAAATCCTTGTGGGAACGATACTTGACTCATCACTCTATTACTTGAGACGACCCGTATACTTCGAGATACACCCATCAAGTTTTTGGCGTCGCTGCCGGGGATTTGATTTTTGTTTGATATTGAACGATTGTTTGTTTGTTTAATTTGGGCATTTTATTTTATTTTCTTTTACCATTTTACTTTGAGAATTTGTTTATATTGTTTTTCAGGTACTTTATTTTATGAGAAGGACAAAAAGTGAAGAAATCAATTTATTCTTTGATCTAGAAATAGAAAAGATAGTAAGAGCTTTAAGAGCAGAATCTAAAAGGAGAAAAGCTAAAATTAAAGCTCAACAAGAACAAGAAAGAGCACAAGAGCAAGAGCAATTACAAGAAGAAATGGCCAACAACAATAACAACAGCTCTGTTAAGGATCACGCCTATCCTAACATTGGGGATTTCATGCCAAGTATCACAAGACCAAGAGTAGAAGCTAATAATTTTGAATTGAAGCCTGCACTCTGTCAGATGGTACAACAATCACAATTTGGGGGAAGTCCGAGTGAAAGTCCACATGTGCATCTAGCACACTTTCTTGAGATCAGTGATATGTTGAAGATAAATGGAATTTCTGTTGATGCAATTCGACTCAGATTATTTCCTTTTTCTTTGAAGGACCGAGCTAGAGAGTGGTTACATTCTTTGCCACCGGGTTCTATCACAACATGGGATGAACTTTCTAAGCATTTTTAGCTCAATATTTTCCACCAAGTAAGACAGCTAAGCTAAGAAATGAGCTGACTTCTTTTAAACCTAGAGATGATGAGAGCTTATATGAAGCATGGGAGAGGTACAAGGATTTGCAAAGAAGATATCCACATCATGGGATTCCTAAGTGGATGCTTGTTCAACACTTTTACAATGGAGTTTCGCCAGCTATTAGAAGTACAATTGATGCATCTTCTGGAGGTGATCTTATGGAGAAATCTGAAGAAGAAGCTTTTTCTGCTCTAGATAAAATTGCTTATAACAACTACCAATGGAGTTGTGAGAGGAATGAGATCAAGAAACCAGCTGGTATGTTTGAGTTTGATGCTGTGAATATGATTAATACTAAGTTTGATGCTTTAACAAGGAAGATGGACAAGCTAAGCATGAAAGTAAATTGTTCAGTTGGAGGTTCAAGTAATTTAGTAGATGTTAGAGCTGCAAATGTCAACTATGCAACTGATTTTTTTGCATTTAGTCAAGATTTTTCAAGTGAGCAAGTAGATTATGTGGGGAACTACAATCAAAGACCAGGTGGTAACCCATTTTCTGCAACTTATGATCCAGCATGAAGAAACCACCCTAATTTCTCTTGGGGAGGTAGACAAGGACAACACCAAAATTTTCAGCAACCTTCTGGGTATCAACAACATCAGAATTTTCAGCAGAATATAGGTCCTCCTCCTGGAATTCCCAAACCTCAAAATGGGCCTGTTCCACCATAACCACAATAACCTCCACCACAACAAGCACAACCAGACAAGACAGCTAGATTGGAAGCCATGATTGAGACTCTATTAGTGAGCCATCAAAGTCAATAAGAAATGATTTCTCAATTAGCATCTAAAGTGGATCAAATGGCAACACACAATAAGATGTTAGAGAATCAAATAGCTCAACAGGCTAGCTCTTAATATAGTAAAGCTTTTGGGAAGCTTCCTAGCCAACCTGAGAATCCAAAGGAGCGGTGCAATGCTGTTACTTTAAGAAGTGGAAAGGTAATGGGGGAAGAACATGAAATTAAAGTAAAGTTGAAAGGAAAGAAAGATGAGTGTGAGAGTGAATCCATTTCAACTAAAGCTAAAGCTAGTAAGGAATCAAATGAAGAGAAAGAAGATAAAAAGAAAATAGAAGAGACATATGTGCCTTCTGCACCGTATAAGCCACCATTGCCCTTTCCTTAGAGGTTTCAGAAAGCACAATTAGATAAGTAGTTTGGGAAATTCCTTGAAGTTTTGAAGAAGTTGTATATCAACATTCCATTCACCGATGTCATTTCTCAAATGCCTTCTTATGCTAAGTTTTTGAGGGAGATTTTATCAAATAAAAGAAGGTTGGAAGATTATGAAAATGTTGCACTTACTGAGGAGTGCAGTGCTATATTGCAGAACAAGCTCCCACCTAAGCTGAAAGATCCGGGAAGTTTTTCCATACCATGTCACATTGGAGAAACAAGTATTGAGAGAGCATTATGTGACTTGGGGGCTAGTGTTAGCTTAGTGCCACTTTCCATATGTGAGAAGTTAAAGGTTGGAGATCTAAAGCCCACAACTATTTCTTTGCAGTTAGCTGACAGATCTATAAAGTATCCAGTTGGGATTTTAGAGAATGTGCCATTAAAAGTTGGGAAGTTTTTCATTCCAGTGGATTTTATTGTACTAGAGGTGGAGGAGGATGTAAGAGCCCATCATACTTGGAAGGCCATTTTTAGCCACCGCAAGAGCTAATATAGATGTAAAGAATGGGAAATTGAAGTTGACAGTGGGGGAGGAGGAAATAGAGTTTAATTTATTCCAACATTCCAAGGAACCAGCTATGATGAATTCTTGTTAAAGGGTAGATGTTATAGAGTATGATGCTGAAACTAAAGTTACTAAACTAGAGGAAAATCAAGCTATTCCAATGCAATGCAATCAGCATAAAGTGCGAAAGAAAAAGTTAGCTTTACCACCTCATTTGATTAACAATGAAGCTTCGAAAGTTAAGCTCAAGCCTCCATCAAAATCACTCAAAAGAGGAGATTCATCTAAAGTTTGTAAGAATATTCTTCAAGATATAGTTGGGATTCTGAACAAAGCTGGGATTCTGAACAAAGCAATAGGTATTTTCACATATAATGGGAAAAAGTTGAAGTATAAATTCATTTCAGCACCTGTTGTGAAGTGAGGTAATATTTTCCAATTCCAACCACCATGAGCTTTGAAAAGAAGGTCAATCTTAAGACCTTAAACAAACACTTATTGGGACGCAACCCAAGCGTATCCTTTTATAGTTTATAATTTTCTATTTCATCTCATTTTAGTTTTTACCCTCATTAAACTCAAAAATGATATTTGTTTATCTTTTGTAGGTCATTCATGAAGATTGGGCAAATTGAGACTTGTAGCAAAGAAAGGAAGAATTGAGAGGGAGCAAGTATAAAGCAAATTCATGCATTTATCTAGTCTATGTGAACAGTAACACTTTTAAACTTGTGCTAAATTGCTGATATTGAAATCTACTTGATAGCACATGTTTGATTTTGTGTACTTGAATGAGGATCAATTTTGATATTTAGGACTGATGTGAGCTTTATTAAAGTGCAAAAATAGTGTTTGTTAAGTTTTACCTTTTAGTGTATATATAGTTTTTGTAGTTTTTTAGAATTTGCATGTTTTTGTTTGAGTTACTGTTTATGTTACTGTTCACGCTACTGTTCATGTTGCTTGATAAGTCAATTTCTATGTCTTTTCTGCAATTTTTGAATGCTTGGAACTTGTCTCAAATGCTACTGTGCTTTGGGTATAAGCTTAGGAATAAGACCATTTCATTAAGTTTGCAAAGGGTAATCACAATTTGTACCTAATTTGAGCTAATTACCACATGCTTGTATTATGCTTGATAAGTTTATGAGAGATGATGAGCTTAAATTTTCAATTTTGTGGTGTTAATGTGTATTTGGTAATTGCTGAGGGTCATGATTGCATTCCATAGCATTTGCACTATTTTTGTTAAGTAAAATCACAATTTTTCCTAAAACCTGTCGAAATTTGCTGATGATGTTGCTTACCCTAAGCTGTACCTTATGCAAATTCTGCTTAACCCTAAGCAAATTTGTGCTTGACCCTAAGCAACACCAGAATCGTTAGTTCAACAATTGCTACATGCTTTCCCTAACCTGTACCCTATGCAAATTCTGCTTAACCCTAAGCAAATTTGTGCAAACCCTAAGCATTACCCAGAATCTTTAATTTTAGCAATTGCTGCATGCTTAACCTAAGCAACTACCTTATGAAAGTCATGCTTGACCTTAAGTAATTTTGTGCTTACCCCAGCAAAATGCCTTGTGCCACTAGTAGACCCATCAGCAGCAAGCTGAACAACAGTAAAGCCTTGACAGCAAAGCTTGAACAGTAGCAGTAGTTTAGTACTAGTTTTAGTTCTTCAATTCAGTTTCAGTTTCTATTTTAGGTTTATTTTGTAATCTGTTTATTTTAATCTTCAAACTTTAGTAATAGTTGCAATACTTTGGTAATTAGTTTTTATGATTATATTTGCATTCATTTCCTTTAGTTTAGTTTATTTTATTTTATCTTCTGATATGGATATAGTTATTCTATGAATGCTTTTTAGTTTAATTCTTGATTTAACTGTTAGATCTTATTTCATTACACTTTTTCATCTTCTTGCACATTATTTTTGTACTTTATCTTTTATTCAGTCCTAATTTTGTTGATATTGACGAGTTGCACAATTTACTTTGAGCTGCATATGTTTAACATCATTTTGAGGTAACAGCTTACCCTTCTACTATTTATGCTTATGGTATGTTGCTAATGCTTATGCTTTTGCTTACCCTACGCAACAGGTTAAGCAACATCTTAAGCAGTGTAAATTCATACATTTGGGATACTTTTTCACATTTTTCTCTCTAAAGCTTCATTGTTAATATCATTTTGAGCTAATTTTGGAATTCTTGAGCTTATATTGATTTAATTCCCAATTGTATATATTTCATTAATTGATTAGTTTACACAATTTTTCCCATTTTTGCATTCATTTTAGACATTGAGGACAATGTTTCATTTGAGTTTAGGGGTGAGGGCAAAATTCTTGCAAAATTAAAAAAAAAAAAATTTCTTTAAAATTTTCATTCATTCATTTATTGCATTTCATTCATTCATATATAGATAATCCATACACTTATACATATACCACACACATGTCTATACTCATACACATAGATTTGCATATAGTTTTCATATAGATTACACTTAGTTTTAATTTGATTTACGCATTTATTTTAGGATCATGCATGTCATAAAAATAAATTTTTACCTTATCCTTAATGGATTGAGAATTACTTTGGAGAGCAATTAAGCTTACTTTTAGAAGAGTTTGATGGATTGAAAGTTTTGGATAGGTGCAAAGTTATTAGATTCTTACCTTAGTTTATAACTTCTTAGCCAAGGGCCACCCAATCAATTGCGTTGACTTTGAGTGCCTAGAGAAAACTCTAGGGTGAGAAGTAGCTAATTGATGTCTCACTAATCTTAGAACAATCTTTCTAAACCTTTCAAGGTGAAAACATAGCATGCACTTAAGAAAGAAATGATCTAGGCATTCTTTGAATTTTAAACCCATATTTTAGCCTTAGCCAACCTCACTTTAAAATTTTCCTTTGGAACCAATTTGAGCCTACATTTATCTCTCTTATTCCTTTGGAACCCACATTAATGCCTAGCCATAAACCCAAACACTTACCTACCCTCCATGAGAATAATTCTTTGAGTGATAGATACACTAAATAATAATAATAATAATAATAATAATAATAATAATAATAATAATAATAATAAAATATATAAAAATAAAAAAAAAGAAAAAGAAAAAAATATATAATAAATAGTTGGGAGAAGTGACTAAAGTAAAAATGCTAGCAAATTCAATTATGGTATGTAAAGTAATTCACCATCCAAGTACACAAAGAAATGAGTTTGGGGGTGAATTGAAAGGGACAATTGTAATTCAAAGTCAATGTTATTTATGTAGTCTCTCCAAAAGCTTCAAAATTATATGCTAGCATTGGTGAATAGTTGTAAAGTTCCTTCTCCCATTTGATTATAAAAAAATAAAAAAAAGAGAAATTTGTGTGTCTTGATCTTTTAATAATTTGATTTTGTTACCTTTATCCTTTCCTTGTTAGCCACATTATCACCCCCTTAGCCCCATTACAACCCTTGAAAGTCCTTTTGATCTTTTGATGGTGTTTTGCTACATTAGTGGAGATTGGAATAGGAGAATTGCCTATGGGATTGGGATATCATTAATCCATTTATTTACTTCCATCATTATTTGAGACACTTTAGTTTATGGATTACTCTATAGTCTATTTAGGCATGATTATTCTTTGTGATTGATTGGTTTGGGCTTGATGATATGGATAATTGACCCAAGGCTAAGCGGTGATAACTTTGGTAAGGATTGAATTCTTTGTATCTTGAAAGTGGGTATCTAGTTTGTTGGTGGCTAAAAGTGAGTTTGAGAGTTTGGATAAGTAATTTTCATAAATTTAAGGTAAGGTACCCCAAATTGCATTAATTGTTTTTAATTTGCTTGAGGACAAGCAAAGATTTGAGTTTGGGGCAATTTATTGCACTCATTTCATATAGACATTTTAGGGTAGTTTTGCATCCATTTTGCCCTTATATTTTAGTATATTTTATGTTTTTAGCTTTATTTTAGCTTATTTATTAACTTTAAATACTTTATATTTGATTTTTGTAATTTTGTTGTTTTTGATAGGTTTTTGTGGCAAATCAAAGATCAATGAGTGCATTAGGAAGTGATTTGAAGAAATTTGGAGTTCTTTAAGCATGGAGGAAAGTTGAACAAATCCAAGCCTTGAGAGAAAAAGTTAGCCGAAATTTGCTTGAGACCTTGCTTATGATGTTACTTAGGGTATGTCATATAAGCTTAACCTTAAGCCTGTTCAAGCTGAAAGTCAAGCACGGCTTAAATCCTACATATTCATGCTTTTGCTCCAAAACCTGCCGAGAATTGCTTAAGGTGCAGCACAAGTCAAGCTAAAAGTCAAGCATGAGCAGAAAAGTCCATTTTACTCCAAGTCTACCGAGATTTGCTGATGGTCTGCTTAACCTTAAGCAGACAGTGTAACCAGAGGCTGAAATTTACTGAAGAAGCTGCTTAGGGTTAAGACTGCTAAGCATCGCCTAACGTGAATAATGCTGTTGACTTGGATAATTTTACACCTCATTTCCTATACACTCTTTGGCTCTTATCTATTTTTAGGGAAACCTTTGGGACCATATAAAAGCATCATTTTCTAGCTTTTGCCACAAGAGGAAAGGGGAAGAAACAAAGAAAAGAAAAAAAAAATTATAAATAGAGAGAGGAGGAGGACGCCATTTTTCTGAGGGAGGAGCTGCTGCAACCATCTTTTGGAGCTCAAGAAATCAGAGTTTTGGGTTCTTCTACCTGGGTTTTTCTATTTTTAGTCCTCTTATCATGTTTTTCTTTACTTTTCCATCAATCTTTCTTATAAATACCAATATGAGTGAGTAAACTCTTTGGATTTCAAAGTTGGGAAATATGTTTTAGATTAATTTGTGGATTTGGATTGGGTATTTCCATATTTTATATAAATATGAGTTTTGATTCCTTCCTTGTGTGCTTGTTTTACTTGCCTAATGTTGGTGCCCATTGGGTATTGTGTTAATCTTTGATTGAAGGACCGAAAGGTGAAAGTCATTGATAGATAATCAAGGATTGGAACTTAAAATTTCTTAGATTTAGAAATAAACTAGGGTTTTAAGAGGAATTAATGATTGATTGCAAAACTTAATGGGTTTTAAATTAATCAAATATCGTACGAAAGTAGGTTTGATTATTTTAGAACACACTTTGGTTTGCTTGAAAAAGATATCAAAGGAATTTAGAATCAATCACCTTCAAACTCTATTTTTCCCTAAAAATTGGAATACCCAAGGCAAATCTCAATTAATTTATGCATAAACCCCCAACTCTGGAATCACTTTTAACATAATTAGACTTTGATTTAAATTACCCGTTATTAATTTAGTTTAATTGCAAACTAGATTTAGAATTTATTTGTTTGCTCTTTACCCATTCCAATTAGATTAATCAATTTACTTTACTCATTTACATTTACCATTTATTCATCAATCATTAGCCCAAATAATCGCTTCATTCATAGTTTGGTACTCAAATGGCAAATCCTCGTGGGAACGATACTTGACTCATCATTCTATTACTTGAGATGACCCGTATACTTACGGATACGCCCATCATCAAGCATATTGGGGATGTTACCGGCGCCCTACTAGCGTCCAATCCCTATATGGCGATGAAGGATGTCGAAAGCCTTGCCTTGCCTCGGTAAAGCCCTTGTGTCTGGCTTTATAGGGATGTGTGAGTGTTGCCCTTTTATAAAAGTTCCTTTGGCTTTACTTTGGTTTTATGACGTTTATCATATCTGAAAATTAGGTTCCTCTATGGGTGGCCTTTTGCTCTAAAATCTAATTCTTATATATTTAGCTTGTATGATGTAGGCCCAACTACAAAGCTCCCCCTTTTTTAAATGAATTCTAATATCTTTTGTTAAAAAGAAAAAAGTTGCTAATATCAAAGACATTTTAAAATAGAAAGAAGTTCGATAAGTTTTGGATCTTTTAGTTAAGGCATTACAAAAGGGCACCTTTAGGGGAAATTGACCCTTCTTGATGAGATATTGGAATCATAATTATCATATGAAGGAATCAAGTTAAGAGGAAACTTTGATTTATTAGAGTATATGGATAAAAAAATAGTTTAATCAAGATTTGATTCCCATTGGAAAACAAATTCAGGTATTCATTTCACCATATTACAATTTTATACAATTTTATTTTTTTTCTTTGGAAATTAAGGTAGAAAACACATGTATAGCTTTGTTCTACCTCATAAATCTATTAGATTTTAAAATTTTGAATGTTACATCATCAATTTCCTTTTTTTATTCAGACAATTTATTTTATGTTTCTTAATAGGCCAATAAGATATAAAAGGCAAAACATTTACTAAATTTTACAATTTTATCCAAATGTTTCAATTTTGGATTAGGTATCACAACTTTTCACATTAAGTGTAATTATAGCTTAAATTTAAAATTGAATTCTCAATTGGATGTAAAAGGCCAAAATATTGTTGTAATTTGTAATTATACCTAAATATTTCGATTTCAGACCCTTAAAGCCCAACTTTTGAAATTAGGTGCAAAATTTAAATTTTGTTTACTAAACTTATAATTATGGCAACTTTGGACTTTGGTTAAAACAATTTAATGTCCAATTGGCCCTAATTTCATAATTTGATTTTGAATTTTGGCTATAATTGCACTCAATGTGAAAGATTGGGATACTTAATCCAAATTGAAACGTTTAAATAAAATTGCAAAATCATGCAAACATTTAACCTTTTTTTTGTCCAATTGGCCTTCTTAGTAATATTATAGTGTTATTGAAAGTTGAAGGAGACATAAACCAATTATCTGAGTCGAGGAATATATCTCAAATTCATGCAATACACTGTTATTTTACCTTGGACAAAAGTTATATGTTCATGGTGACTAGATATTAATTGATTCCTTTTGAATAATATCTTTATTTTATGATTCCAACTATCACAACTTCCAGCTAAAAGAAATACAATAACAAAGTAGAAAAAAAAATCCTTAAATCTTCTACTGTAGTGTTAGATTTTGGCCTATAATAGAGGCTTCGATATTAGGAAGACATACATTGGTGTAAGCATTCCCTTTTTGCAAAACCCAAGAATGAGAATGATAAAAACCAGCTATTGTGCTCATGCATAAATTCGTGATTAAGAAAACAAGAAAACATACCCTTCAAAACTGCAAATAGAAGATGTGTTGAACCCAAATTAAGAAAAGCAAATTGATTAATGGTTAAAAAAAAATATTTCAAGAAAATAGAATTTGTTCTTGCTTTTTAATCAAGATATGGTTAGCATCCTTATTCATCAAGCAGAACCAATGAAAGGTTCAAGCTATAGTTGGTAAGGAGGAAACTAATATTATGGTGAAGAAATTATGCTATTACCATCAATTGCCTTATGAGAAAGCTTTTATTCCTCAATAAGTAAATTAGATTTTTTTATTTTCATTCTCCTTGTATATTCTATCCTATATTACCAAAACTAAATAATTCATTAGGGAGGTGGAGACATAAATTCTTTTTCCTTCCCTTCTCCTTCTTTCTCATCAAAATTCTTTTTCCTCCCCTTCTCCTTCATTCTCATCTCCTCATCCTCTTTCCCCTATACTGAAAAATCCATTCTCAAACTGCTATTAAGACTCATTAGGATTACTCCTAGCTAGGGGTAAGCATTATTCCATTCAAACCGAATAAATCAAACCGAACTACCTTAATTCGGTAATACGATTTGGTTTTTAAGATAATTCAGTTCGATTCAATTTTGAAGAGAAAAAATCGATTAAACAAAACTGAACTGAATAGTTTTATTGATTTTTGAATTGATTTATTTTTGTGGAGAATTTATAAATTATATATATAAATTTATATATATATATATATATATATATTATTTAATTTCATTGATTAATGATTATTAGGTTCAAACTAAGGTCAAAATCAAACCAAATAACTTGAAAATAAAGTCTAAATTAAAAAATAATCAAAATCAAAACTGATCGATTTGAATCAAATTGAACTGAAATAGAGTAGTTCTGTTTGATTCTATTTTTCATCCATTTCAGTTCGGTTCGATTTCTAAAATATGTAATTCTGTTTTCATGAGTTGACTCAATTCAATTCGGTTTGAACCGAATGCTCACTCCTACTCCTAGCATCCACTGATATTCTAGGTGCACTTAACATCTCTCTACTAACCTAAAAAGACCTTTAAGGGCCTCTTAAGGCTTCTCCTATGCCACATCTGCTTACATTTCCCCTAGTAGTGGAGATAGTGGGTAATGCTCAAATACACTCATTTTCAAATGGGGCACCAATCAATTTTGCAGACCGTCTTAAACCCTAAATCTTTTGAAAGCAAATAGAAAGTGTTTAGCATACATAGAGTTTGAGATCACATGAATACAAAAAAAAACATGTCATAACACATCATGAAACATAGCATAAGACATAAACACATCATAACATATGGGACTAACACTGATGGACATATATTTTCCTAACTATGTTAGCTAACATTCTTCCTTTGCATTCCATAACTCTAGGATCGCTTAGCATCTAGGTCCGATGATACCACCTTTATAATGACCCAACCAGGGGCTGTTACCACCGCAAGAGAATGGGTTAGCTTGAGGCTGGCAGTATCCATAACAAACCCATAAATCGTCAACTCATCACCTTTCTTATTTTTTATAAACTCTAAGCAATCTCTAGGAGTACTAAACTTTAGCACTTATTTCATTACACATAGCTCTAAAGTTGAGCTTTTCCATAAACATACATAAGTATTAAACTTCTAATACATCCATTCTTAAACAGCTTAAATCATAAAAGCGCTTAAGACTTCTTTTAAAGCATGAGGTTGTAACATCCCAAATTTTTAAATAATTATTTTATGTGTAAATTATGATATTTTAATGTACTAAATATTATGGTATTTAATTTAATTTTTTTGGGTTTTCAAAATTGGGTTTTTATTTTTGAGACAATTAATTTTTAATGATTTTGAAAAAATTAATTTAAAGACCACATGGCAAGTTTAAAAATATATTTGTACTCTATAAATTTTTTTGAGTTTTTTGTAATTTTTTCAGAATTTTCGAGCTTCAGGGGCCTTAAGCTGAGCAAAGTTCTAGTGCTGATCCTGCCCAAAAATCGAGTCATGACAAAATTAGTATCAGAGCTTAGGCTCTAGATTAATGGGAAAGTGTACATTTAGGATTTTAAAAAAGGTCTTTTAGGAGGTCACATGCGGAGTATAGGGTCCATATTTGTCCTTGTTTTGTTATCCTTGCATCTGGTTTCTGTTTTGTATACTTGTGTGTGTTTATGATTGTAAAGTTAAGTATAGTATATTGTTTTGGTTTGTGGGCTAATATAGTTGAATTTCAAGAAGTATGTGTAGAGGAAGGAGAACTACCTCGGCATAAAAGCCAAAAGTGCTGGATGTGGTATCAACACAGAGTGAGGTACTGGCTCCTAGAAGGCATGGTAGGAGACCCAAAGTTGCTTAGGTGGAAAAATAGCCACAACCACAAGAACCACCATATGTGGCCCAGGGTCCTATAGGTCTGATGGCTGCTACCCTTGTATAACTGTAAAGGACCATAAATATGATGGCCCAATATATGACACATCCCCCACAGCAGCCCCCACTATAGAGAGCTAAGCTATACATACAGATAATTAATTTAAAAAGTTGGTGACAAGGGTCTATGACAGCACAGGGAATGCATACAGATTTTTGGATTCTTACAAACAGGCTGAGGTAGAGTCACATCTGACAGAAAGAAGATTGATGGAATGTGTACAGCATGATTTGGGGTATGTGCCTAGATAATGGATGACTGATTATGTACTTTCTCATATTGAAGGGCTATTTTGGGCACAGTTTGTGGAGCTATTTATGAATAGATTTATGCCAGAGAGCTTTAAGGATCAGAAACAGTGGGCCCTTAAAGCTTTGAAATAGAATGGGAGATCAGTAGATAAGTATGCATCAAAGTTTCTAGAACTGAGTAGATGTGCTCCAACTGCCGTGGCCACTAAGAATATGAAGGTGAAGAGGTTTTTAAAAGGACTAGACAGAAGATATGCAAACTTGGCTATGCTATCATACCAGCCTTTTGAAGTGGTAGTAGATAGAGCCGGACAAATAGAAATCAGCTACATAGGTGATGATGGAGGTAGACCAAAGAAGAACAAAGCTGAAGGGTCATATGGTGCACCCTATATGAGTACGATGGGTGGAGGCAGCTAGAGCAACTACAGTGGCAAAACTAGAGGCAACAAGAAAAGGGGCCTTAGACATAGATCTAGGGGGTTCAGATTAGGATATGGCTTTAGTAGTGGGCAAAGCTCGGGTTACAGCAGTTTAGGGTCTAGTTTGGGATCCTCTTTTAAGCCATGTACTCAATGTGGAAGAGTACATTCAGGACCTTGATTGATAAGTATAGGAGGATGCTTCAGATGTGACCCGTCAAGTCACTTTCCCAGGAAATACCCTATGTTCAGTGAGCATCAGATGGGGTCCCAGGGTTCTGTAGCCAATGTACCCCGCCAGTTACTCCCTGGTACCTCTAGTATGGCGGGTAGCCAATTTAATGTCTAGTAAAGCCGTGGTCAAGTGGGACATAGTTTTGGAGGCAGATCTAGTGGAAGAAGTCAATTCCAGGGTTCTGTATCTCATGGCAGAGGACAGGCTAGGGTTTTTACCTTGACACATTAGGATGCTTAGGCATCAAATGCAATAGTAGCAGGTATTCTCATAGTCTATTCTCTTGAGGCACAAATTTTAATAAATCCAGGTGCTATGCACTCATTTGTTTCTCCTGCATTTTCTTTGAGATTGGGTAGAAATCCTATAGCTTTAGAGTGTCCCCTGTCTGTAACCACTCCTCTCAGTGATGCTATAGATGTAGCTATGATTTTTTCGGATAGTCCAATGGTAGTAGAAGGAAAGATCCTCCTGGCAGATTTAGTTCCCTTACCAGTGATGGACTTTGATGTGATTTTGTGCATGGATTGGTTATCAATTCATTATGCCACACTGGACTGCAAAAACAAAAAGGTGCACTTTCATATTCCTGGGGTGAAAGAGTTCAGCTTTGATGGTGATAGGAGTGTAGCTCTATATAATCTAGTGTCAGCCATAAGTGCCAAAAAGATGCTGAGGCATGATTGTCAAGGTTATTTAGCACTAGTGAGGGACACATCTGTTAAAGGTACTGATGTGGAAAATGTACCTATTGTTAGGGAATTTATGGATGTGTTTCCTGAGGAACTTCTTGGGTTGCCACCGGATAGGGAGATTGAATTATGCATAGATATTGTGTGGGGTACAAACCTTATATCTATGCCACCCTATTGAATGGCGCTAGCAGAGCTAAAGGAATTGAAAAAGTAGTTGCAAGAGCTTCTAGACAAGGGTTTCATCCGGTCAAGTACTTCACATTGGAGTGCTCCTGTTTTGTTTGTGAGGAAGAAAGACGGATCATTAAGGTTATTTATTGACTACAGATAGCTAAACAAGGTGACAATTAAGAATAAGTATCTGCTCCCTCGGATTGATGACTTATTTAACAGTTATAAGAAACAAGATAGTTCTCAAAAATAGACCTATAGTTGGGCTATTATCAACTGAAGATAAGAAGTGAGGATGTATCAGAAACATCATTGAGGACTAGATATAGTCATTATGAGTTCTTGGTGATGTCTTTTGAACTCACTAATGCACCAACAACCTTTATGGATCTAATGAACAGGGTGTTTAGGCCATTCCTAGATTGTTTGGTCATTGTCTTCATAGATGGCATTTCGGTATATTCTCGAATCAAAGAAGAATATGCTTGGCATTTAAGGATGGTGTTACAGACCTTAAGGGAGCATCAACTGTATGCTAAGTTTTCGAAGTGTGAGTTCTAGCTAGAGAGTATTTCATCCTTAGGACATGTCGTCTCTAGTGAAGGTATTCAAGTGGATCCCAAGAAAATTAAAGTGGTAACTAGTTAGCTTAGGCCTACCACAGTTACCGAGGTGCGAAGTTTTCTAGGCCTAGCAGGTTATTATAGGCATTTGTGCAGAACTTCTCTAGGATAGTAGCTCCTCTGACACAGTTGACTTAAAAGAATGTCCCATTCTTCTGGTCAGATAAGTGTAAGGAAAGCTTCTAGAAGCTTAAGGACTATTTAACTACAACTCCTGTGTTGACTTTGCCTATGAGTGGAGAAGGATATACGATGCACTGCGATGCTTCTAGAGTTGGGTTAGGGTGTATCTTGATATAGCATGGTAAAGTGGTGGCTTATGCTTCGAGGCAGTTAAAGAAACACGAACAGAACTATCCCACTCATGATTTGAAAATGGCGGCTATAGTCTTTGCACTAAAAATTTAAAGGCATTACCTGTATGGTGAAATGTGCGAGATATACACTGACCATACAAGCTTAAATTATATCTTTCAACAAAGGAATTTAAATTTCAGGCAGAAGAGATGGATGGAGCTTTTAGAGGACTATGACTGCACCATCCAGTACCACCCTGGTAAAGCAAATGTTTTGGCAGATGCTTTGAGCAGGATGTCTTCTAGTAGCTTGGCACATATGATAACAGAAAGGAGAATGTTGATACAAGAGTTGCATGAGCTGATGGATCAGGGTTTGATATTGGATATAACTGCTTCAGGTGCACTTTTGGCACATTTCAGAGTATGGCCAGATCTGCGGGATAGAATTAAAGTTTCTCGGGATAGAAACCTATAAATAATGCCGATTGTGGAAATGATACAGCAGGGAGAAGATTATGAATTTTGGTTTGATGGAGATGGTACCCTTATGCAAGGCTCTTCGGTATGTGTGTCAGATATGGACAACCTAAAAAATGAGATTATACAGGAGGCACACTATACACCTTACAGTGTTCACTTAAAATCTACAAAGATGTACCATGATATGAAGAATAGGTACTAGTGGAACAGTATAAAGAGAGATATAGAAGACTTTGTGTCCAAGCACTTAACTTGTCAGAAAGTAAAATTTGAGCATCAGAGGCAATCAGGGAAGTTGTAGGAGATTCCCATTCTGGAGTGGAAGTGAGAAATGATCACTATAGATTTTGTGGCTGAGTTGCCTCGTATTATCCAAGGGTATGATTCCATATGGGTGATTATGGACCGTCTGACCAAGTTGGCTCACTTTTTGCTTGTACTGACCATCTATTCTATTGCTTAGTATGCAAGGTTGTACATCCATGAGATAGTTAGATTGTATGGGGTTTCGGCTTAGTCAGATTGCATGAGGTTTCAGCTTTCATAATATCTAACAAAAGGTCCCAGTTCACTTCTCAGTTCTGGAGGAAACTTTAGAAAGCATTGGGCATACAGCTGAATTTTAGTACAGCTTTCCACCCACAGACAAACGGGCAGTCTGAAAGGACATTGCAGACATTGGAGGATATTCTTTGCATGTGTGTCATGGATTTTAGAGGTCAGTGGCATGATCAGTTACCATTGGTGTAATTTGCTTATAATAACAGCTATCATTTCTGTATTGGAATGGCACCTTATGAGACACTATATAGCAGGAAATGTAAATCCCCTCTGTGTTGGACAGAAGTTAGAGAGGTGAGAGTACATGATTTAAATCTGGTGCAGTACACTTCAAAGATTGTTCCTTTGATTAGGAAACATTTAAAGACAACTTTCAGCAGGCAGAAGAGTTATACAGATCCGAAGCGGAAAGATGTAGAATTTATAGTGGTGATTATATGTTCTTAAAGGTCTCTCCCATGAAGGGGGTTATGAGATTTGGAAAGAAAGGCAAGTTGGTACCCCGTTACATAGGACCTTTTGAGATCACGAACAAAGTGGGAGCAGTTGTCTATCGATTAGAGTTGCCACCAAACCTTTCTCATCTCCACTCAGTATTCTATATTTCCATGCTTAGGAAGTATGTTTCCGATCCTTCTCATATACTGCACCCAGACACAGTGGAATTAAATGAAAACTTGACCATTGAGGAGCAGCCAGTAACTATAGTAGACTATCAGATAAGACAGTTTCGATTAAAGCAGATCTCTATAGTTAAAGTTCTGTGGAGGAGTCAATCTATAAAGGAATGCACTTGAGAGTCATAGCGGAATATGCACAACAAATACCCATATTTGTTTAGTATGTAACTCAGTGTTATTATTCTGCCTTGTGTAAAATTCAAGGGCGAATTTTCTATAAGGAGGGAAGAATGTAACATTCTGAATTTTTAAATAATTATTTTATGTGTAAATTATGATATTTTAATATATTAAATATTATAGTATTTAATTTGAATTTTTTGGGTTTTCAAAATTAGATTTTTATTTTTTGAAACAATTAATTTTAATAAAAAAATTAATTTACAGATCACGTGGCAAGTTTAAAAATATATTTGAACTCCATAAATTTTTTTGAGTTTTCTATAATTTTTTTGAAATTTTTGGGCTTCGAGAGCCTTGTGCTGACCCAAGTCCTAGTGCCGGTTCGGTCCAAAAATCGGGTCGTGACGAAGGTCATCAAATCATATATATTACATATCCCACTAACAATCTAAAGCCAAGCACAGTAAACTAACCTTTCAAATTTACATGTCCAACAATACAGTCCTCAAACATACAAAATTAGTTTGCTAATCATTCTGTTGTCATCATTAATCCTGCTGCTTTTCACTTGGGTTTAGGGGAAAAGAGAAATCTTGGGAAAGCTTAGTGAGTAAAAAACTAACAATTTATGTCATAATTATTATCATTAAGTTCATACACATGGGAAGCAGAAAGCATATGAGTTTTCATAACACAATAAATTCACATAAGATAGACTTTTCACTAGTGACTTCCCAAAACCAAAGTGCCCAGCTCATAAAGATATTCCTCGGAACTTCCTCTTATCACATATCATATACTAACATGCTCACCTCATAAAGATTCTCCTCCAGACTTCCTCTTAACATGAACAGTGTGCCAAGGGCATAATTGGGCCTCAACTTGGACTTACAAGACTCATTATGCATGAACATATCACATCCATATACATAGGAAGGGAAGTTAGTGGGTCATCCAATATCTATCAAGCATCAATAAAAAATTATGCAATAATGCAATATCATTGTGTTCTACATGCATTCACCCAAATAATATGAAAATAATGCATGAGGATGCTTATTAAATTGATTCCCAAGTAATAATTTCATTACTATTAAAAAGTGTTAGTTTTACCCACCTTTTGTATCCCATCACACACCAAAATGTACCATAGCCCTCTTCCTCAATCACGGTTCCTTGAGTCTCCTAATTTCGATCCTAAAAAAGATGAGCCTAGTGAGTTCTCCGAACCTCTTTAAGTTTAAACTTATGTCTTACTTCTAATTCTAAACCATTCTAGCATATGAAAATAGGTTCTAAAGCCCTCAAAATCAAAGGAGAAGTAAGGCAACTAGAAGCAATGCCTAACCTAGGGTTTCAACTGCCAAAGTTTGAAACTCTAAAAATGCATTCAACACAGAAGTAACTTCGACTACTGAAAGTAGGATTGGGGAATTCCAGAATTCCTCCCCGACTTTTGCATACTAAAAACTTAACCATTTCACTTCCCAAGCTCCAAAACTCACCTCAACATGAAAGGCACATATGTGTTGGGTCTAATATTTAAAAAGGCAAAAAAAAAAAGATACAATATGCATCAGCCATTTCATTAGAACTCAAAAGAATTTCCCAACAAAATGACCAAAATAATGAAAACCATTCCAAATGCTTAAAAAAAAAAAGAAAAGAAAAGAAAAAACCCAATTACCAGTTAGGAATCATTTCATATTAGATTACAAACTTAAAGGAACATATAAATCCTACATGTATGCACAAATTAACAAAACTCATATGAAACTAAAATATTCCTCAATTTTAATCAAAACCCATTTAAACATATTCATCTTTTAAAGTTGAAATAAAGGACTTAAAATTATACAAGAACATCATTTTAGAATCAAAAGTGAAGAATTCATGTTAAAACCTCACATGCAATCATGATTCCACTGTATCCACATCTTTCTTACACTATCAAACCTTAAGAAGAGTAGTTTCAAAGAATCATCATAATCCCATTACATGCAACCCAAAACCAACTTAGAATTTAATATTAAACATGACGAAGAGGTAAATTAACACAATAAAAGAAGGGTGCTTGCCTCTTTGAAGCTTAGATTCTTAAATACTGAGGTTGTATGAACCTCTCCTTAAATTAGGGGTGAGTATTCAGTTGAAATCGAACCGAACCAAACCGAATTAAATTATAAAAATCAAATTACATATTTTAGAAATCGAATCGAACCAAAATTGATGAAAAATCAAATCGAACTGAACCGCTCTATTTCAGTTTGATTCGGTTCAAACCGATCGTTTTGATTTTTTATTATTTTTTAATTTAGACTTGATTTTCAAGTTATTGAGTCTAATTTTGACTTTGGTTTGAACCTAATAACTATTAATCAATGAAATTAAACAATTTATATATATATATATATATATATATATATATATATATATATATATATATATATATATATATATATAATTAAATATAATTCATAAATTCTCCATAAAAATAAATCAATTCAAAAATCAATTTGGTTCGATTTGAATATATAAAAATACTATTCGATTCAATTTAATCAATTTTTTTCTCTTCAAAACTGAACTAAGCTGAAATACTCGAAATTTTTATAATATAAAACAGAACCGAACCAATTAAATTTTAAAATCGAACCAATTGAACTGAATTGATTCAGTTCGGTTCGATTTTTTAGTTTGACCAAAATCTGCTCACCCCTACCTTAAATAGATTCCTAAATTCCACTTAAACTATAGCAAGAAAATCGTTCACTTGATCAAAATTCAAACCAAAAGGAGAAGGAAGGAATGAGAGCAGAAATTTGGGGTTTCAACCATACCTAAATAGGGAAAATTGGAAAGCCCTGCTTAAATTTCATCTTCCTTGATCTATTTACAACCATGACGTAGGAGGGACTTTGAGCAGTAAAAAATGGGACTTTGAGCAGCCAAAAGTCCTTCTATCTACAATTCACTTCAGCTCCTACTCTTTTGGTACAACAATCCAAACCTCTAACACTAAACTCAAAACATCCTTAAAACTCTTACTACCATGTCAAAACCCATCTTTGAAACTCTAGGTTTAATGTTTTTGTATATAATAGGAATTCCGTTAGCGATGTTTAAGCGGTTGTTACATATTTAGTTAAAGTGCTTGTAAGTAACTGATAAGTAGCTGAAATATTTGGTAAAAAATAGTACAATTAACCTTTATTTTTAAAAAAATTACCTTTATGTGTGTGTTTCATTATGTATTGCTCTTAGAAGATGTTTAACTTAAATTATGAAAATTAACTTATAAGCACTTAATATTTATAATCTAATTTACACATACAAACTTTTAAATTTTTAAGCAATTATGTTGTTGATTGAAGTGCTTATAAGTGACTGATAAATGATTGAAATATTTGGCAAAAAATAATTTATAAGAATATTTATTGTTAAATTTACTAAAAAGGGTATTAAATGGATTATGTGGTGGAATTCTAAAATTAAATGAGAACAATACCGTAAAATATTTGATCAAACTAATTTATGAATTGATCTCCTAACTTATTATTATTATTATTATTTAACTTATAAACTCAAAAAATATTATAAACGTATAATTCAGCTTAATTTCTGAATTTATAAACTGATCAAATCAATTTATAAGCCGATAAATACTCTCTCATAGTAAATAAACTGAGTTTATTTGAGCTAATTGAATGATAAACAAAATGTCAATTTTGGCCACATTCAAGACGAAAAGTTGAACTTTATGCCTTAACATAATGCTAACTTACATTTTTTTATTTTATGTTTTCTTTTATGTCCCTAGTTGTTTTCAAGAAAGATTGACATTTTTTTTTCTTTATTTAGTGCCGTCTGCCTTGAAATTATACATGATTACAAATATAATGGAATTAATGAAGGATAGAATAGAAAAGCAATCCTAAACTTTTTCTAATCTTGTAAATGTGAGCATATATTTTGGGATATCCCAAAAGGGAATAGTGTATACCTTGGTTGGATGGGGAAAAGTAATCTTTATATATATATAAAATATTGTTACAGGGAAAAGGAGGCTAAGGATTTAACTTGTCATACACACTCTTAACTGCAAAGATATTAATGGAATAACACATTCATCATATTTCAACAAATTATATAACTGGAAGGTTAGGTTAGATTGTTGATTAAACTATTCACATATTTTTTTATTGTTATGATAGACAAATAGATAATTTTTCAACCAAATAAAAAATGCCACATAATGTAAATATGTAATTGATGCCGCAAAATAAATATGATTCAAACTCTATTTACATTACTCAATGCATTCCAAAAAGAGAACTCGGGTTCAATCCTTAGAGAAAACATTATTAGAAGAGGCAGCCATAAACTCTGAAAGGATTAATCTTCTGAAATCATAAAACCAACATAACATACCAATAAAAAATAAATAAATATGATTCAAACTCTTAATTTTGGGAACCTTGAGCTAATTACTAGTAAACCCACCTACTTTAGCTAAACATTCACATATTCATTAAAAAAAATTATAATGTTTATTTAAGAAATTCGTATATGTTAAATACTTTTTTTTTACAAATATTTTTATTTTATATGTATACATTAGAATTTTCTATCTTCCCATGCAATCTTTCTGCACATTTCAATTATACGGTAACCTTCTCAATGCAGAGAGAGGAAAGATAAGAAGCATAGGCTAATCAACCTTCTACATTAAATTTTACCATTTAGCTCTCATCTGACCGATTGATGAACATTCAGACAAAATTTATTAGTCTGAAACAAGAGCAAATAAAATATGTAATCTCTCCCAAGTTATAATAAGAAGCAATTATTACAAATCCAGAACTGGGATTCATGATTGTCCTAAGCAGGAACCATCATTCCAGTCCTTAAAAAATACCTCGATTAATGCTTGTTTTCCTCATATACTCTTGTCACAATTTCACTTGACTGAAAATGGGAAAGCTTATCCATCATTGTTTTTGGTTTAGAGAATGATAAAAAAAATAAAAATAAAAAATAAAATGGTGTTCAATCCTTACAACTTTGTTCGACCAGCGCATCCTTTGAAGGAACTGTAAAGAGGTTGTGATCTTCTAAAACTAAAAATATCATCTATCCGAACCTTGTTCGGCTCAGCTTGCTCACCTGTATCTGATGCGTACTCGAGTGAATGCAGGCTCCCATAAACACGTATGCTCAATGTCCTCTTCTGAGGTGCACCAATTCTTATATATTCGTTGAAAAAATCAATAAATTCTTGTTTTGTAAGCTGCTCTAGTGCTGCAACCTGGTATTAATGCCATTCAAAAGGACAAACTTGCATCATGCTCTTGGATTTTGGGATTACTAGTGTATGGGTTGCAGAGTTGGACTCTACTAGTTTCTAAAAGTTTCACAGATTTGTAATAGTCCAAATCGTGAAAGTGTTATATCATGTCAACATTCAAAAAGGAAAAAGAAAAGAAATAAAAAGAGTGTTATGCCCATGAATCCTTATTTTATGCAGGTATTTTAGGATAAAGTGAATGGTCAAAGTAATTATAATACTCATACCTCACATTCTTTGCGGTCAAACTTGAGAGTCCCAACAACAATCTCATGCCAATAAAATCCAGATTCTTCCCACAAATTCTTGTGCTTCTCAAGTTTCATATCAATCAATGCCTTAACATTGCTCTGCACAACAGCCAGTTTATCAGTTATTTTACAATGAAAGGTGGCAATGGGCAATCCTTTCAAAATCTTAACTTTGCCGATGACTGACCCAAAAGTACAGTTAGAATTGTGAAGTCTCAAAACAAATTTTTAAGATAATAAACAAATAATAATGATGTTAATGGCCGAAACTCAGTTCAGCATGCAAACCTTACGACAAGTTAATTCAACGACTAAACTAATATGCTAAAGTGTGTTGTCAACGAGCTAGTAATCACTTCATTTTCAAGCCACAAGAGTGTTATTCTGATTGTTTGTAGAACTTATAAAATGAATTGAACAACCAATACTTCAACCGTTAATTTCTTGAGTATCATTTAGGTTACTAATATGAGAATCTTAAAGATGGATAGTATAATGGTTGTGATACTGTTAATTCAGCACTCTCTAAACAACTATTAGGACTCGGTAACTACTTGCACATTCAACATAGCAATTAAGAGAAACTTTTAGAGTTAGCTTCATACTAGGAACATATGAATACTGTTGACTAATATTGTGCAGAGTTGGTTTCAAGATCATGTTCATAGTCATGATTATTAGGATTTATACCTATATATATTGAAGTAAACTCAAAGCAGTCATTAATGAATTTATCTTCAAACTATTTTATATCATGTCCTGTTTAGGCCATGCATGTTCATCTCTGTGTCATAATTGGATCTCTCAATAAATTTTTGTTGTGTTCAGATAGCGTGATCAAGCACCTCAAGATGAAATCTAAATAAATATGCATCGAAAAAAATGTTACTCTGTTATGAGACTATTTGTCCCTGATCTCACCTTGAACTCCACATCAGTCATCTCATAAATTTTATTTTCAAACAACTTGAGGAATGCCTCGACTCTCAAATCAATATACCCCGGATCCTGTCCAGTTCACCAATATCAATTTAGATTATGGCCGAAATTCACACAAAAAAGTTGCAGCATACCTTTACTGTAGATTGAACAATAAATTTTACTCCATGAATACCATAATCGTTCCTGCATAGTTTGATAAGTTCAACTGTATTAAAGGTATTTGAAGTTTAATGAAATGTTTAGGGAAAATAGACTTTTGCATACCTCCGTGTAAGGCGAGTAATGTACCCAAGTTGTTCAACTGTTCTCAGCTGGTGGAAGGTTGCTTGCTTTGCGATTAGAGTAAAAAGCTGAAGTTTCACATTCAGCATAAATTCATCTTGATGAACCTAGATAATTCAATGAAATGGATTCAGCAACTGCATCATTCTCTCCCCCAAAAATAAATTTTTCAAGTCAAATCAAATGGCCTGGTAAAGTTCATAGGAATAAATGATTTCAGAAACAATGGATTCAGCAAAAGCAAGCAGCTTCATTCTAGGCTTTTCTTAATTGCTCCCCATTTTCAAATTCAAGCAGTGCAGGCCATGTAAAGAATGTCCAGAAAAATTATTATACGGTAAAGAGAAGAAAAGAATGAAAAAGATCACAAAATTTCTTCATTGTAGACTCTGACCAGACAAAGACATTGTTGAAAAAATTTTCCACTTCTTTCCTTTGCTGAATAACATCTCAACCAAAACAGTAGTCCTTCCATCAAGTACCATTGAATGTTTCACCTCTAAAGGACAAGACCAAAATAAAAGATAATGAGTCCATGAGCTTTTAACATAACACTGACTCTCCAATTAGGTTTTGTGGTCATCGAACATTCACACTTTATCCCGCCATTAAGTTACCAACAAAATCTGAACAGAACATCACAGCAAATGGTAGAACTATCAGAACCGATGAGGAATTCAAATTTTAGTTCTGATCAATAATGAGTAGGAAGAATCATATCCATTTGAAATTATGAAAACATATGTGCTACTACTTTTGTTTTAACAATTTCAAGTTGCGGCTCCTAATAAAGTGGAGAAGTATTTTCTGCTTAAGTTCCATGCAACCTAGAAAATTAGCGAATGTGTGATTTGGGAAAATGATGTAGTTGAGTAACAATATTAATTAATTTATTAAAATATTATATTTGTAGGAAACTAAAGAAGCATCAAGAATGCAACATCTGTTAAAACACAGACCTCAATAAGACATTTAAAATTTTCTTTTCATGTCAAAGGAATTGATAAGAAAAAAGAGAGGCAGAGGAAAAAAAAGTAAAAATGGGAAATAGCAAACAAAAAAGGTTCCTTATAACCTCTACATAAAAATTTAGAATAATATCCCAAATAAACAAAATGGTTTCCGGTAAGGATAAAAAATTTAAACCAACCGGTATAACCAGAGTGATTAACATGTGTAGTTACCTGAATATAATGTACTAGGGCAGAGTTCTCATTGCTTGGATTTAAACCTAGTGTAGGGTAGACATAGCTCATACCCCTTTCAAGCTTGACAACCCTGTTAGTCAAATGCTGGGATGGGAATAAAGGTTGGCATATGGGGTGTGGACCCTTGAAGAAAACATCTTCAACATATTGAATTATGGACTCTGCCTCACTGCATTCAATGTTACCTGAAATTAAATAAGATTAAATAAATCAAGGCAGGAATCATAGTAATTCTAGAACTTTCAAGAAAGTAATCAAGACTAACAAACCTGCTATGTAGCATTCTAGGAATGCCCTTGAGAGCATCATGGGAGTAAACTTTGCAAGATCTTCAGCTTCAAGATTAGGAAGAACTTCTAGTTTTTCCATCCATGGCCATTTCTGGTCGGATAATACTAATGAGCAATAGTATGTAGCTTGCTCGTTGGGTTGTTGAAACTTGCAATTTTCATAGTCCTTTCTTAACTTTTCCTGATAAATAATATATAATGTCAACACAAATTTCATCCACTACTCGAGTAATTTTTCACATCCTAGTCTGTGTTGAAAGGTTGATGAATGTGCTACCCATACTAGCACCCAAAAACAAATGGCCATCTTCTCTTTTTGAAGGAAGAAAGAGATTCTGGTCTCAAAATACTGGCACAAGCTTTGGGCATAACTTGGCAGTCATGACACACACACACACACACACACATATTTTGGTATTAAAATAGGATTACACCTAAGGTTAGGAATTATTATAGGCATAGATTAACATATTATATTAATTAGTCCTTTTTTGAATTCTTCTAAATATTGTAATAAAGCCATGCACTTTTAGTCCATTCAAATTGTAGAAAGAGATGATTCTCATTGATTTCAATTAATCTGTACATGGGTATATATATACAATTGATTCCTATAATTGTGTTCTACTAATTAGGAAGAAATCCTAAATAAGAAATCCTAAATAGGAATACAGAATACAGAATATACAGAGAAATAATATAGTGATTGACTTTCCATAACACAAATTTATCCCCTTCTATCCATACTTTTACTTATAGTATAGATTAGATGTGGCTTGGCTTCAATTTGAGAGATGGGGGTCAATTAACATGGGTGAGGCATATTTAAATGATCAAATAAAAAATATCTCATCTAAATTATGTGAGCTTTCAAGTTTCAAGAGGCCAAATTATCCACTATTCCCATTTCCCACTTCATGTGCAGCCAATTCTGGCTTCTGTGGGATAGAGGAAATCACGATGGGTCCCAAACAATTCAAGACATATTATAAGATGAATGCTCCAAAATCCAAACCAGTGGGCAGAAAAAGAATTTTTTAGATCTTGCACCCTATGCTTGGCTAAATAGAAACTTCAAATTTCTACAAGGTGAAAAAAGAGCGGGAGGGGGAGCGGCTTCTAAGACCACAAAATCAGTTTAGTACACAAGCATGTTTAAAGTACATTCAGAAGAAAATACAGCATTATTTACGTAAAAACAGTTGAAGCATTTGAGAATAAGTATACTTTAATTAATACCTTAATCACAGCAAACCTGTCAGGATTCACATAAAATTTTGCAATTTTTCCAATGATAGTTTCCAGCAAGGTCTTCAGTTTGTGATTATAACCATTCAGAGTCACCTGAAGGTGAAGGAAATTTAAAAGGAAGTTAAAACATGCAAGTGGTGTCACATCATGCAGAGAGAGAAACAACAGCCAAACAACTATTAGGTAACATGATTTCTTTTCCCAAGGAAGAATCTCAGTGGAAGAAAAAAGCTTGAGATTATGAACTTGTATTTCTAGTGTATTTCCTTCGTATTGCAACATTGCAAAATAAAGAAACAATGAAATACTGCAAAAGTTAGAAGAGATTCCTCCGGGTTAGTGCAAGTCATCTATTTTCAATCCCACCTAAATGGGAAAAAGAATCAAGTTATTATTTCATATTTAGTAACTTAATCATCTGTCTACCAATTCATCACCCTATAGTTGGATGCGTGTGTGTGTGTGAAAGCCTTATTAATTAGAATAATATTTGATGTTAAAATGGGAGACAATCTGTTTAACATGCTAACGAGAAGTGGACAAATTGACAGTTATTAATGTCTGTACGCTCATGAATTAAGTGTATATTAGATAAAAAAAGCATTAATTCATTTGTTCAATATAGAAATCTAATGCTGCCTCCTATCGTTTCTTCTCTTTGCTTTGATTCACCAACTGAAAGAACTATTTGGATCATCTCGGAGGATTATGTCAAAGAAATGAGGAAAGTGGTGTAAACATTCAGTTTGTTTAATTAGATTGATGAAATCAATTAAATGAATTGAAAATAAATTAAATTGACACATAATAAGGTATTTGATTAGCAGAGGAAAAACCATAAGGAAATTGGTTGCGATTCATAGTAAATCATGGAATAGGTATGGAAAGTTGTTCATTTCACTGATTAGGTGATCAAGCAGCTGGAATTGATGAAAGAGATGATCGAATAACGTAGTTTAATCTCATAAAAGCAAATGGATTGGATTTGTGTGATGATGCTTCTGTGAAGAGTGAGAGGAGGTAGTTGAGGTATTGTAATAAATAGGAAGAAATTGAAGATGTTAATAGAGGGGTGGGCTACCTTTCACAATTTCAAAAGGACAACAAAGACAATGTTTATAAAATTTATGGAACTGCTAAAGTGAACTTCTTAGAACCAGGAGTTCACAGCATTTACTTAACAGAGTGATGAGACAAAACAAGGACTACTGGATGAAGGATCATTCAAAATAAAGGTATCAAAATCCAAATATGACAATGAGTGAAAAAGGTGAGAGATGTTTAGGCTGCTAAGTGTGAAGCTCCAGCCTCTTGGACTAGTGTACTGAGAAAACAAAGAGCGCAATAGATAGACCATTTTTACTGGTAAAATGATAGCAAATAGAGAAAGTAATATGCAAGATTTTATAGATGTAATGCAATAATCATGTACAATTACCGATGTATGGTGACCAGATGGCCAATGAATTATGAACAACAGCTATAGCAGTACTCTAGTTCTCACAAAATTGCTGCATAACAATGCCACTGGTGTTGGAAAGCCAAAGTCTGCTGAAAGATGGGTCTCTAAAAGAACTAATAAGGATAAGACCTTGACTAACAGGATTGAGGAGTGTGAATGAAAATTAAAAGATGGAATTTATGCTAGGTCCCAGGATAACTGGGAGTAAAAGGGAGAAATAATTGTTTGCAAACCATGCTGCTATGAAGTTCCTTTTTGAAAATTATGCACATAGATATTGCTCCATAATACCCTATAAATATATTTATTAATCTTAGTATTTTGACATACAAAACACAAGAAATTATTGGTTTCAACTTTCTAAAGGTATTTTCTTTCCTGGAGGAACTGAAATATGACAGAAAAGAAGCACCATTAGTAGTAGTTATTGAGATGACATGAACTTTGATTTCAAAAATGCATGCATACAACTACGAATACTTGTAGGCACAATTAACAAAGAAACAAGAAGTACCTGAAAACCACTAGCTGCGATGTTTATGTGATAATATAGACCAGCAACACGTGCATTGTAAGCTGAAAAGTGCAGAACGTGTCAAGAACTTGCCAAAAAATGAAACTAAATACCACATCAGAAATATCAATAAGCCGTAACAGGGAAAGGAAAGGAAAGTCAATTAAATCCAAGTGCTCTGCCTCTTCGTCAAATATAACTAGTAGAAGTATCATTGGAAGGGGAAAAATATCAAAGAAATAAGAATGTTCCCCTTCACTCAATCCAATTTACTTGCCATATTCATTCAAGTAATCCTTTAACAATCGAGTAAAAATGATTGTAAGAACTTCTGTCTCTGGAGAGCTCTTAGCACAGGGGCAATTGAAATCTATTTTGACATAGGCCTTGGGTGTAGAGAACAGTGTATCAGGCTTGTACCATAATGACGCACAGGATGACTTTCTTACTAGAGCTGGGAATGTGACCTGCTTCAAAGGTTAATTGCATCAGAAACAAACTTACAGAGAAATTGAAAATCACATAATTAGATTTAAAGTATTCCATCAAACCTTCCCTTGTGTGTCCTTGAGCGATAGGTCAGTAGGGATGAACACATTAGGTGCGGGTAGGTGCAGATTTTCATTAGGGGCAGAAGATATCCATTCCTGCAATTAACAAAAACTTCCACAGAAATATCAAGCCCTTACAGAATATTCTAATTAGGAAAAGCATATTGCTCGATTCAACGAGGAACAATAACAACTAAGCCTTAATCCCAAACTATCAAGCCCTTGCAGGATATTCTAATTAGGAAAAGCATATTGCTCGATTCAATAAGGAACAATAACAACTAAGCCTTAATCCCAAATTAGTTAGAGTTGGCTATATGAATCTTTTTCACTATTTAGATCTGTTTGAGACCAATTCTGCATCAATATTCAAAAATTATAAATCTTTTGATATTATTTCACTCCACGTCATTTTAGGTCTTCCTTTTCCACTTTATTTCTTTCACCACTAATTTATCACATTTCCGTATAGGAGCATTTGATTCTCTATGTTAGACATTCAATGAGAAACAAAATGACAAAAAAAAAATTCACTGTCTGTCCACTTGACATATCTTTTTGCATTTTTTATCATCAAATTGAATGAATGATATAAGAAATAACAACCAAGAACAAACCTGAATCATTGAATCAGTAATGTTTTCAACACTATATGCAGTTTTGTACCAAGGCTCAACCAAATCAGTTTGCCCTTCAAATTTCTTTGATTCCCAAAAGATTCTGTAGGATTGACAACTTATTAGGAAAAATAACATGCCTCAACCATATCAGTGTCCAAATTGAAAAATAATAGTACATCAATATAATTTCAAGAAACAAAGATCAAGTTTGTAAATATGTCAGTCAATTTGAAGCATGTAGCAACACATAGCATAACAACCAAAAAAAAAATCATATCTTGTTATGAACCAATGGTCATCTTGATCTCTCTTTTCCTCAAACACAGTAACTTTAAGGTAAAGAAGCTATCAAGATAAGGTACCAAGCTGCCGAGCACCCATTAAAACAAAAAAAACTTCAACACAGTGACATTTCTCACCATTGGAAACCACACTTAAACATAATAAAAAGACAAACCAAGTGAAAACACATCTCACTACCAATCCAAATTATAATGACATAGGAAACAGCAGAATAAACTATTATCATGAAAGGTGAAGCAAAGAAAAGAGATGAAACTAGAGAAAATGCTTAGAAAAGAAAATATCAGCCAAAAAAAATGAGAAACATATTAAATGAATATATATCTTGATCATTATCTTTTGGTCCTTTCAACTTCTATTACTACAACAATTACTACAATAGAGGATCATTTAAGTTTTGCAGCGCGCTATTGTTCTATTTGTTTTCTTGGAGAGTATCTGAAACAATGGTGTATCATTGTATCGTTATATACAGATTAAAAGTCATTCTCTACTAGTTTTAGGCTTTGATCTCTCTGAATACAAGCCAAACAAACAGCAAATTCAGATTGTTATGCAATCTTTCAAAAAATAGATGCCAAGAACAAAGAAAAAGATTTAAAATAACAAATATTTAAACTCCTCATTCCGTAGTGAGCAATTTTATAACTTTTAAATGCACTCATAAACTTACCGCACATTTTTTGGAGAAAGCTGATCCATTACTGATTGAATTATGCTTGGGCTGAATTTGGAAGGCATGGAGGATCGAACTAGCCAATCTTTTGGAGGATATAACTAGAATGCCAAAAGAAGAAATTAATACACAAGTATCATCAGCATCTCACAACAAAAGAAAAAATATTAGCTCCCAATTTTTGTATTACAAGCTAAAAAGATATAAGGAATCCATTGATGTCAAATGTTAAACTTATCAATCACTTTTTAGCGGTTGCTTATTTCATTGATCAAACCATTGTATCAATAGTCTTTCTGCTAAAAATTATAAGTTCTGCATTCTAAATCAATTTCATATCCATAATATCTTAGGAACATAATTAGGGATGGACAGAGGTAGGGGCCAAGGAGGGCACTAAGCCATTAAGATTTTAAAATTTTTTAAGAATATAGTGGTAACTTCACAAATTTTTAATATTTCTAGATTAATTTACAATTTAGCCCCTAACATTTGAAGAAATATACAATTTAATCTCTGTATTTTCAATATCAAACAAATTGGTCCCTCACTTTTTAATCTGTCGACAAAATAGTCAACTATTAGCTTACCATCAACCCTAGTTTCAACAAAAATAATAAACTTCCTGACATTTTCACAAAACCAACAACTTAGTCCTTTTATTTTCAAAATCAAACAAATAAGTCCCTCAGTTTTTAAATTTTATATTTAAACATTTAATATGTTTTATATTTAAATAATTATATATATCATATTTAAATTTAATTTAATATATGCATATATTATTTCAAAAATATAATAAGTATATTTTTCTTTATTAAAAGGTCTTATGTGCATTGTGTTCTAAATTATTAGGAATAATTGTGCTAAAATATATTTAGTCATATTTATAATTTATAGATCCATTAGGTATATGTGAGTGTGATAAAACACATTTAAAATTAGAATGGTTAAAATGAATTTTTATATTTTCTTAATTGAATTTATTTTTCATGATGTTTTGGAAAAATTAGATTTGAGATAAATTAGATAAACTTTTTAATTTTAGGCCATCAATATATTTTAAGTTTAGTAATTCATAACATTAAACATCCATTGTATTTTTTAATTAACAATAATTCCATTTAATTTTTAGCTAGCCAATTTTATTCAAAAAAAAAAAAAATAAGGCGTTTTATTTTTGTCATTGTAATTTAATTGTAACAACTTATGAACTTTTGTAAGAAATTCTCGTCAACTTTTATTTATTTCATGTATATTATTGTTATAAATCATATATTTTAATTGGACCCTCTAAATTAAATTTCTATGTCTGTGACTAAATATAATTCATTTACCCTTTGTTTGATTCCTTAATTATGCATGGGAAACCAAGAGAAATAGGATAGGGGAAACCAAAAGAAAGGACTAATTTCCTTTACATTGTTTGGATAGATTATTAGAATATGAGAAAAATACAATTTTTCATACCCTCCTTACTCATCTAAGTAATTTTACTATAAATAATACCTTTATTCCCACATTTCCCTCCATTTCACTCCAATCTGGAGGGAAATATTTTTGGGTTGGGAAATGAAATTTCTTTTCTATTCTCCTCATTTCTCTCCATTATTTAATGTCCAAACAAGAGAAATTAGAAAAATCATATTTCTTTATTTTTCTCTTCTCTCAATTTCCCTCAATCCAAACAAAAGATAAGTTTTTATAATTCCATGTCAGTGTACGGTGGAATAAATATACCTGTCTAATCAATACATGCATATATGCAATTAAGCATTATTATACTATAATAAAAGAGAGATTACTTTCACTGTTCTTATGAACAGTGAAAGTTCTACTTTCACCCTTCGATTTTTTATCTTGCTTTTTTCTTTTGCTTTATTTCTTTTGTTTTCTTTTTCTTTTTTATTTTTTTTATACAACTAGACTTGTTCAATATTTGCATAAAAAAGATATATTATTTAAATATGTTCATATAATTTAAGTAAAATCTAATTTTATCTATTTGTCCATGAATAAATAAAATTTCCTAATTGATAATAAATTAAAAATAAAATATACAATTTTCATTAAAAAATAAGGCAATTATAGTATTATACAATTAATTCATATAACATGCGAGCATGTGCCCACACACACACACACACACACACACACACACATCAAAAGTCAATTTTGAGTTGCTATTCCAACAACAATATTGTAAAACTTTTATTCAGAGCCGGTCCCAAGCCCGGATAAAGGAGGAGGGTTGCAGTAGGTGACAACCAGCGTAAAAATTTCGTCACACCTTATGATATGGATTCAAATGATATAAACGTTGGGGCGTCCTCTACTAACGACCCGCTACATCGGAGCCCGGTTGTAGTGAGAAATATGCAAGGGTGTAGGGCGTTCACCGAAAGCGACGCGCCATGCCGGCGCCAGGGTGTGGTGTTAAGTGAGCAAGGGTTCCCACATCATGGACGGGTGTGGGTAAAGAAGTTAGTCCATAGGATAGATAGTAGAACAGATAGTGGAATAGAACACAAGATAGACATAAAAAACAATAGAAGATATCATAAAAGGAGACCAATTAGGAAGGAACAGGATAGGAGGAGGATCAGGATTGGTACTCGGAATGTTGGATCACTTACAGGAAAATTAATTGAGCTTGTGGATACCTTGAAAAGGAGAAGGGTGAATATTGCTTGCATTCAGGAGACTAAATGGGTATGAGAGAAAAGTAAAAAAGTGGATAATTCAGGGTACAAACTGTGGTTTACCGGAAAGGAGCGAAATAAGAACGGAGTGGGCATAATCATAGACAGGACATTGAAAGACGCTGTAATAGCTGTGAAAAGAGTAGGAGATAGAATTATACTAGTAAAGCTAGTACTAGAAGGAAAAACAATAAATGTAGTTAGTGCTTATGCCCCACAAATAGGACTAGATAGTGAGAGTAAACAAAGGTTTTGGGAAGATATGGATGATTTAATGCAAAGCATACCGAATGAAGAGAATATTTTCATTGGTGGAGATTTGAATGTGCATGTAGGAAGTGATAGGCAAGGCTATGAGAATGTTCATGGAGGTTTTGGTTTTGGCAGTCGAAATGAGGAGGGAAAAAGCATCCTGGATTTTGCTATGGCATACGACCTAATACTAGCAAATTCCTACTTTATAAAAGGAGTCACATTTAGTGAATTTCAAAAGTGGGCAACATAGAAGCTAAATCGACTTCCTCTTAACCAAGAAGACAAATAGAGCTCTATGCAAGGATTGCAAGGTCATTCCAGGAGAGGCTTTAACAAGTCAACATCGGTTAGTAGTCTTGGATGTCAAGTTTAGGAACAATTCAAGTAAGGTCAAAAGAAATAGTGTAGCTCGAACAAAGTGGTGGGAGTTCAAAGGAGTAAATCAAGTGAAGTTAAAAAATGAGCTTCTCGAGTCCGAAGCATAGAAGCTGAATATGGAGGCCAATGATATGTGATACAGATGGCATCAAAGATTAGAGAAGTAGCTAGAAAAGTACTTAGAGAGTCTAAAGGACATGAACCACCCTCAAAAGAGAGATGGTGGTGGAATGAGGAAGTACAAAAGGCAGTGAAGAGAAAAAGGGAATAGTATAAGAAATTACCTAAATGTGATAATAATGAGGCATATGAACAGTACAAGATAGCAAAGAAAGAGGCAAAAAAGGCAGTTAGTCAAGTAAGAGCACAGGCCTTTGAAAAGTTATATGAGAAACTTGGAACTAAAGAAGGGGAGAAAGATATTTATAGATTAGCAAGGAAGAGAGAAAGGAAATGTCAAGATCTCAATCGAGTTAGGTGCATTAAGGATAAAGAAGGAAAAGTGTTGGTGAAAGATGAGGACATTAAAGAAAGATGGAGAAATTATTTTAATGATCTCTTTAATAATAGTCAAAATGGTAATAGCATGAATATAGACTATAGAACGATAGAAAAGAATGTGAATTATACTATAAGGATTAGATCTTTAGAAGTAAAGGAAGCACTTAAGAGAATAAAAGTGGGTAAAGCCTGTGGACCCGATGGAATACCAATTGAAGTGTGGAAGTGTTTGGGAGATATGGGAGTGGCATGGTTAACTAAATTATTTAATAAGATTCTAAACTCAAAGAAAATGCCTGATGAATAGAGGAGGAGTATTTTAGTACCTATTTTTAAAAATAAGGGAGACATACAGAGTTGCTCGAACTATAGGGGAATTACACTCATGAGCCATACTATGAAGTTATGGGAGAGAGTTGTGGAGCATCGACTACGTCATGATACTTCTATCTCTCTCAATCAATTTGGCTTCATGCCCGGTCGTTCAACTATGGAAGCGATCTTTCTCGTTAGAAGCTTGATGGAGAAATATAGAGATGTGAAAAAAGACCTACACATGGTTTTTATTGATTTGGAGAAGGCTTATGATAGTGTTCCAAGAGATGTCCTATGGAGTGTGTTAGAACAAAAGAGGGTATCTATTAGGTACATACAAGTGTTGAAAGATATGTATGAAGGAGCAACTACTATTGTGCGCACAGTGGGAAGGGACACAAGAGATTTTCCGATCTTAATTGGATTACACCAAGGATCAGCTATAAGCCCTTACCTTTTTATATTAGTTTTAGATGAATTGACGAAACATATACAAGAGAGTATTCCTTGGTGCATGATGTTTGCGGATGATATTGTTCTGATAGATGAGACGCGAGAAGGAGTCAATAGAAAACTAGAGCTTTGGAGAAGTACTCTAGAGTCAAAGGGCTTTAAGTTAAGTAGAACGAAAACAGAATACATGCACTGCAAGTTCAGTGAAGGCCAAACTGGTGATAGGGAAGGAGTTAGTTTGGATGGAGTGGTACTGTCCTAAAGTAATCACTTTAAATATCTCGGCTCAGTCCTTCAAGTAGATGGGGGATGTGAGGAGAATGTTAGTCATAGGATTAAAGCCGGATGGTTGAAGTGGAGACATGCCACGGGAGTTTTATGTGATCGCAAGATTTTCAGTAAGTTGAAAGGAAAATTTTACCGTACAGCCATACGACCAGCTATATTATATGGTAGTGAGTGTTGGGCATTGAAGGAGTCGTATGCGTCTAAGATAAGAGTTGCAGATATGAGAATGTTAAGGTGGATGAGTGGCCATACTAGACTAGATAAAGTCCGTAATGAGAGTATTAGAGAAAAGGTAGGAGTGGTACTAATTAAGGATAAGTTGAGAGAAGGAAGATTGAGGTGGTTTGGTCATGTGAAGCGTAGACATACAGAGGCTCCAGTTTGACAAGTAGAGCACATTAGATTAGAGGATAGAAAGAAAAAAAGGGGTAGACCTAAATTGACTTGGAGGATAGTAATAGAATATGACCTAGAAGCATTACAAATTTCTGAGGATTTAACCCAAAATCGTTTAGAGTGGAGAAAGCGAATCCATATAGCCGACCCCAAATTTTTGGGATAAAGGCTTAATTGAGTTGAGTTGAGTTGAGTTCCTTCTTATTTCAATTGGTCCCTCTCAATTTTTACCCTTTTCCTGTGCAATATCTAATTTAAATTTTTTATTTTATTTTAATTATTTTTAACTATTAAATGATTACATTTATCTCAATCTAGATCATCTCTATATAAAAAAAAATACAATATATTTATAATGAATATAGGAATTGAGACGAATTTTTCCCATAAAAATTATCCCTAATTATTTACTTTAGCCTATTAACTTATTAAAATTATAGCACTATATTTTTTTTCTGCCAAACTATAATAAATGTATTTTACATTTGTGAGAAATGGATATATTAAATAATTTTTGTAATAAATTATAAATAATAATTGATTTTGATAACAAAAAAATTATACTTGTAGCATCGCGTGGGTATTGTAACTTGTACAATACATACGTACATATATACATACATGTACTTTATAATACATGGAAACACACAAACACATAAATTTTTTAAACAATAGCCAAGAAATAACGAGATATAAATTAATAGATACTCTTGAGAGAAAAATTTCTCCCAATTTTATAGATCATAGTTCAATTAAGTCCCACTTTCATTAGATGCAAATAAATTACAAGTTGTTAATTTTCATTGGACATTATACTAGACAAAGCAATACTATAAATTAACTTTCAATTAACTCATCTAATCTAACCACAATACATAAACATGATGGCCATATCCTACAAAAGTAATTCAAAATTTGGCCATCCCTATCAATGAGACAGTCATGGTGTGAGAAGTCCTAAATAAGCCATAGAATTCACTGGTTTAAGAAGTAATGATTCTTATAATTTTTTTTCTTCTAAAAATGACAAGAATCCAACTAGACAATATACGATCATCAAAAAGCTACAACATAAACCATCAAACCTTTTTATGAAATGAGTGATTCTTGCCTACACTAGAGTGTACAAACCACCCAATTAAGAATTGACATATCACTAAAATAATAGTGAGTCCTACTATAAAATATGGTGGGTCGTATTATAAAAATTGGTTTCTCAATTTTTGATTGGTTGGATGTATAAATTATTTTATAATGTACAAATTATTTTATAAACCTTGGTGTAGCTATGAATTTTCCTTCTACAATATGGCATCAACATTAACTTTTTAAACCCACATTACTAATTTATTAAGGGGAATTTTCCTATGTATGCCATTCTATGATGTGTGGGTATATTCATATGTGCAAACATTATTGCCTATCATGTTTCTTTGTTATGTTCTTGAGCATATTGTAAAGCATCTCTTCCATTATTTTTTTTTTCTATCTCAAAGCATCTATTTTGTTATTCTTCTCTTTATTAAGGAAATGGGAAAAAGGAATATGGTGTCATTTCACATATATATTTTAATGTCTTTGTTGTCTCCTAGGATTAAGCTATTTCATCATATTAAACAATCTTTGACCGAAAAAGATGAGATGAAATATGTAAAATTTGTTCTTACTTTGCTATTACACTAAGCATATAATGAGGAAGCAAAATTTGTTCTTTTCTTAGAGTCAAGATGATCCACTATTGATTGTAAATGATTCTCGCTTGCTAGAATCCTTTTAACGAAGCAATAGTTGTGCAATACATGCTCCACTACAAAACTTTTACAAGCTTATACGAAAATATCAACCGATTGAACAAAATGGAAAAATGTTTAAAGACATTTTGTTCCACCAATTAAAATATGTGCATACACATGCACATGCATAGGCAACATACCTGCATATTTGATGCGATTTTAGTTGCATAATAGAATGAAGAGATTTTGTCTCGATAATGAAATTTTGTTTCGCATATAGCAGCCATCTTCATGAAAACAACAAAATTATTCAGAATGAAAATAAAATTGGAAAGGAAACATTTGTCACCATAGATGAAAAGGTAAATAACAATTCTAATTAAAAAAAATTAAAAACAAATATACTAAATAATTTGCAAATCAAACCATAATATAGCTAATAAACACTATTTTATGCAGATAAGCACAAGGACTATGTGATAAATAAGCAAAAAGTCAATCCTAAGATCTCCTTTTCCCCTCCTCATTACAATTGGACTTTACATTTCTAATAACAAGGCATAACATCAATAACAAAAATTTAAAGGTTAATGCTTTTGTTGAAGATCATATATATAGATGGAGTGCTTATGCAAGAACAAAGGAGTACATATTAAAGTTGTGAAAAGCAAACATTTTCTAATATTCAACAATCGTAGAGAGCAGTAATCTTTTATTCGGTACCTCGTCAAATATCCATTTGCAAATACCAGACTCTTGTAAGAGGTGAATGTATTTGAACAGCAATCCTACAATATCTTGCATGTGTTCTACATAAAACAAAAAGCAATATTTGATCCACGAAACACATGAACCCCAGTTTTCAAATATTGAGGACTTTTTCCAACTAACTAAAACTAAGCATTGTGGCAATCAATACTAGATACATTTACAAGTTACATGCATATCAAATAATTAAAAAGAGGAAATTGAAACAAACTAACCATGACCATCATCAGTGAGATCAATTGTTACTTTAAAGAAAGAAAATGCCCGGTTCCAAAAATCTTCACCTGCATACAAACTTGTAACCCATCCTGCAATAATTTTTGTTCATTACTTTTTTTCTGAAATAAAAATATAAACTAAAACCAATGGAGTCACTACTACAAGGATACCAATTGACATGAATATATCATGCTATGCAAATATTGTTATTTCATCGTGCCTCATCCAACTATCAGCAAGTCCTTCCACATATCAACAAGTCTTAAGTGATGCCTTTTGTTTTTTCAACCAGTAAGTTCCACTCCCAACTTCTTCAATTTTCTAATTACATAATGATAATAAGAACATTCATTTCATGGCAGTAAGCGAAGTTAAAGCCACATTAGGTGGAATTATGATTTAAACTTTGTAGGTAAACCTTATGTTTGTGTTTTTGGAAAATAAAAACTATGCCCTAGTTGAATTTTATGGGTTGTTAGTGACTAAATCAACAATTTGCTTAACACTCCTATATAGATTTACTATGCTTGTATCACAATTACATTCATAAATCCTTTTGAACAGTTTGATTCCTTGAATTTTTGACAATTTTGCTCACTACACAATTCCTCATTTCTCTCTATCTATGTTGTTCTCTAGTCTTTCTTTCATTTTCTTTCTTTTTGTTTGTCTAGTGGGTAGTCAAAAGCGCATAAAGCGCTCACTAAAGCGCAGCAACAAATAGGAAAGCGCTTTGTCATATGCAAGGTGAAGCACATTTAGTAAAGCAAGGGCTTTTTGCGCTTAAAGCGTAAAAAAACTCAACTTCAAGGCCAAGGTTGGAAGATGTTGAGATTGATTTAGATGAAGATATTGATGGCAATAAATCTTATTTTGGAGATGAGGATGAAAGTATTGAGGACTTTGATGGGAATTGGGTAATCTAACGAAGATCTCTAGGTTATGACTACGAATTTGAATGCTAAAAATTTTTAGATGTTTGATTATTTTTTTAAGGGTTTAAATTTTATATAAAAGATTGTATTTTCTCTGCATATTATATTATTAGTTAATTTTTTTAATAATTTTCCATTTCTTTCAATCAAGCGAGCGCTTTTTTTGCATTTTACGCATTAAGCGATAGGGTGATGCATCGCTTTGAGTGCGCTTCATGCTTTTAACTACCTTGCTAGTGGGAAACTTACAAAGAACGCTTTGAAAGAAATTTGTAAAATTTTCAATGTCATTGCAGCATGCACATGTTTCAAGTTCCTAGTTTTTGTTTTTGAATTTTTTTTAATTACTTTGAAGTTTGAATTATATAAAGAGTGCAAACCACCATTTTATGCTTAGATTGAAAAAGATAAGACAATTTAGAAGAAGGCTTTGTTGGTGGATCATATAAATTCATTTGAATAGTTGAGAGCAGCGGCAGCAGTGGGACTTTCTTCCTTAAGTTCACAGCGGCATATATGCAATATGCATAAAAGATTTTATTTAAAAGGTTCAAGTGGAGGACAGATCATCAGCCCACTAATTATATTCATATTTGTTTAAGCAAAAAAGTTGGTGAAGAAATCATTAAATCATACAGAAATGAGCTGTAAAGTATAGAATCACTCAAATGACAACCAAAAATTTTGAGGCAACAAAAAGCTTGACATAAGTTTCTCCACTAGAGAAAGTTAAATTGAATACCATGAGATTAGAAATTCAAGCTAATTTTAATAGGCAGACCTCAAAATCTTTTCCTATTTCCTAACCATAAATTTCCAATCAACAATTCTGTATGGAGTTGTTTTATGCTGAAGCATAATCACTTGAGTACCATGTTTATTAACAAGTTAACAGGCCGATTATCTTTATATCAAATTTTTTTTCTTGCCTTTTCACAATGTCCCATTCATTACAGGAAATGTGATTCAAAGCGAGGAGAATTGGAAAGGAGAGGAAAAGTAATCTCTAAACAATGAACCAAAGAAAATTTAAACAAGGCAAACTATTTTAGTTATTTGCAAAACAAGATATAAATTTCAATATATCGGTGGTGTGAGTCAGTATCTAGATAACAAACAAAACTCTGATATCACTCTAATTTTAGAAGGGAAAGCATTACTGGTTATTTCTTTTTCATTCTAATTCCATTGGAATCACTAAGCAGAAATGAATGAATGAAAATGGCAACTACACCTAAGCTTCTAAAAAGATAGAAAAACCCTTTGAACTCTGAAGTTAAGCATTTTTAACCAAGATAAGAGGGTCCAAAAATATTTAAAGAATTGCAAATGGCAAGTTTCAAAAAATGTAATAGTCTAAAGCACAAATAGGATGAGCAAACCCACCCAATGATTTCAAGACGAAAAACAAAGATCCTTCTCCTTCATGGCCAATAAGATGATCCAAATAGTTGCATGGTCCTTCCTTGTAGTGAAGAATACTTGGAGTTACAGGCCATACAATCCTTAATTTGTGACCTTGTTTTATTGGGACAGCTCTGACAATTATCTGAAATTAATGCAATACTGAATGAAAGAATAGAAACTACTCTCTTGTAGGTCTGATACATTTCATCATATGCATCTCCTTTCCTACCATTAAAAAGTTTATTCACACAGCATGGAAGCACACTAGTAGCAGGCAAACCTGTAAGTGTTTAGACGTGCATGGCTGACGAGGAAAAAAAATATAGTCTCGATCATTGCTTCGAATCTCTTGAAATTTGTCCTCAACAAGGCTTTGAATTGCATCAAGGCTTTCTGAAGATCTCCACAACAAAGAAATCAGGCACTCTTATGAATAAAAGTAAGCCAAACATGCATATATAATGCACACTTATTTACTAACCTTTTGCATATATCACCAAATACATGAGGTTGGCAGAATAATTTGCTTCGTAAAATTTGATAAGCTCATGTCTTACATCCAGCCCTTTTGCTTTTGGTTGAACTTCCAAAGTTTCCAAGTTCCCTGTGCATTGACAAAGGCAACATCATTAGATTAGACTTGACCTTGATTAAAGAAATTTAGTTTCATTTCAGCTTGTTTCATAAAATAGGCGATGTAGAACTTTAGGTTCTCACAAAAGAACAACTTATTTCAATCAAAAAACCAAATACGCCTAGGGATTCTACGACCTTATATAGAGAAATAGAAATAGAAAAATACAAAACAAGAACAAAGTAGACGCCTTTGTACAAGCGGTCTAAAAGCAGGAAAAACCAATGGGAAATGATTTGTTGCCTTGCCACCTTTCTAATTGTTCTTTTCAATAATTTATCAGTTTCAAAGTTCAAAAGAAAAACACCATATGCTAGAAAGGATTATTCAAAACCTATGCTGAGTTCAAGCAACAATGATTGAAGAAAACCTCGAATCCTGGCACAGCAGCACAGGTGGAAGAGAGATTAGGCAAATTGAAAAATATCTCACTTGGGAATTTTGTCTATTACTAAAGAAGAAGGGTTTTCCTCAATAGAGCACAAAAGATGTGTAAATGTAAAACTCTGAGGGCCTTTTGAGATTGTAAAGCACTATTAGCATATTTGGGGCTACATTCTCCAAATAAGCAGAAACTCATGTTGCATGAAAGGCACATGAAGCAAGAATCAGCATTATATTTCACAAATAAGGGTATCCAAAACGGAGGATAGACTGGGCCAACTACAAAACACCATCACAAAAGGTAGGAAGTTCATAAAAATGCTTTGAAGCAGAGTAGATATGTTATTTGCTGACCTGTACTAAATTTATGATATGGGTGTTCTTCATCACTGAGATGTTTCTGAAGCTGCACATGATAAAATAATTTCAAGCAGAAAAGTCAGCATGTTTTTTAGATAATTGATAAAAATACTTCCCATTAACAACACGGTTCTTCAAGCAACAAAATTTCCGAATTTATAAAAGAATATATATCATTCTAGTTATGCCCTCGATTGTAATAGTTCGAAATATTAAACTTTGATCCCAGTTTTCTTCTTCAATCATTTAATATGCCCATGAAATAAGCATATATCAAACCATCGCCCTCTAATTAGACATTAATCGAGACCAATGATGACAGAGTTGGACTGCCTCCTCTGACTCTACCAAAGTGAGGCAGAACCAATTTTAATTAATTTGCCAACTGTAGAAAGAGATGATTCTCCTTAATTTCAATTAATCTGTACATGGGTATATATATACAATTGATTCATATAATTATGTTCTACTAATTAGGAAGAAATCCTAAATAAAAAATCCTAAATATGAATACAGAATACAGAATATACAGAGAAATAATATAGTGATTGACTTTCCATAACACTCCCCCTCAAGTTGGAGCATAGATGTTAATCATGCCCAACTTGTTACAAATGTAGTCAATCCTAGCTCCATTCAGAGTTTTTGTGAAAATATCTCCTAACTGCTTTCCAGTTTTGATGTGTCATGTTGTGATGATCTGTTGTTGAATCTTTTCACGAACAAAGTGATAATCAATCTCAATATGTTTGGTCCGCTCATGAAACACCGGATTAAAAGCAATATGGAGAGCAGCTTGATTATCACACCACAATTTCGCAGGCAGGGAGGTCTTAAAACCTGTCTTATCTAGTAATTGAAGTATCCACATTACCTCACATATTGATTGTGCCATGGCGATTCAGCACTAGATCGAGAAACTACGCTCGCTTCTTGCTTCTCCAAGACACCAAATTTCCTCCAACAAAGTTGACCTCCTATCAACCTTAGATCAAAAACATTCAACATTCAAATGCCCATGATTACCATATAACAAACCTCTTCTTGTTCAAATAACACAAGATTTGTCCCAAGGCTTCCTAATGAGCAAAGACATAAACCACACTAACGGCATAAGCAATAAAGGTAGTTCAATTTTCCTAACAATCTATCTCTCTGGATCTTCAAACAACTCACTATCGTAAATTTGGAGTCATTGGTGCACTACAAGGCTTAGCACCTAATTTTAATAAATCGAGGACATATTTTCTTTGAGACAAGAAAATACCCTTCTTACTTCTCATAACTTCAATACCCAAGAAATACTTTAACAATCCCAAGTCTTTGGTATGAAACTGGGCTACATCGCCTCGTCCAACTATTTCTCTGATAATGTGGTAGCACCTTTCTATATGTTTAGATTTTTGGTGAGACCTTGGTTCCCATTGTTGTCACGATGTAGTGAAGCTCTTGACTCAATGGAAGGAACTTTTGCAAGTTCCATCACGAACTTCTTTATCCAAAGACTTCCTTTCCAAGATCGATGCAAAGAATATAGGAGGAAGGTTTTAAGAGATGAAATACAGTCACTCTGATGACAATGTCACCCACATAGACTACCAGAGAATTAGATTGCCTATAAAATGAATGATCACACTTACTCTTTTGCATACCAAATTGAATCTCCCAAATCAGGCCCTAGGACTTTGTTTAAAAGAGACTTAAGCCTACAAACTTTACCCAACTCCCCGAGCAACAAACTGGTTGCTCCATATACAAGATCACCATGAAGGAAAGCATTTTTGATATCCAATCCAATCATATGTAGCTGCTAAAGAGATAAACAAGCGAACATAAGTAAGTTTAGCTACAGGAAAAAAAGTATCAGAGTAATCAACTCCATATGTCTGAGCATATCAAGGCGTGCTTTTGACCATCGGATTTACTACCCATTTGCAACCAATAGCATTCTATGTACCATTAGCATCTAAAGCCTCCATTTCCTCTTTCATAGATGAGGCCTCACCAACAATATTAGGGATAGGAGTCTAAAGAAGTAACAAAACACCGAGAACAAGAAGACAATTGATTATAAGAAACAAAAGAAAAGATAGGGTAAGTACATGAACGTTTACCTTTACGAAGAGCAATGGGTAAGTCTAGATCAATCATGATCGATGAGGTATAAGATCTCCCGGTGGAGGATAATCTCAATCTCTGGAATAAACATGAACAACGGGAGGTCGAGTAGATCTAGAGATGTATGATGGGAGAGGACTAGACATTGGTTGATATATTAAGAGATCATCCTCCTCCCGACTCTCATACAGATAATTGAGGAAAATATTGAGTGGACACAAAAAATGTGACATTTGCAGAAACAAGATAACGATTAAGAGTATGAGAAAGAGTACCCAAGGAAGACATATTTGAGAGACTTTGGATCCAATTTAGTAACTGTGGACGAACATCACGCACAAACAGGTACAACCAAAAATACTGGTTCAACAGTGGAACAAAGATTTTGTAGGAAACAAAGGATAAGGAATATCCACGATTGATCAAAAACATGCAGAAAAAGCGCATCCGCCCAAAAGTGTTTAGGAACTTTCATCCGAAAAGAAGAGCAAGAGTTACCTCAAGAAGATGCCAATTTTTACGCCATTTTGGGATGGGGTATCCACACAGAATGATGAAGAATGCCATTTTGTGTCATATAAGACTGAAATTGTGAAAAGTATTCTTTGGCATTGTCACTTCTTAATATGCTGAAATATTAAATTGAGTTTTGATTTCATTACAAAAGGCACAAAAGATAGAAAACAACTCGTAATGATTCTTCATTAAATATAACCAGGTAACACGAGAGTAATCATCAATAAAAGTAACAAAAATAACGAAATCAAGTTTTAGAAGTAACAGAACAAGGACCCCAAACATCAAAATGAACTAACTCAAAAGGGGATGAAGCCCGTTTATTGACTCTAGACACAGAAGGCAAACGATAATGTTTTGCAAACTCACATTCTAGTCGATAAACGAGGACCTTCTTCATGGTAGACAAAGAAGGATGGCCCAATCTGAACTTCAAGAAGTGTTAAGCAAACAAGTACATAATTTTCTAGAATATAGAGACCACCTGACTCACGTCCTCTACCAATAATATGCTTCGTCGTAAGATCCTAAAACAAACACTTGTCAAAAAAAAAAAAGAAACAGAACAATTTAAGGTACGAGTAAGTTTACTAACAGAAAGTAGATTAAAAGAGAATTTTGGTAGACACAAAATAGATGATAAAGAAATTGACGTCGTCGCCCGCAGCCGAACCCATGATACAAGAAGTAGAACTATCAAAAGTAATGAGAGGAAGTGAGATTAGATAGAAGACTAGAATTACAATCAATAACCCATTTGGATGAGGAAGAGGCATGTAGTGGATTTGGAACTAATAAGCTTTAGAGATGCCTGATACTGGGAAAACTGTGCAAAATCTTCTGCAGATACCAAAATAGTTTTCTCAAAGGAAGATAATGTAGAATTCTCTGTTGTCATATTTGCCATATGTGATCGCTGATTTTTCCTACAATTATATTGTGTATGGGCTCATGGCAATAATAACAAATGACTCCTCTTGAGTCGATTAGAACTAGCCTCTCCATTCCTCTACTTCCTCTTCTATTACGTCCATTTGGATTAAGATTGGGTACTAAGGACCGTAAACGCTTTCATGCAAAGAAGAAATCTCAAATCGAGAGAATCGAGATTTAGCGTCTCATACTCAAGGAAGGCACGCAAGAAAACTCAAATTTCACATCGTGACTAAAAGCAACAATACATTAAGTTCCTCATATACCCGCTTAAAATCCATAAAATAAGCCGTGAGAGACTTATCCTCTTAGAATGCCTTACAAACATCATAAAAGATATTCCCTTTACCATAAAAATCTAAGTAATCCATCAATTTTAACAAATTGATTAATTAAACTAATTACCTGAGCATCCTCCCTTAGCTAAGTTTGTCGATATCATCCGTAGGTGGATCTTTAGTAAAGTGATCATCCTTATCAATGCTACGCAAATAGACCCTTACTCCACAACCATTAAGTTTGAGTTCCGTAATCTTAGTCATCATCGGAATCACATCAGAAATAATATTTTTATTGTCTGCCATTTGTTGAGACAAAGAAAACTAACAGAAACGCTAATCCAAAGTGCTTACAGCAGCAAAATAACCCAAAATCACAAATCAAGTAAATACCGAAATAGGATCTGAGAGCAACTTTCTAGGCTTGCAATGTGAAAAACACAAAGATATTGTGTAATCACGAGAAATTAAAAATGTAGGCTCAAATCAGGTATGAAAATTGATCAGAATTTCGGAACCAAAAAAAAATTGATCAGAATTCATTATTTTTTCACTACATGGAAATTTTTCTGACGTCTGATAAATGATAGGTTTTTGCCACTTAAAAAAATAAAGATGAAGATTTAACAGGAATTAAGAACTTGACTATTTAATAGGAATTAAGAACTTGACTATCTAAAGCCTTAAATATGTTTTACCATTTGTCAAGTTACTAGTCACTCAAAAGTCAAAACATAAAATTGCACTGGCTTTAAGTCAAGAGGATTTCACATGAGTGTTTTACAATATAAGAACCCAAAGTTGCCAAACTAAATATTGCATAATAAAGAGCAACTAGTTCTTTTTTTTTTCCCTCCTAGGTCCATCACTAAGACTTGGTACAGAAACAACGCAACATATGAAAATGTGCAGTTGTTCATTTAGCTCTCAAGGTATTGAACCAAAAAATATGATTGCCTTCTAAGGCCAAGAACTACTAATCCTCAAAATCACAGGCCTTTTTTATTCTTTTTTTTTCCCCTCTTTCCAGATGCCTTGTGCAAGCTCTTGTAATCAAAGAAGCACCATTTATGTGCCACATGAGGAGAAAAATGTTGGGTTTTTAGAAAGAAAGAAGAAAAGTGCGAGAAAGGCAGAAAATTGGAATGAACCTCAAAGGATTACATTTTTATTTACTTGTCCTTCGCATAATACATAAGAGTCCATATTTATAATGAAAGATACAAGATATATGACATTCCTTAAATCACTTTTTAATACAAGTACTAATTATGCTAATCAATCACATGATTTTCTCATAAGCAAATCCCATAAATTAAAGTAAAATCTCATCAATTCCACCACTCTCCCTTGATAAGATTTTTGCTGAAGTTATGGATCCATCATCAAGAATGAGAATTTGGGAGACAAATAGCTTTGGGGCTCAAAACCTAGGCTCTGATGAAGGAGAAGAAGAGAGTAGTGACTTCAACCCTAGACTTTCAAATCATAAAGAAAGAAAAGAAGAGGAAGATGAATAGCTTGGGACTCAAACCCTAAAGAAGGAAAATAGCTTTTGGGACTGAAACCCATTGCTTTGTGAAGAAGGAGGACAATAAGAAAGTAAAAACCCTAGAATTTTCTGCAAGCTCTAATACCATATTGAGTTTTTAGAAAGAAAGAAGAAAAGAGAGAAAATTGGAATGAACCTCATAGGATTACACTTTTATTTACTTGTAATTAGCATAATATATAATAGTCCATATTTATAATGGAAGATACAAGATATATGACATTCCTTAATACAAGCACTAATTAAGCTAATCAATCACATGATTTTCTCATAAGCATATCCCATAAATTAAAGTAAAATCTCATCAATTCCAACAAAAACAACAATTTTTTTTCTTTTTTGGAAAAAAAAGTAACTCAAAAACACCTAAAATCATAAATTAAAAAATGCTAGACTATAAGACAAATTAGAAGATTGCGATAAAAAAAGAACATATACAGAGTGTATTATACACAAAAGAAGAGAAAAGAACCCCTCAAACTCGTTATTGTCAGTGCATAAAATATTCAAAACATAAAACTTAACTGCACAGATAAACCTTTTGTCATAAAAAGAACAGTGTGATGAAGAACCAGCAGAGGAAAGCATCTTGTAATATACGGAACAGTGCATTGAAGAAGCAATAAGAGAAAAAAGCTCCAGTTTAAGCAAATATACAAGAAGGCAAAATTTAGTCTACAAGATAAAGTATCTATCAAGCAAAAAATATAACCAAGTAATTGACAAAACAAGAACAAAACTAGATGAAGGCAAAGCATGACTTCTTGCCACCAAAAATTAAAATCTTGAGTTTTGGTAACTTCATTCGCTAGATCTAAGTTTTGTCTTCCTTTTCATCTCACAGACAAGTTGAGAAGCAAAGATGATGCAAAGAAATACAAAATGGATCAATTAAGAAATGTTCAAATCCATAAAATGGTGGAGGAAGCAGTAATGGGGATGATTTCAGAGAGGGTTAGCTAAGATGACTTAGCTAACCACCATAAACCTGCGAATGCACTGCTGGGTTCAAGTAGAGGAAAGGAACAGGAGACACAAAGACAAAAGAATATGTGGACTGAAGTGGCAAAACGGAAAAAGAAACTTGGTTTTAAACAGACCTCAATGTAGGAAATAGATCCACACAACAGAACCCAACTAGTTTGGGAATGCAAATAGTTCAGGTGAATCCTTTTCACCATATCATCATCTCTGCTCCACCTATCATTAAGGTATCGGCAAAGGGATTTAGTTCATGTGAATCCTCTGTGCCAAATCCTTGCATCCATTACATCTATCCCGTCCATAAGGCATTCACATTACAAATGGAGGCATCCCAATCCTCAAAATATAAATGGCTGGCGTTCTAATGGCAAGAAAAGTTGTTGATACCTGGAGCATTCTCCGAAAATCAGACAATAAATTTTTTTGATTCTCTGTATGAGAGAGAGAGAGAGAGAGAGGATTAATTGCAATAGTAACTTTATTATTAAAATAAATAATAAAAAAAAAAAATAAGAGGCACTTAAGAAAACAGGGACACTCTTAAAAACAGCTAACCAGAATCAACAGCTTTAATTTCCCTCATGGCTGCATCAGCTGACAATAATGGTTTAAGAAAGAATTGTGCAAACCTGAATAGTTATCAGAAGTGAAAAGCCATGCTCATAAACTTTATGATGAGCACTTACAAAAACTAGCAGCTAATAGAAAAGGAAAAGCAGCATTTAGGATTTACCTGTCCAAAGCCTCCTCAAAACGATCACTGTTAACATCAAAATGATAGTTGGTGTGCTCAGAAGACGTAGATGCATTGCACTGGCCTCCATTCTATGACATAACAAGAAAAACACATGGAAAGCACTGTTTAGCTAACATGAGTAAGCAATCTTATAGGAGCATCTTATCAAGTTACAGACCAAAATCAATGCATGCTTATATTTTCCTTTCAAGGATAACTAAGCATTTGAAGGTAAAGACTTGGTATCAACTATAGTTGGGGGAAGTGTGAGTCACAGTACAGGTTATTCATATCTCCCCTCTTAGAAGGAGTGCCACACATCTCGCTATAAAAGAAGAAGTCAAGTACAAATAGGAATCTGAGACATAACACTATGGAATATTAAACAAAACCATCGCAACTCTCCAACAAGGAGCATGAATAAAGAGTTCAATGTGAAAAGATAAACAAGAAAAATTGTCCTCCTTAACAGTATTTGCTATGAATCAAGTCCCACATCAGGAGTAAACAAAAATGAAAAGGTGAATATAAGTTGTTTGGTTACAACATTAAATTGGCTAGTCATTTGATGCGTAAAACAACTTAATCACTTATATAAACTCATATTAAATGAATTATATGTATTGTGCTCAGCACTCTCTTTGAATTTATTATGGTATCAAAGCGCATACTGAGTTATGGGTTTCAGTCACCTATAAAACTATTTAATTATATTCGTATTGGGTTAATACTACCTAATTGTCAAGTGATAACCATGTAATTGCACTTGAAAAGAAGAATATCAGGAATCAAGTCCCACATCGGAGTAAACAAAATAGAGGATGTGAATATAATGGGTTTGACTCCAACATTGAATTGGCCAGTCATTATTAAATGAATTAATATGTAATATACCCAACACTCTCTCCAAATTTAAGAGTAATAAAGCATTTCTTCATGTCACACATAATCAAATAAGAAAAAAAAATGAGTGGGAGGGGAAGAAAGAAAACCTCAGCCCAAAATCACCTTGTACTTAACAATACTAGTGAACATTGTTATCAAAGGCGCGCCTGAGGCCTGCGCACTAGGCACAGGCGGTGTCGCCCTACGGAAGGAGAAGCGCAGCACCTCACCGAGGTGCAATAAAGCACGCCCCATGAAGTCCATGCAGAGGGAAAAAAAAGTTAGGATTTCTTTTAAAAGCCAACAACCAACAATTAGCCACCAAAGAAAGAAAAGAAGAAGAAGAAGAAGAACAAGAAGAAGAAGGAGAGCTCAAACTTGTGATTTCCAGCAACTGCACTCTTCTTTTTTTTTTTCTGCCATGCTTTTTTCCTACCCATATGCTGTTTTTTTTTTTTTATTGTCTAAATTTCTGATTTTGTTTATTGTGAATGTGAAAGAATGTTGACATGTGAATTGTGAAAGTATGTTAAAGATCTCTAAATTTCTTAATTGCTTTTTGGGTTAAATTTGTTATTAGTTATTAACTTTTAGTTTTATGATTGAATTAAATTGTGTTTATTTTCTTGTCCCTAATTGTTATTATTGTGGAGTTTATTATAAATTATTAGAAATATAATAATTGAGTTTATTTTATCATAAATTATTAATTTTTATTATTATAATTGGATTATGGTATTATAAATTAGTTTGTATGTTGCATTGTGTAGTTTTATGTTACTTGAAGTGTGATAGAAAATTTATAATTTTTTTTAATATTTTTTTATTTTTGCGCCTTGCCTCGCTCCGACACGCGCTTGCGCCTTGCTCCTTGTGCCTAGGCTCCAGGACACCTTAGCAACTTAGTGCGCCTTGAGCCTTTAATAACTATGTTAATAAGATATGAACAAAATATCAAATTTTGCTTCATCTTAAAAGTTCAAACACAATATTAAGGCTCTCTTCACTTAATATTATGTAAAAATAGCTTTGTTTGCTTCATTAAAACCCTTGCAAAAGAATATTTACTTTGGCATAGTACATAGTTGTAAGGACTCTTCATCTAAATAATACAAGCTCCAAATATAGAGTAATATCTCCAGCCTCACCAGAATTTGAAAAGAAAAACCTAAAAACATATAGAGCCTTTCATATACTACGTCTTGCAATATCCACTCTTCCCTAGGCAAACCAAGATCAGAGTTGTAGTCACCAAATCCTCTATTTTGTCTCACTCCCTTAAAAGATCTTTTACTAGAACAATTATTGCATGCCTTCATCCCAAATGCCTTATATCTAACATGGCTTATATATTTTCATGCAAACAATTCTTAGATGTGGGAATAATGACTAAGCTAATTATTTCTTCTTTTGGGATAACCACATACTTATGATCCCAATTTGCACAATTAAATTTTATTCAACTATGGCAATATGAGACCAAACAAAAAATTACAGTTTCAATACATATGTAACACACCAATGAGTATAGTAAAATCCTTATAAAAAAAATTAAGTAGTGTACCTCCACAATGTACTTCTTATAGCTACCCTCCAGTGGATATTTTTCACTAGCATAAAACAACATATGTTCTGCAATAAAAACCAATATTATGTGACAACATCAAAAGACATTTACCAAAAATGTAAACATAGATACTAAATAGAAATTGCTTATGCGCATAAATGGGAGCTTTCTAAGTTATACCAATTAGATTAAAATTCACTTGCTTAGAATCATCGGTTAGAAACATAAACCATTTCCCAAAAAAAAAAAAAAAAAAAAATGGAATCCAAGTTATTCTTATGACTCCCCTAATCAAAAGCAATTAAGCATTCAAGTTTCAACCATAATCAAGATACCAATGTCTTCTGTTCTTGTTCTTCCTTCTTATGGATCTAAGGGCTTTGTTAATTGAAAGAAATAGTGCATTTCATGCTTTGGCTCTTTTTTAGCCTCACTTGGAACATTTTGTGTCTCCTTGCTCACTACTCCTCACTCTTAGATGGACTACATTAATTGCATCAGTTGAGAGAGAGAGAGAGAGACATAAGGTTGAGTGAATTCAAGAGAGAGAACCATAGGGTTGAGTTAATTCAATTTAAGTTGAATAACCAGTTTAAAAAAAAAAAATCTTGAATTACCTAGGCAATGAATTTTAGTTAATTTGGTTCAATTTTTAAGCAACATTGGTTCATTGTTGTTTTCACTTTTAAAAATCAAAATAACTCAATAACATTTTATAATTATATTTTAAACACTATATATAATTGTATCCATTTATTTGTGGGTCGAAAAGTAAAAGCCCAAAATTAAATAAACTAACCAAATCAAATTATATTATTTTGATTTGATTAGTTTAGGGTTAGAAATTTTTTGAACTAAATAAATTAAAGTGATTGAATGCTCACTTCCAAAGTTTAGAGTCACTATTATTGCATGAAATCTTTAGTAATTGAATACGTATGCAATTAAAAATTAAATGGAAATTTCTCCAAACAAATTTATGATATTTACTTTAAATACTTAAACAACAAATATGTATTTCCTATAAAATACTATCCCATATTTATAAGAAATTTTTGAAATTTTAATATTATGCATAACTATTGCATCAATATACAAGAAAATATATTATTATTAGAATTCTAATTGTGTATGCAATAATATTTTCTTTGAGGCCGAAAGGTAAGTATTTTACCGCAACTCGTTTGGGGTTAAGAGTTAGTTGTCATTAGTTATCGTTGAAGCCTAAAGGCAAGTGAAAATTTGTTGCAGAAGATTTAGGGTAATACTTACTCAACATGTGAATTTTTACATTTTTTTAATACTAAAATTTGAAATTTCAAAGAAATAACCATTATTATCTTTTGTACATATAAAACAATATTATAGACTTTCAAATTTGTATACACAATAATTATATTTTCCATTAATAATAAATTTCAATTTTTATTAAAAATGTAAATCATTATAGTCGTAATTTCTTGTGAAACTTCAAAGGGGCCCATGACCCCCTAGCCCCATATATGGGTTTGTCCCTACATGCATCATAAATTGTCAAGCTATTACATGCCATATTATTAATACATACTAAAAGAGAGCATCCTCTTACAGTTCATAAAAACAGTAAAAAGACTAATTTACCCCTATCTCTATCTCTTTCTCCTACATGACTTTGGTGTGTTGTGCTTCTTCTACACGCGACCTTGGTTTTTTGTCGATATTGTTGACCATTTTCCTTGCATTTTTTTTCTAATTTCTTTTTTTTTTAAATCCTTTTATATATTTTATATTTTTTTCCTACATATAACCTCGCCATTTTTTCTTGCTTTTCCTTTTTTGTACTTTTTCCCCTTTTGTTTTTTATTTTTATACAAACTTTTAAATATTGTATTACAATTATTTTTTTGTAATAGTAATTTTTGTTACTATCAATTTGTTCCTATTGTATGTTTATTTTAGTTTTATTTTTTTGTTTTAAATTTTTTTAATTCATTTGGCTTTGATTACAATTCAATTTTGAAACCTCACATTAAAAAAAAAAAATTTAAAAAAAACCTCCAACACCTTTGAAATAAATCTCATTAATTTTTCCAATTTTAAGTTATTAAAATATTTTGTGATTAAACTTATTCGATATTTGCATAAAAAATATGATATTATTTAAATATTTTCATAAAACTCAAATAACATCTAATTACATAATAAATTGAATATAAAAGATATTTTTTTTTATAAATAAATACTTTAACAACATGAATTTAGAAAATATAATCTCTTAATTTATAACAAACTAAAAAAAAATCTATACTATTGCCATTAAAAGATCATGTAAATTGTAGTATTACAAAATTAATTTTATATATATATAATATATATAAATCATTGGCAATCAATTTTACTTATATATGTCACAACGTAATTTTGAGTCACTATTCTAACAACAATGTTGTAAACTTTTATTAGGTCCTTTTTTTTCCCTTTTACTTCTTATTTCAACTGGTTGAAACCTCCCAATTTCTACCTTCATTTTTTTTGTTGCAATATCTAATCTTAAAATTTAATTTCATTTTAATTGTTTTTAACTATTAAATAATTACACTTATCATATTCACTATACATCGGAGCCCGGGTGTAGTGAGAAATATGCAAGAGTGTAGGGCGTTCACCGAAAGCGACGCGCCATGCCAGCGCCCGGGTGTGGTGTTAAGTGAGCACGGGTTCCCACATCATGGACGAGTGTAGGTAAAGAAGTTAATACATAGGACAGATAGTAGAACAGATAGTGGAACAGAGTACAAGATAGACATAGAAAATAATAGAAGATATCATAGAAAGAGACCAATTAGGAAGGAACAGGATAGGAGGATCAGGGTTGGTACTTGGAATGTTGGATCACTTACAGGAAAATTAATGGAGCTTGTGGATACCTTGGAAAGGAGAATGGTGAATATTGCTTGCATTCAGGAGATTAAATGGGTAGGAGAGAAAAGCAAGGAAGTGGGTAATTCAGGATACAAACTGTGGTTTACCGAAAAGGAGAGAAACAAGAACGGAGTGGGCATAATCATAGACAGGACATTGAAAGACGCTGTAATAGCTGTGAAAAGAGTAGGAGATAGAATTATACTAGTAAAGCTAGTACTAGAAGGAGAAACAATAAATATAGTTAGTGCTTATGCCCCACAAATAGGACTAGATAGTGAGAGTAAACAAAAATTTTGGGAAGATATGGATGATTTAATACAAAGCATACCGAATGAAGAGAATGTTTTCATTGATGGAGATTTGAATGGACATGTAGGAAATGATAGGCAAGTTTATAAGAATGTTCATGAAGGTTTTGGTTTTGGCAGTCGAAATGAGGTGGGAAAAAGCATCCTGGATTTTGCTATGGCATACGACCTAATACTAGCAAATTCCTACTTTATAAAAAGAGAGTCACATTTAGTGACTTTCAAAAGTGGACAACAAAGAAGCCAAATCGACTTCCTCTTAACCAGGAAGACAAATAGAGCTCTATGCAAGGATTGCAAGGTCATTCCAAGAGATGCTTTAACAAGTCAACATCTGTTAGTGGTCTTGGATGTCAAGCTTAGGAACAATTCAAGTAAGGTCAGAAGAAATAGTGTAGCTCGAACAAAGTGGTGGGAGTTCAAAGGAGTAAAGCAAGTGAAGTTCAAAAATGAGCTTCTCGAGTCCGAAGTATGGAAGCTGGATATGGAGGCCAATGATATGTGGATACAGATGGCATCAAAGATTAGAGAAGTAGCTAGAAAAGTACTTGGAGAGTCTAAAGGACATGGACCACCCTCAAAAGAGAGATGGTGGTGGAATGAGGAAGTACAAAAGGCAGTGAAGAGAAAAAGAGAATGGTATAAGAAATTACCTAAATGTGATAATAATGAGGCATATGAACAGTACAAGATAGCAAAGAAAGAGGCAAAAAAGGCAGTTAGTCAAGCAAGAGCACAGGCCTTTGAAAAGTTATATGAGAAACTTGGAACTAAAGAAGGGGAGAAAGATATTTATAGCTTAGCAAGGAGGAAAGAAAAGAAATGTCAAGATCTCAATCAAGTTAGGTGCATTAAGGATAAAGAAGGAAAAATTTTGGTGAAAGATGAGGACATTAAAGAAAGATGTAGAAATTATTTTAATGATCTCTTTAATAATAGTCAAAATGGTAATAGCGTGAATATAGACTATAGAACAATAGAAAAAAAATGTGAATTATACTAGAAGGATTAGATCTTTAGAAGTAAATGAAACACTTAAAAGAATAAAAGTGGGTAAAGCCTGTAGACTCGATGGAATACCAATTGAAGTGTGGAAGTGTTTGGGAGATATGAGAGTGGCATGGTTAACTAAATTATTTAATAAGATTCTAAACTCAAAGAAAATGTCTGATGAATGGAGGAGGAGTATTTTAGTACCTATTTTTAAAAATAAGGGAGACATATAGAGTTGCTCAAATTATAGAGGAATTAAACTCATAAGTCATACTATGAAGTTATGGGAGAGAGTTGTGGAGAGCATCGACTAAGTCATGATACTTCTATCTCTCTCAATCAATTTGGCTTCATGCCCGGTCGTTCAACCATGGAAGCGATCTTTCTCATTAGAAGCTTGATGGAGAAATATAGAGATGTGAAGAAAGATCTACACATGGTTTTTATTGATTTGGAGAAGGCTTATGATAGTGTTCCAAGAGATGTCTTATGGAATGTGTTAGATCAAAAGAGGGTATCTATTAGGTACATACAAGTGTTGAAAGATATGTATGAATGAGCAACTACTATTATGCGCACAGTGGGAGGGGACACAAGAGATTTTCCGATCTCAATTGGATTACACCAAGGATCAGCTATAAGCCCTTACCTCTTTACATTAGTTTTAGATGAATTGACGAACATATACAAGAGAGTATTCCTTAGTGCATGATGTTTGCGGATAATATTGTTCTGACAGATGAGACGCGAGAAGGAGTCAATAGAAAGTTAGAGCTTTAGAGAAGTACTCTAGAGTCAAAGGGCTTTAAGTTAAGTAGAACGGAAATAGAATACATGCATTGCAAGTTCAGTGAATGCCAAACTGGTGATAGGGAAGGAGTTAGTTTGGATGGAGTAGTGCTGTCCCAAAGTAATCACTTTAAATATCTCGGCTCAGTCCTTCAAGTAGATGGGGGATGTGAGGAGGACGTTAGTCATAGGATTAAAGCCGGATGGTTGAAGTGGAAACATGCCACGGAAATTTTATGTGATCGCAAGATTGCCAATAAGTTGAAAGGAAAATTTTACCGTATAGCCATACGACCGGCTATATTATTTGGTAGTAAGTGTTGGGCACTGAAGGAGTCGTATGCGTCTAAGATAAGAGTTGCAGAGATGAGAATGTTAAAGTGGATGAGTGGCCATACTAGACTAGATAAAGTCCGTAATTAGAGTATTAGAGAAAAGGTAGGAGTGATACCAATTGAGGATAAGTTGAGAGAAGGGAGATTGAGGTGGTTTGGTCATGTGAAGCGTAGACATACGGAGGCTCCAGTTAGACAAGTAGAGCACGTTAGGTTAGAGGATAGAAAGAAAAAAAAGGGGTAGACCTAAATTGACTTGGAGGAGAGTAGTATAACATGACCTAGAAACATTACACATTTCTGAGGATTTAACCCAAAATCGTTTAGAATGGATAAAGCGAATCCATATAGCCGACCCCAAATTTTTGGGATAAAGGTTTAGTTGAGTTGAGTAATTATTTTTAACTATTAAATAATTACGCTTATCTTATCCACTATATATTATTTCCAAAGAAAAAAAATATAAAAAAGCTATCACACTATAACTATAATTACTATAGGAATTGAGACATTTTTTTGTCAAAAAAATTATCCCTAATTGTTCACTTTAGCATATTAATTTATAAATTCATAGCACTATAATTTTTTTTCTTTCAGACTATTTGGGAATATATTTTACGTGTGTGAAAAATGAAAATAATCAAACAACTTTTGCAATAAACTATAAATAATAATTTTATATATATTGTAAAGGTTTTGATAACAAAAAAATTATCTGCAACATCAAGCAGGCATTGGCTTGTAGTAAACTAAAATTCGTTATTACTTTTTTCAATTAGGACTTCTATGTTAATATAAAATATGACTCTAGTCTTATTATTAGTGCGAGGTAGTTTTAAAATAAAATGTGGATTTCACAATTTATAACTAAAATTTTGATTGGGCATGATGATGATTTGCAAATTGAATAGCATTATATTTTATAATTTGTAGAGTGAGCATATATATTATATTAATTTTGTCTACTAATAAAACAATATGATTTGTTGATTTATGTTTTAATATTTCAAATAGCTATTATAAATTTTAATTAATGAACATTCACAATTTTAATATTATTTATGTTCTTTTAGTTTCAATGTATGCATGTGTGTTTTTATTTTGGTTTTGAGTATCATAAGAGTAAAAACTGTACATTAAAATTTGGATTATTATATTTAACATGGAAGGAAAACTTTTTAGGGCATAAGAATATAGAAGGGGATGTTGAAAAATTTTGAAAATTTGTCAAAAATCTTTTAAAAAATTATACACAATCATCAATGGAATAGTGAAAAGTTAATTTTCAATAGAAATATAATAATGAAAATGAAAACATTAAAAACGCAAAATCATTGTAGTTATTTCTGCTATTTAATATAAGTATTTGCATATTAAAAAAATAATTATCATGTGCAAGGCACGTGAACAAAGAAATAAATAAAAATAATAAAAAAATAAAAACCACTTCCCTTTTGGGATACCAAACAGTATTAGAATAGTAAACACTAACCTCCACAACCAATAAGCAATCAAAACTATACTAAATCGGTGAAAAAAAGCATAAATCCACCATGCACAGTAAGCGTAACATTTCCCAGTTTTTAATGGAGTAGAAGGAGAAAGAGAAATTGAAGGATACCGAGGAAATGGGCGAGTCCTTCGAGGCCAACAGGGTCGCTGAAATAGCCTACACCAACATCCATGGAAGCAGCACTCTGTACTTCAACGAGAAAGAAAGAGAAAAAGAGGCGTTAACATTGATTAAACTACCAAATATAAAAGAAAACAATCCGTAGAAGAGAGGCTGATGATGAATTTGCCTTATCGGTATCGGGATCGCTGATGAGGAGCACCTCAAGAGAATTCTTAAGGACGATCCTCCTATAATCTCTCTTGTCCGTACGCGGCTTCACTATATCCAACTCCGCCTCCGTCGCCATTCTGGTCGCTACCGGTTTTTCGGAGAGCGGAGCAGAGAGAGATTTGGAGAGACAGAGAACAGAGTAAGCGTAAGTCTTCGCTGCGGTGTAGTATTGTGAAGATACGAAGCAAACGCTCAGAAATGATGGAAAACAAAACAGAGTTTTCGTTCGTTTACCTTTCTTTTATTTATTTTTTTTTTTTCCCGGACGGCGACTTTGACTAAGAAAATTTCTTATGACGACATCAGAAATTTGGTGCAATTTCTTTTAAATGGCGGCTCCGGTGCTTTGATACAATGAAATTAAAGTTGTAATAACACAAAAATTTATAATTATATAATGTCATTAAAACAACACCATTTTATTATTACTATTCCCATACCATCACTATTTAATTATTATTTAATTACTACTATTACTATTTAACTAATGTTACTTCTATCACTACTTAACTATTATATTATTAACAATTATCAGCTATTACTAATATTATAATAAATTAAATATTAAAATAAAAATTATTATTACATTATTATTTTTATTTTTATTTTTTAATTAAATATAAAAATATAATGATAATTATATTATAATTTTAATTAAATTATATAATTAATTATATTATATTATATTACACTTTACTAAATATAACCTAAGATCATAGAAATGAGCTCATTAATTGTTAGATGCAATTTATATATATATTTTAATTAATTTTATATATATTTTGATACAAATATTTAATTTAAAAATTATCAAACTTGTTTTCATATAAATTCAAACTTATATTAGATACAACCTTAATTCAAAGGATCTAACCTAATTAGGCTAGAATATAATTTTTTTTAAAATTTTGTTAAATGAATTTTAAAATGATTTATTTATAAAATTATTGATCATAATATAAAAGATTTCAGAAATTAATTAAAATATTATTTTTTATGATCTATTTTTTATTATTTTATATTAAATATAAAAGATACTAAACATTTTTATATTTATAATTATTTAAATATAAAATAAATAATTACTTAAATATAAAATTTATATTTAGGAATTATTTTGTTAATAAAACAAAAATACAAGAGCTAATTGTTTCAAATTGAGAAATAGTTACGAAAATAAGGGTCAATTTAAATAGCAAGTGACCAAATTATTACTCAAAACAAATTAGAATTTAACATGTGGGTTTTATTATACTTTAAGAACTTCCTATAATTTACCCTAATTTTTAACACACATATATATTAAATCACTTTATGAAAAATTTTCACACTTTTACAATTATTACTATATTTTTTTAATTTTTCATATTTAATTATTTATTAATTTTATAAAAGAGAAAAAAAAATCTTTTATAACATATTCTCATAATAAAATATAAATGTGTGAAAGAGAGGGAAATATTGATTTTGATCAAATTGTCTTTCATTATTTATAATATTTATAATTTTATTTTTTAATATTTAATTTAATTTTAAAATTTATATAAATTTAAAATTATTATGATTTTTTTATATAATTTTAAAGTTTATATGAATCTAAAATTATTAGTCTACTTGTATTTAAAGTCTAATTAATTAAATTTTTATTATATTATAATTTTAAATAAATTTTATAAAAATACCTTCATGATCTATATTATTTATAAAAATGGAAGGTATTTTATTTATATAAATCACTTTTTTAATAAATCCTAATAAATTTTTATCTCTATCTTATAACTATTTAAGTAAATGTATTTTAATACAATTATATTTGAATTTACGTAAAAAAAATATTTTTTATCAATTAAATATATAAATTCTTTAATTAATGTTTTTGAAACTCTCATTTAATTTAATTTTTTATAAGTTAATTAAAAAAATATTTCATATAAAATAAATTTATATTTTTTTAATTATAATTATATTTCTAAAATTTTTAATTATTACATTAATATATAAATTAGATCTAATTAAAATTGAATTTATAAGTATTATATAAATACTACTAATTGATAGGATATATATATATATATATATATATATATATATCCAACAATGAAGAAAAATTTATATTTGCTGATTTATAAAAAAATATTTAATTAGTATGTAATGTATATTAAAATTATATAAATTTAAAATTTTTAAATAATATATAATTAAGTGTAAAGAAAAAAAATTATATATAATATTTATCTGAAAAAAAAAGATAAATATATATTATTTAAAAATCAATAATTTAAATTTAATTATAAAATTAATAAAATTAATAGGATGATCATAATTTATAATATTAATTTTCTTTTATTTTTTAAATGATACATTATTAAAAATTTAAAAATATTACTATTGTACAAATAAAAAAGATAATATTTTTTAATTTTTTTAATATTATAATATTATCCTAATATGGTAAATAGTAAATACATATAAAAAAATTAAAAATTTAAATATAGAATTGTTATTTTAATTTAATAAATTTATATTTAAATATAAACACAAATTAATAATTTGATAAAAAAAATTACAAAATTTACATGAATATAAACATTACATTATTTGGTATAATTTTTATTTATTTAGATTTAACAACTTCTTTTATTAAAATTTATATTTATTTTTAAAAAAATAATTATAAAAACAAAATTTAAAAATACGTTATAAGTTAGTTTGACAAAATATGTTACTATAAATCGAATAATTATTTATATACTTTTTACTATAATTATTTCAATTAAAAATAATAATATATTAACATCAATATTTTTTATTCTATTAATATAGATTTTTTTATTTTTTATAGAAAAAAAAACATTTTAGTTATTAATTTATTATTTATAAGTTATTTGCTAGTATTAATATATTTTTCAATTTTATTTTTAAAGTTTTTCTCTATATTATAAAAAAATATGAAATCATATAAAATATTATATATCAAATAAAAATTAATAATATTAATACTTATTAATATGGATGTGCACAATTAATTTTATTATACAAAATTAAAAATTAAATTAAAAATAACTATAAATTAAAAAAATTAACATTATATGAAATTATTTCAAATTAAATTTATTTTACTATTATATGTATAAACTCTTAAATAATTTTAAGAAAAGTTTAAATTTTTAACGCTAATTATATATATTTTATAAAAATTATAAAATAATAAAAATTAATTAATCTTGACAAATTAACACTTATAAACTAACAAAATAACAAATAATTAAATTTATATATTTATAAACATTTACGATTATAAAATTATTTATAATAATAAATTTTTCATTATAAATTTCACCTCTATAATTTTTTTATTTTCATTTATATACTTTCTGTGTAGACAACTTACTTATCATGAAAAATTATTATATTAACATATTAATAATTAATATATTATAATAATATTATATTATTAAAAAATTAATAAAAAAATAGACATGTAAAAATAAATTACAGATATATATAACGAATAAAAAGAAATGCATATTTTAAAAAAATAATAATTATAAATATCCCTAACAATGAAAGGCTAACTTTTGTTTTCATTTTAATTTTTCAATAAAAATAACTAAATCTATATAAAAATAAAAATATAATATGTAAAAATATTACTAATAAAAATTAATAAAATAATTATAAGAGTATTGTTTTATTAGATTTTTTTTAATTGTTTGTCAGATTTTCTAACTTTTTAAAATTATTGCCAAACTATGAACATCCCTTACATCTATCACGAGCTTTCTATAACCATACCCTTTTATGACATGATCATTTCATTAAAATCCTGAACAGAAAACACCATGAACCAATTCTTGTTCATGGAAGGAGGTATGGGATTTGAAAATTCCTCCAAGGCTGTCGGTCTTCTTATGGAGAGTTTTGCAGGAGAAAATTCCAATGGTGACCTGTTGAACAAAAAAATCTCACACGCCTAGAGAATGTAAGTTTTGTGGGGAAGTGGAACCTTTGAAACGCGTCCTTTCCAATTGCCCATAGGTAAGTAGAAACTGTTAGGACTTAACTCAATTATTATTGATTTAGTTTTCATTAATACTTTAATTTTAAAGGTTGTTGTATCTTAAATTTTAAGTATTAATTTAATCTTAATTAGTAGTTAAAATTTATATGAGATTTTATTTTATTTTTCTTTGACTTTAGTTCTATATAAACAACACAATTAATTAGTATTTTCGAGTCAATAAAATTATACAGAGAATTTATTTTTATTAAATAAATTGTTCCTTATTCTTCCACGATAATGGTATCAAAGTCCCAATGATTGTATGGACATATGAGAGAAATCTTTAAATACAAATGTATTATGGGTTGATGGAGATAAGTACACCAAGAAAGGTTTTAATGGGAAAAAATGCATCTATAATAAAGAGGTTGGAGAGAAGTGCTCCAACACACAAAATTATCAACCAAAGAAAGGTACTCTAATAAAAAAATAATAAATAAGTAAATAAATTATTTTTGAGTTCATACTTGAATTGAGTGAGAGAATATTAGAACTTAATTTAAACACGATTGATTCAGTTTTCATTAATATTTTACAAGATTTTAGAGATATTAGTTTTTAAGATTGCTGCATTTTAGTTTTGAAAATAGTGATCTAATCTTGACTAAATGATTGAAATTTATGCATGATTTTATTTTATTTAGTTAGATTTTAGTACTATATAAATAGAACAATTAATCAGTATTTAGAGTCAATGGAGTTGTAAAAAAAATTATTTTTATTAAATAAAATGTTCTTTATTCTTGGACATTTATTTTTTAACAGAAGTGTGGATCCATTCTCCTTTCAGGGTCCAATCATCGCTCATTCATCGGTCTCACGTGGCAGATTGCTAGTAGGAGTTATTAAGGCCATTACAACAGCAGGAGCAACACAGAGAAATGATCCCTTTGATGGTTTTTATTTTCTAATATCTATGGAAAAGTCGCAATGCTTTCATCTTCTGCAACCAAATCCAGTCATATCAGCAAGTCATCAAACTTGCAATAGAGGCTTATGACAACTTCATTGCTGCGCAAGATCATCCTTCAAATGTTCAGTGCCCAAATATTACACCTCCCCAGTCCTAGTCTCCTCCTCAAGTCAATTCGATCAAGATTAACTTCAATGCGGCTGTTAACAAGAGAGGTAAGATTGGGGCGGTAGCAACTTTGGCTAGAAATGAAGCAGGCCTCCATTGCAAGAGATATATGGGCATCTATGATCAGTCGATTCTGGAGGCGCTGACTTGCGGAGAAGCTATCCTTTCTTACAAAGGGGAAGGTTTTTTCGGCAGTAACAGTGGAGGGAGATGCATTGTTAGTAATTCATGATCTGAATTTTGTATACGTTACCCATGTTTGTGATCAAGTAGTTCCATGGAGAAGGTTATGTGTGCTGCTTCCTGTTTGCTAACTTTAGTTGACTTTTCAATGAATTCCATATCTTTCAAAAAAAAAAAATAATAATAAAGAAAATGACTAACCTCAATTCCGTTTTCATCCAAACAAGGGCAAATTAATACTTTCCCAATCAGAAAATTGAAATATATACAGGATTTGCTAATAAAGAATTCATTTAAATAGTTATCCTTGAACTTTAAAGATTGTAACAGAGTTGTCTTTAAACTTAAAAATATAATATAAAATTTCTTAAATTTTAAAATTTTACATTGCAAAATCATTTTAATTCCCGATAATTAGTTTATAGGTAACATATTAATGTGGACAATTAGATAATAATGTGAATGATTGTTGTTACTTTTTGAAAGTAAAGTCTCTTTAATCAGCTATTATATATATGGTATTTTATTATCTCATAAGACTGAAATTTTACTATACAAAATTTCAAAATTTAAAAAGTTTTATATTATATTTTTTAATTTAAAAATAATGCTATTACAATATTTAAAATTTGAAAAGAACTCTTGAAATTTATCTAACAATTAACACTGCAATCAATTGCTATAACCAAAAGAAAGGAGCCAAAGAATTAGAATTAGGCTCAGCAGAAAACAGTTATAATTGAAAAATCAAATCAAACAGTTTTTATTCAGTTTTTTAATTTAATTCTGTTATTTTTATTTTAAAAAGAATTCGATTTAATGGGTTATTCCACGTAACAGAACCTTATAAGAATAAGAAGAATTAAAATTAAGGTTAATGTTTCAATATTTTAATGTAGGTTAAAATATTCTTTCGAAACAAAAAAGCTTGTAGTGATCTCCATTCAGTATGGAGCCATTAAATGAGAGTTGAGAAGATGAGGGAGATGGAACCAAATCTTAAAAAAGGCAAAAATAAAAAATGAAGACTTGAAAAAGCTATAAGAGTAACCGCTAAGTTTTAACAGTGTTACAATAATTAGGGGTGAGCATTTGGTTCGAACCGAATCGAACTGAATTAAATTATAAAAATTGAATTTTAAATTTTAGAAATCGAACCGAACTGAAATAGGTGAAAAATCGAATCGAATCGAATCGCTCTATTTCGATTCTGTTCGATTTAAATAGATCGATTTTGATTTTTGATTTTTTTAAAATTTAGACTTGATTTTCAAGTTATTTGATCTAATTTTGACTTTGGTTTGAACCTAATAACCATTAATCAATGAAAATAAATAATTAATATATATAAAATTAAATATAATTCATAAATTTTCCATAAAAATAAATTAATTCAAAAATCGATTTGGTTTGATTTGAATATATAAATTATTATTCAGTTTAGTTCGATTTAATCGATCTTTTTTCTTCAAAACCGAACCGAACTGAAATAATCAAAATTTTTATAATATAAAACCGAACCGAATTGATTGAATTTTAAAATCAAACCAATTAAACTGAATTAACTCAATTCGATTTTATTTTTCAGTTTGGACCGAATTATGCTCAGTCCTAACAGTAATATTCATTTTGTTAATTTTTTGTAAATTAATAAAATTACTGATGTGTGTTTATCTCGTTGCTTAGAGCACTACCTCAGCTTGATGAGGTGATACGTCCGGCTGATGTAATAATTTCCCTTCATTAAGTTATTCGGAAATAACTGTTTTGACCGAAATTCTTGGGCCCACCCAGATATGCAGCTGTCTAACTTATCCATTTTGCCGTCCAGTCTCACCTTTTTACCTTAAGCCCCTATTCTTAGCAGCAAGGCTCAACCACCCAAGTAGATGGCGAATCAAATTCATAATTTCACATTCCTGTTACTGATCCCTTTCATGTCATTCTCTACCACTTTTTTCTTCTTCTTCTTCTTCAATCTTCCTGGCTATATGCAATGATAAGCATGATGTAACAATAAATATTTCTAAATATTTATATAAAATTAATTAAAATATATATAATAAATATATAAATTTATATACAAATACTTCATTTAATAGTTATTAAGTTCATTCTTATATTAATTCAAATTTTTCATAATAACACTCTTATAAAATTATAATAATAAGAATGTTAAAATTGAAAAACCAAATGAAATTAATTGATTCGTTTTTATTTATAAAATCAGTTAAATACTCATATATTAGTCTTCTAATTAATTTGATTTAAATTAAAATCAAAATCAATCGATTGTACACGTTTAATGAATATTACTCAAACAAGAAGTCGATGGGGTTAAAATATTAATTATCCATTAATATACCTTAAAAAAGAAATCGAAAGGTTAAAAAACATAAGTGAAAGCCATCGATTCATGTCTAATAAATACCAAAAACAAATATTTTGTTTTATGAAAAATATTTTCTATATTTTTTAGCATTTGATGCACTCAAAAAATGAGGTTAATGAAAAATATTTTTATAATTAAAAGAAAAATTAAATTATTTTTAAAGAAAATAATTTTTATTTTTAAAAGAGAAAGTTATTTTTTATTTTTTAAATATTTTTTATAAAAAATATTTTTTTTATATACAAGCTATTTTTTATGAAATATATAAAGATTAAGAATTAAAATAAATTAAATATATGAAATTCTAAAACCACAAAATAGATAAATCCTTTTAAAGCTTATAAAGTTAGACACTTGCCTCAAAAGAGTCACTAAATTGTATATTGATTGATGTTGAATGGGAAACTCCACTTCTACATGTTGGAAAAAGACCAATCATGGGCTGGTCCATGTCTTATTATTTATAATTGTTCTTTCCTTCCTTAACTTCGCCTTGTGGATTGTGGATTGTGGATTGAACATATTCTCATTTATTAGGTCCATATGCTCATGCATAAAATAACATTAAAGAAAAAGAAAATTTTTAAAATACAATTTATATATATATATAATGATTTTATTATGTTAATTGATTATGATAGGATTTATGTGATTTTAATTATAATTAATAATTAAAATATATTTATGGAATTATCATAGCAGGTTGGTCTAATAATTAGGAGCGCTTATGATACTAAGACCAATAGGTCAAAAATGGGTTTATATTAAGGGTGTGTAAATGGTCGATTCGATTTCAAATTGAGAAAAATCGAAAACTGAAAATCAAAAATTTTAAAAATCAAACCAAACTGATTAATAAAAGAAAATTAAATAGAACCAAACTGATAAATATTGGTTTGGTTCGATTTTAAACCGATCAAACCGAAATTTATAAATTGAGCATTTGATTTTCAATTGGGTTCGGTTCGGTTTTAAACTGATCAAACCTAAATCTTATGGTTCGGTTCAGTTTTCTTTGATTTCCTTGATATATATATTAATAATTTCGGTTCGGTTCAATTTTTTAATTTTTTATGAAAACAATCGAACCGAACCGATTAACTGAAATTATCAAAATTATAAATCGAACCGAATCAATTGAGTTTTAAAACAGAACCGATTAAACCGAATTGACTCGGTTTGATTCAATTTTTCGGTTTAAATCGAAAACTGCTCTCCCCTAGTTTATATAGTGGGTGTTGAATGATCCACTTTGCATAAGTGTAAGCTTACAAGTATTAGGGCTTATAAACTCTCTTTCTTTCATTCATCAATAAAGTCCTAATCGATCACTTTTTTGAGCCAAAATCACTTTTTTGAATTTTGATAAATGGTTATAATCGTTATACAATAGTTGCATTGAATAAATATTTTAAAGACATTTACATATAATTCAATTTTTTCGACTTTTTGCTAGTTTTTAATGCAACAATAACGTCTAAATTTTTTCTTCTTTTCTAAATTCAATATGCAGCTACTTTCATTCAAATGAAAAAGCAATCAAAACAAAAGGACAAAGATTAGGTATACTTTCACATTGCTGTAGGTGAGTATACTGTTTTTGAATGTTTATTAATATCTTAAGAAGCTAAGTAATAACATTCCCTTAACGATTGAAAAGGATCTTCAAAATGACCCATTTCACCGTCATAACTTCATTTCAAGACTATGACAAATTAAAAACCCTGTTCCTCACGGCCCAAAAATTACACATAATTAATTGTTATGCCATCTGTAATTGGCTAATAAGGACTAGGAAATACACTAACATCATCCAAAACAGGGCCACACATGTGACCAAAATCATTCAACTTTGTATGATAATAAGCACTGTAAAATGTAATCCTTGTCCTGGTGGCTATTGCTTGGAACTTGAAACTTGCTGTTTTGAATCCACCTTTTCCCTGTGATTCAAATGGAAGTTTCAGGGTTTCCTTAGCAGCAAATGCTTCAACCATCATAGATCCATGGCACCCATTCTTTGCATCTCCAATGGTAAATGTGAGGTTGTACGATTTGTTTGGAACTGTTCTGATCACTTGTGCTATGGCACTCTCTCTCCCTGCTACTAATTCAATTGCAGCAAGTCCTGAGGGGACAAAGAAATGCTTCCTGTCAATGTATTTAACTGGTTTCAGGGACTCAATGATCCATCCTGGAAGAGGTGAGATCAGGTCCTTTTGCTTTGGAGGTAGGAGGACTCCAGTTGAGAAGTTCTTGAATAGATGAGGTCCAGTTTCAAACCCACCATTCTTCACCAGATTACCTGAAAAGGGAATTAACTCAGCTCTGATAACCTGTTAAAAATCTACCAGAAAAAGACAAATAAAAGGCTGGATCTTACCTTTGGTATACTTGGGAGGAACAATCTCCTTGATTGCTACAGCATCCACCAGAGGGCCACAAGAAGGATCCTCTTGGATTCCAGGGTTATGAAATGTGAGCTTAACAACTTTAGAAACTGCTTTGAAGGCCAAGGCATAAGTATCACCACCATCACTGCTATAAAGGGTTTGAAGAGAGAGGTCACTTGACTGCCCAGGGACAGAGAATCTTAGCACCTCATCTTGGGCACAGGTCCTAGTGGCCCCAAATGTGATGGAATAGATTGAACCTGGCTTCACACTCAAATTTTGAGAAATAGAAGCCTCATTGCCCAACCTCACTGCATGGACCCCACGTGGAATGGCTAGATAGAAGCCTCCTGGCTGTGGCCCACCTGAAACATACTGCACAAAGCCATTGATTTCCCACTTGGGGAGTGAGTATTTTCCTATGATTACTGTTTTCTTGAGATTTGATTTTGATGGTGCCTCTTCAAAGTCTCCATTCGGCACAAGTCCTGAACAAACAAAAAGAAAGACATTACTCACATGGCATATCAAATAGAAGCAGAAATGAAAAGGAGATGATGTTAAGTACCATCAAGGGGCTGAGGAGGAACAGTAGCAGAAGCTGAGCCATGGCAGAAAGAGAGAATGAGTGATAAGCAGAGAGAGAGAAACAGAACCATTGTAATGCTTGTGAAGAAGCAAGTAGAAGGAGAGCTAGCTCTAAATAGCGAAAGAAAAGATCCCAAGTCGGTGTATAAATAAATGGCAAGAGAGATCCGACCATTGTATTGGTATTTATATAGAAAAAGTTGGAAAGAGAAGAAATTTAAGAAGTAGCACAAGCCATGTTAAAGTAGCACGAAATTAGGCGTGAGATGTGTCTGTTTGTCCGAATATTTTCAAAATCTATCACAAATTTCCACAAGCGTTCTTGGTTCATGAGTTGGACCGCAAATGATCTAACGACCTTGACCCTTCCATTGGTTGCCGTGATTTGCTCTCTTTTTGAACTTTTTTTTTTTTTATTCCACCGAATTTAAGTTGAGTTTTTGCTGATTTTTCAGATTTGAAATTTTATCAAATGATTTAAGATGTTTAATAAATATAATTTTTGAATTAATATTTTAGAAAATAATAATATAACCATATCATTTAAAATTACAATTTTTAACTATTAATTTTTTTACTATTGACGGCTTATTTTTAACTATTTTTATTCTATCACTCGGTTGTCAGTCAAGTTCAAGTCTTCACTACCCTAATTTATCTACTTTAACAAAAAAAAACCATCAATAATTAATCATAATCATTGAACTAAATGAAGCAAGCATTAGATTCTAATCATGTAAAATTAGGGATTTACAAAATGTATACATTTCTAAATTATTTTGATAAAAAACTATTTATATCATAATTATTAATTTATAATTACATAAAACATTTTATTTAAATAATAAAATAAATAGCAATCTAATGAGTTAATCATTGGCTTCTAATTTAAGGAAAATTATATAATATTTTAGTTGTATTAAAAATAATGCACTTTATATTTATATTTTTCTAAAATATGAATAATAAGTCTCATATATAAGAAAAAAAAGTCTCACATATTAGAAAAAATGTATGTTCAGAATAATTTCTGCTGATTTGAAATTCTTGATGAGCTATATAGCCTACATTATAGATCAAACTCTTGATTCCATTCTTCATGTCTACACAAACCCCTGATTATGATGATAAAATAAAAAAAAAATAAGAAGTTGAAGAAGAATAAGATGACGATGATTAATGATTAAATCAAGGATGTGCAAGTTTCGTACATTTGTTGCACTTTGAATTGAAGGGTGCATGCATGTGCTCACCTTTACCTGCTTTCTAGGTTTAAATTTTTTATTTTTTTATCAATTTTATAATTTCCACCAAACCCATGGCCTCGTATAAATGTAATCTTTACTTTTTTAGGTGCACTTGATTAATTTAGAGTCGATCGGTAACCACAGAAATAAATTAAATTAAACATTGAGGGTTGCAGAGATAAATCATTTTGTTTGTTCCCATTACTATTCTCAACTAACTGATTTTATGAGGGATATGCATTTTTTTTTTCATTGCACACGTTTCTTTCCCTTGCCCCCCATGACCTTGCTTGGGAAGACAAAAGAGCAAATCTTCACGGCTTCACACCTCTCTCTCTCTCTCTCTCTCTCTATTAATTAGATAGATATTTCATTAATTTAAAAAGGTCTAAGGCCCAAACACAGAAATAGTCCAAACTCTCTCTCTCTCTCTATTAATTAGATAGATATTTCATTAATTTAAAAAGGTCTAAGGCCCAAACACAGAAATAGTCCAAACAAAAGATATAACACTTGTACCCATTAAAGTTAGACCCAATACATCACAAGGAACCTTAATCTGCAACCCATTTTTTGATCAAGACATCTTGGGGTTAATTACCGCATGAGTGTGCTATGGAAAGAAAAATATGAAAAAAATTATTGAAAATAAAAAATTATGGGAATGGGATGAATTAAAAATACAGATGCAAGTCAAAATAGTATCTTTAGTTGGGATGCTATCAACGATAACGCGCGGAGGTAAACTAGTCGGGACGCTGTTCTTAACAGCATCTCGAACGCGTCCAAATTTTAAAAATAAAAAAAAAATTGGATACTATTTATAGTAGCATTCAGCTTTTATTTTAATTTTTTTTTATATTTTATTTTATATTTTAAATAAAATATAAATATTATTTAAATAAATAATATTATAATATTTTTATTATAAAAAAATTATTTTTTAATTTAAAATTAACGATGAAATTTTAATTAAATAAAAAATTAAAATATAAAATATTATTATAATAAAATAATTAAAAAAATTAAATAAAAAGCTGGACAATACTTAATTATTTTATTTTTATATTTTAAATAAAATATAAATATTATTTAAATAAATAATATTATAATAATTAATATTATATATTATAATATTTTTATTATAAAAAAATTATTTTTTAATTTAAAATTAAATTAAGTTTTAATTAAATAAAAAATTAATATATAAAATATTATTATAATAAAATAATTAAAAATTAAAATGAAAATTTTGCGTTCCGATTTTATTTTTAATTTTTTAATTATTTTATTTTATATTTTAAATACAATATAAATATTATTTAAATAAATAATATTATAATAATTAATATTATATATTATAATATTTTTATTATAAAAAAATTATTTTTAATTTAAAATTAAATTAAATTAATTTTAATTAAATAAAAAATTAAAATATAAAATATTATTATAATAAAATAATTAAAAATTAAAACGAAAATTCTGGACGCTATTTATAATAGCATCCAGATTTTATTTTTAATTATTTAATTATTTTATTTTATATTTTAAATAAAAATATAAATATTATTTTAATAAATAATGGTATAATATTTAAAATTATATATTATAATTTTTTATTATAAAAATTATTTTTTAAATTAAAATTAAGTTAAAAAATATAAAAAAATTTTTATTATTTTTTATTCTTAAATAAAAAATTAAATTTTATTATTAAATAAAAATTTATAAATAAAAAATTAAATTTTTTATTTAATTAAAATTTAATTTAATTTTAAATTGAAAAATAATTTTTTATAATAAAAAATTATAATATACAATATTAATTATTATAATATTAATTATTAAAATAATATTTATATTTTATTTAAAATATAAAATAAAATAATTAAAAAATTAAAAATAAAATTTAGACGCTTCTATAAATAGTGTCTAGATTTTTTATTTTAATTTTTAATTATTTTATTATAATAATATTTTATATTTTAATTTTTTATTTAATTAAAATTTAATTTAATTTTAAATTAAAAAATAATTTTTTTATAATAAAAATATTATAATATATAATATTAATTATTATAATATTATTTATTCAAACAATATTTATATTGTCGTTGATCGCGTTCTAATTAAAAATATTATTTTGACTCGCGACTATATTTTTAATTCAACTTGTTCTCATAATTTTTAAATTTTTAATCTTTTTTTCGTATTTTTCTTCCTATAGCACGCACATAGGATAATTAACCCGACATCTTGACCCGACCAGTGCAACTACCAAAACACGCTGCTGTATCATTCCATTGGCAGAGACAACGCCCAACGCTAAGTTAGGCAAAGAAACACGGTTGATCTCCCAATAAAAAATGCTATAAAAGACTTAAACAACCCATTGAAGTCCACGGAGTACAACTACCATCAGAGCATCGCATCATCAGCATAGGAAGAGGCCATTCTTACTTGGAATATGCGACAATCTTGAAAAATAAATAACTAAATCCTTACTCAGAATCCCATCCTCACGCCATCACAAGTTAAGGGAAGAACGTCGATGCTTGATTGCATGACCTAGCAACGAACAGGAAACGTGGCCATAGAAGGGCAAATTCATCATCGCAAAACCACTAACCAAACTAACGTAGGTTGCTGAAGGCCTTCTCAAGACATACCAGACCTGCATGCAAGAAAAACCAACCCAAAAAGCTATATACAACCCTACCGAAGATGGGAAGGAATACCCACATCCGGCGAGGTGAAAGAGAGCCATCCCCCCCGTTCGGAAAGTGTAGGGGATGGTCGACAAAAATCTTGGCAATAAAACGAGGCTCGTCTTAGATGAACTCATCCACAGAAAGAATTCATCTTTCTAAACTATTAGAAAGAGAAACTTTTTTTAGCAATTCCTCTCTCTCTAAATTATTAAAAAGAGAAGCTTTTTTCAGTAATTCCTTTCTCTCTTTCAACCCTCATTCTTCACATATCCATGATAGAAAGATAAAGTAAAACAATGATAGTTTCAAGTTTGTTTAACTAAATTGAGAAATCTCATTTAATTTAAGATATTGTAATTTAAATTTCTTTGTATTTAATTTTTTAAATAACAGCTATCCATTAAATTTTAATTTATAAGTACAAAAATTAAAACAATAAATTTTTAATTGAATCTTTGACCATCAAATAATTTTAATATTTCATCATAATTAAATTTTTATTCTTATTTAATGACAATTAAATAATTTTAATATTTCAACTTAAATTATAATAAATAAATAATAAATTATTACAAGTTAATAGAAAACTTGAGGGAGTTGATTAACAAAAATTAAAATTTATTATATCTATTTAAAATATTTTATAGGTGTTTGAGAGGGTATGCTTCCCTTTATTCATGTACACTTATTTAAAATTTTTAGTAAGTGTTTGGGGAAAAGGGGGGCATCCCCCTCTGTCCTCAACCATATCAATCCCTCAAACTCAATATTAAGAATTTAAAATGGCTTAAGTATTTATTTTGTAAAAAATAATTTGTATATAAAAATATTTTTCATGAAAAATATATTTTAAGAAAATATTTTTTATATTACAATGTTAAACTAATTATTTGTATTTATATCATATGTATATAAATATTTTTACATTTTAATAAAATTATTAAAGTCTATAAAATTATTTCTATTTTTGAAAAAAGAAAATTAAATTTTTTTTAAAATGTCTTAATTTTTTTTTATCAAGAAACTGTTTTCTATTGACTTATTTTTTTGAGTGCTTTAAATGTTAAAATTTATAAAAAAAAATAATAATTTTCTTGAATTTTCTGAAAAAACAAACAGAGGCTAAAAATATAATGGCAACCCAAATCTTAAGTTCAATATTCACGGAGAAAATTTCCACTTCAAGGCTCCGACACTCACAAGATTGAAGCCCAGCCTAGATGAAACCCTTGCTTGAAAATCTAAGCCCAAAATTCCTTAATAGGCTAAAGAATATTCTGAAGGCCCAAGTGAACAACCCACCAACATGAAGGAGGTTGCATTTGGAGAATTGGGCCAAAAGTCAAGTCCACCAACAAGAGGTTGCATTGAATTAAATGTTTTAGGCAACTAAATTTATTTAAATATGAACTTAATTTCTTTATTTGTTAATTATGTGTCTTTAAATTTTTAATATATCAATTTTATTTAAAAAAAAAATCAAATCAAAGATTTTTGAAGGAGAGGGTTAAAAGTCTTTATGGCTCAAACACTCAATCTTTAAATTATTATTCAATAATCCAATAATTACAAGTAATTAATAAACTTAAATGACAAGGCCATAATTATTAAAACAAATAAAATAAAAGATATATAAGTATCTATTTTCCAAGTTTAAGTTATAATGATAAATTAAGGGTGGTGATATTGTAACGGTCTCTCTAAATTCTCTCTCCCCTTTCTCTCTTTCTTTTCTTTGTGAACTTTTCGGGATAGATATCGATTAATATTTTTCTGGTGGTTGCCCTTCTTCTCTTTTCTTTTTATATTATTTTATATTTTTCTTAATAATTTTTAAATTTATATTTTTTTAGAATATATTTATATTTATCCTTAAATTATCTTTCTTCTTTTGAAAATATTTATTGTAGGAATTAATATTTTCTATTTGGCGAGTATTTATTATTTCATTCATTGCAAAGTTTTTTTTTTATATCATATGGGATATTAAAATTTAATAATTTCCATGCTTGTAAAAAAATTGTGGTATGCTTTTCATTAAATATAAGTGATTTATCTTAAATTTTTTTATATAAAATTATAATAGTATGAAATTTTATATTTTAAATTTATATTATATTTCTATTTAATGAAAACCCTATCTTCTATTTTCTTTAAAAAAAATAGTGATAATGACACTGCACAAAATGTTTCTACCAACCCTCTTAATGATTTTATGAAAATTATTAAAATATCTCATTATTAATTTCCTAGAAGGAAATAATTTCCCTTGCATTGTTAAAGAAAAATTAATAAAACATTAAAAAATTAAAAAATTTTCACTAAGAATTTAATTTATTTTTTCGTTTATTAAACACTCTTTCAATTTATAAAAATACAATTTCTATTAACCATATTAGAATTTTAAAAAAAATTGTCATGCATTCAATTAAAATAATTGATATTTATGTATATCATCTTTAAAAAAAGGTCATAGTATTGGTACTTATTTATTTGAATGCTCAATTATTTATTTTATATAATTTGTTGGAAAAAATTGTCATAGCAGTTGATTTTAAAAGGATTTTTTGTTTCCAATTTTCAAGACAAAATATGCTCTCCTATACATTAGAATAACCAATTTGATTTTAGTTATTGGTGAATAATTTAATTTGATTATTTATAGATTTTTTTTTTGTGTGTTTGTTGTGCCACTATTTTTTTTAGTAATATTCTTTTCTCTCTCTTTGTATAAGATTCAAGATATATGAGAATAAATTCATTGAAAATTAGAAAATTTATTTAAAAAATAATGATATGTAAAAAGTTTTCATAACACATAAAGGATATAATACTTTATTTATTTAAATAACAAAATAAAAAAAAGTATTAAAAATTTTCTTGTGAGTATGAATATAACTAGATTAATGCATTATTCTATTGTAACCGAATTGATAAAATTCAATTATTTTGGTAAAAAAAATTTAGTTTGATTCAATTTTCTGTTAGTAATTATAGGAATTTCTACTTTTCGTTGAATACTGAATTAATATTTATATTAATTAATATATTAATTATAATTTTATTAATAATATATTATTTATAATTATTATTTTTATGATTTTATAATAGTATTTAACTTATAATAATTATTCTTTTATTAATATTAAATCATATTTATTATTTTTTTAAATAAAAAATAATAAATATATTTTATTAATATTTAATTAATTAAAAATATAAAATATATATTTTATATTTTTAGTTAATTCAGTTATATTGATAACTGAGCAAATATTTTTTATTTTTATTAAATTTAATTTTATTTTAATTTTAGTTTAGTTCAATTAATAATAATATAGAGATTTCAAATTCGAATATTCTCCTTACTAGATAATTGCCTTATAATAAAAAGGGAAATGGTTACCTCCGGTTACATAATTCACGATCGATCAGTTATTAATTAAAAAAAGAATTTTTAATATTTTTTTCAAAATAATCCAAGATAGCATAGCATCAATCTACAACTGGCAAATGAGTTGAGCGTATTTGATTAACCGTTTTAACAGTCCAATCAATTTGTCTTTGAAAAGAAGATTCTGCGACTTGGGTTAGTTGGAAATTGTTATGAAGTTTTTTATAGATTGTAATCCATTCGCAGAGGATTATTCTAGCTAATTTTTTGGTAGATTGGAGTCTGATCATTTTAATTTATGAATTAATTTGAGTTTATTAAATTATTCTATACAATTTTTTTAAGTAAATTACTAAATTACGAGTTTTTTATATTAAAATAATAATTTTTTATAATTAATTTTATTCATTTAATTTTATAATTTATAATTTAAGTTAATTAAATTAATCTAAACAAGTCAGTTTTATGTCAAATTTTATAAATTATTAGAAATCTTAATTAAATCCTTAATTTTATAAAATATTTAGACGTTTATGAATCAGTTCAAATTAAGAGAACTTGAATTAAATTAAAGGATCAGTAAAAAAAAATACCACATCTCTAATAAATATTCATTAAGCTTTACCCTTCTCGTCCTCTCTCAAAACGAACGATTGTCTCTCAAACCTCAACAGCGCCGCAAGCCTTCGGGATGCTGCCAGCCACCATTCTTATCGGCAGCACCCGTCTCCTCCCCCTTTATTATTTTTTTTCTTTTTTTTTTTTTATTTCTTAGTGTTTTCAGTTATTTTTTTTCTTTATTTTTTTTTCTTATTCCTTTACCCTGTATTTAGATGAATTGAAATAAGGTTTTTTTTTTTTTTTTTAAATAAGGTAAGAGAATATAATGAAAGATAAAATATTAAAACCTCCTAACCTACCACTTTGATGAGTCGAAAAGTGAGATTTTTGAAAGTGTTAAAACTTTCAAAAACCTTAACTCCTTTAAAAAAAACTTCTTCTCAAATAAATTCAATACTTTAAAAATCCATACTTTACTTTAAACAACTCTCTCCCAAACATAGTGTTAATTTTTCTATTATTTTTGAAATAATCTCTAGATCTTGTGCTTTTTTTTATGTTTTCCTTATGCATTGTTCTCATAACTGTTAGTTTTCTACCTCATTTTGGAGGTTTGCTTCTGTCCATCTAAAATGGAATTTTGTTTTGTAGATTGATGTGCAATGCATGGAATTTGATTGTAGAGGCTGATTTTCTTCTATTTTAAGCTTAATAATGCTGCTCGTTCTTGCGATAGGATTTATAGTTCTTGCTCTTTGTGTTCGTTCACTTGCAATCATCCTGAATTTTGAGACTAGGTATGCAAAAGATCCAAAAAATTATTTAGCCACTATCATTTTTGTTTTTGTTCCGGTTATTTTTTATAGAATTTCGGATAAGATCAATGAACTCTTGTGGTGTAATCACAATTCTTTTGAATTATTTATATGATTTGAATTTGATGAACGAAAATTTTTCATTTTTTATAAAAAATAAAAAATAGAAGAAAACTTTTTCTTACTAGTTAAGTCAATAGAAATTAGCATTTTTTTAAAATGGTTGAAAATATTCAAATGAAAAAGTCTATCAAAACTAAAGATTCAAATTCCTAATTTTCCCCATATAATATTAGACATAGAGAGGCAGCTAGCTGGTGGTCGGTTTGAGTCTTCAAAATTGGCACCGGCCAAACCGCCTTCTAAAAATGTCATTATTCTAGACGTAGTAGTTTCGTGCTTAATGTGTTGCTGATGATTTTTTCAATTTGAAGGGCCTTTAAAATAACAGTGGAGTCTTTCTCAAATTCATATTTGTAAAATTATTTAGTTTAATTAAATTTTTTAATAGAGATTGGAAGAATGAGTACTCAAATAACCTAGTTTATTAAATGAGTAATATGCATTATCATTGAGCATGGTAGCTTGATGGTTAGCTTAGTGAAGTAGCATTGTCCCACCTTAATTCAATTGACTGTGTACCATCTCGAGTTCAGTGGTAGGTCATTTTCCATGGAGTTAAGTTAAAGATGTTAATCGGTGACTCCAAGTTTTAAGCCTAAAGAGCTATGACTGTTATATCTAGAGAACTCTCATTTTATTCATTTTCAAAAAAAAAAAAAAAGAGTAATATGCATTTAGTTACTAAACCAAATCAAATTATATACTAAACCAAATCAAATTAAGGGTTTCATTTATCATAATTATTAATTATAGTAAATGAAATTAATACCTTATCTAACATAATTGATAATTAAAATTAATTTATTGCATATAGTAAATGCACCATAAATTTTTTCATGATGAAAATTACTATTATTATTATTATTATTATTATTATTATTATTTTGTAACTTTAGATTTTTAGGAAAATTTTGTTTTGTCCTAAAGTATTTATGGTATGTATAATATTACTAATATTTAAAAATTCAAATATTTACTTGATTTTACAATCATAATTGATCATTTTAATACTATTCATTATCTACAGAATTTTTAAAATTAGTGTCAATTATAGCCTTTTTTATTAAACTAAAGTTTTATATATATATATATTAATTATGTTAGAAAAACTTTACATATTTGCATTTTTAATATAGTATTGTGAATATTTGATCCAATATATATTACTTCACAAATTAAATAAAAGGGCAATTATAACAAAGATTCTTTTTTTTAATTTTGCAAAATATTTTTTGTTCACTTTTTAAAATTTTTCATTTTGTTGTATCACAAAAGATATATTGCTTTTATTTTTTATATATATTCAAAATAATAAAAAAAATAAAAATGAATCAAATAGAATATATGCTTCCATATTAATATGTTTTAATTATGGATTGTAATAATCAATTTTTATTTTAAGTAACAACTTCCATTTCTTTATTTAAAGTAATTAATTAATTATAACTCCTTCCACATCCAAAAGGGGATATGGGTGGGCCTATTGATATGAAGGATCATAAAATACATATTATTTATATCTTATGCTTATATCACAAATCACATGATATGTTTGCTTCTTGATTTTGTGGCACCCAAACAAATTTTCTTTTATTGGAAGCTAGGTGTCACATTCATGATTTTCACCAACAAAGAAATTTTCCTAAATCTTCTTGTATGTCACATACAAGAAATCAAATTATTTTAGATTTAATGGTTGTTTTGTATTGAGGTTGGTAATTAAGGCTGCTTTAAAAAAAAAAGTATAGTTTTAAATATTATTAAAAAATAATTTTATTATTTTAATATTTTTATAATTAAAACTTAACAAATTTAATTTTAAATTATTTTATAATACTCTTCTACTAGTATATTTAAAAAAATAATTTTTTCAATAACAATTTCAAAAATAATGCTAAACATACTCTGAGTAGAGCTGTTTGACATTAAAGTTGGAGGGCCAAAATTGTTTTTCATGAAAAAAATTATTATTTTAGATGTAACTGAAAAAAAAAAGTTTATAAAAAGTTATTTTATTATTTTAACATTTTAACTAAAATTTATTAAATTTAATTTAAATTTTTTTAATACTTTTTCACTAGTGTATTAGAAATAGTATTTTTCTGAACAGCAATTTCAATATCAATACAAAACAAGCCCTTGGAAAGGAATACATCAATTTAGTTATGATATACTAATTAATTAAGTTAATATTAAATAATTAGATGTTATTAAAAAATAGTTTAAAACTTATTAAATTTAATTTTAAGTTATTTTTTAATATTATCTAATTAATATATTTAAAAAATTATTTTTCTCAATAATTACATAATATTAAGCAGATCCTTAGGAAGGAAATAAATTAATTTAGTTATAATATAATAATCAATTAAGCTAATTTTAAATAATTATAACAACTACATGATAAAACACATATATATAGAATTGCATCAACTTTAGATAAGTTTTAAGAGCTTTAACAGGACATCAAACTACCATTAGGTTAGTACCTCAATAGTCAATAGTCAAATACTTCTTCCATAGTATAAATGTCATTGTTTTAAATCATAATAATCCCTTAGATTTAATGATAAAAAAAAAAATCAACTTTTATGTACTTGACAATTTTACCCAAACTTTCTAATTTTAGTTAATTTATCTAAAATTGCAAAAATAGAGTCAATATTACCAAATTGAAATAAATTAGTCAAAATTAATATAAATAATATATTTTATTTTTAATTTAAATGAAAAAAAAAATATTTTGAATGTTTTTTCTCTCTCTTGCCCTCCCCTTGATCCCTCATTTTTTATACATCGAAAATCAAAATTAAAAATGACTTTTGGTTGGTTTAATAATAAAAATATATATCTCATTTACATATTTGATTAATGAGTAAAATTGACACTAAATTTGTAATTTTAGATAAATTAGCTAAATTTAAAAAATTAAATAAAATTAAGAATACCATAAATATTGAAACTTGTTATTAAGTTTTAATTAAAATTTAAATTGAAATCTCAATATTATATATACAATTCCAACTCAATATTACTAATAAAATTTTAGGTATTGAAGAGCAATTGATATATGTATTGGGAATTTGATATAATTTATAAAGCTAATATTTTAGTGGTTTAAGAAAAAAATGGGGAATTTTTTTAATTTTTTGGGATTTAGACTATAGAAGATGTTTAACAAACCCATAGAACAAAGGAAAGGATACATCAAATAGAAAGTTGATGCACCTTTTCTTGGTGCCTAATTCAAGTTGAGGTAACTTGGCCAATTGGACACTAACTAACTTCAAACACTAGTTGTTGAAGTGTCTAATTCAATTTGATTTTACTATATCCATCCTTTCTTGTTGGAAAACCTTTATAAATTTGTTGAATGTCTTAAATTCATACAAGCTACCTACCTACAACATTAATTGAGCATAACAACCAAAACGCTCTATTAAATTGTTTGCATTTATGAAAATATCAAATGTTATTTAAAAAAAAAAAGCTTTAGAAAAGCTTATAATTAATTTAAAATGTCAAATTAATAAATAGTATTCATGATTCATGACTTTATTTAGATGGGATGATTTTATTAGAAAGCTCATAGAAAATGTGAAAATCTAATTCATTTAATTGATATTTTATCTTAATTTTCTGAAAAGTTAAGAAATTAACTTTTTATGCTTCCTAAGAAGTAAATTATGGTTTGAGAGTTTTTGTTTTTTCATAAAAAAAATATTATTTTAAATACTATTGAAAAAAATATTTTAAAAAAAATATTTTTTTAATGTTTTAATGACTAAAATTTATTGTTAAATTAATTTTAAGTATTTTTTAATTAATATGTTTTAAAAAAATATTTTTCCCGATAATAACTTCAATAATAATACCAAAAAGACTATTATCCCCTCACCATAAATTGTTTCTTTTTTTCCAAAAAAATAGAAAGTTTGAAGCAAATAAAACCTATGCTATGCTTACAATAGAGTCCAATTATCACATTGGGTACTTTGATAATTGGCATCATCAACATTAACATATGCATTGGCCAAAATATCAAGATTAATTTTATAGATTGTTGATCCTACTAATAACAATACTCACTTGGGTATAATGTTCTATATATATATATATATATATATATATATATATATATTTGTGAATACTAAGATTGTGTTCAAACATAGAGATGAATTATAAGAAGAAAAATTGAAAAAAAAAAAGATTTGATTTAGATTAAAAAAAAAAAAGGCTTCCCATTTTGCATCATGTGACAATCACCAAGTAGTTTTTGTTATGGGTTGTCCTTCTTGCTCCATTGCCTTTACATGAGCTGGCTTCTTTGTTTTTCATGATTTCACTTTTGGGCAGCTTTATCATCCCATCACTTCCTATTTCCAGTAGCTCTAATTTCTTCTTTTTTTGGTATAAAATAAATATAAATTTAAATGTGCTTATTTATACCTACAAATTTTAAGTGAGAACAATCATAAATTTAAAAATCTTGTAGATTGTAATTTAATATATAATTTTACTTCTATTATTTCAAAGTTGAACACATAATTCTCATTATATTATAAATAAAAATATAAAATCTTAAGGATTAATAAGTGTACTTTAATTCTTAAAATTGAAAATTTATTTACACTTTATACCCATAAATTATTGTATTATTAATATATTAATCGCTTATTTTTTTTTATTTTTTCTACTACTAATTGAGATTTAAAGACACCAAATTTGAAACAATAAAAATTAATATATACTTTTAAAAATTACCTTAATATTACATAAAAATCTAGCAAGTTATTTTTTTTTAAGAAGAATGTTCTGCAAGGTTCAAAATATTGTGGTCGAGCGGTTGGGGCTCGTCCTCCCTTAAGCAACGTCCCGGGTTCGATCCGGGATTGTGTATGAAGCGCTTTAAAACACAGGGCCATCCCGCCTTGGAGGCACCTAAAAGTGGCGCAGGATTAGTCTGGTGAAAGAAATGTGTAAAGGCTTGGGATACCTCCTTGGAAATGCACCTAAAAAACATATATATATTTCTCAATAAAAAATTTAAATTTAAGAATTATTTAATAAGCCTAAAAAAATAATGAAATCAAAAAATAGAACATACTGTTCATCTATTAGTGACTTATATATTTTATTATTTTTTTTTTTAAAAAACTTATATATTTTATTAATAATATTGAATCTTCTATATTTTTTTACTTTACTTTTATATTTTAATATATTAAAAAAATAAAAATTTAAGGCCACTTAAAAAAGGCAAAGTAATAAATTTGCCCTTATATATTTCATAAATAAATTAATAAATAATCCAAGCAAGCGTGGTGTGTCAAAGAAGGAATGTTAGATGTAATCTCGAACCTTTTTGGGAGACATATTCTCTGAATGTCCTGATGGCCCCACCATAATGTGTCACGTACATTTTTCCAGCCAACAAAGTTGTGAAGGAGGCTTAAAAAAAAAACAAATAAAATAAAAAAATGGGCCCACTGTAACCCTTTAATAAACCAATATCTAGATTTCTTCCATTATTTTTTATGATTATTTTCTTTAGGCCTACTAGCATAATAAATCAAACTTTTATGTGTATGATTTATTTTATTTAAAATTTTTAATTTTAGATAATTTTATTTTAATTTTTAAAATTAAAAAATTTTATCAAAACAATTATAATTGTATTTGAATACTTTAACTTTTACCACTTGTATATTATAGTGAAAATCATATTATATGTCTGAATTTTTTAACTATTCAAGTAGTAAAAGTCAAAATTTTTAAATTATATTTTGAGTTTGAATAAAATTTTTTTTAATTTTAAAAGTTATGATTAAATTATTTAAAATTAAAAGTTTTAAACACAAAGAATTAAATTTATTTTGTTAATTGATCGTTTATTTATATATTATTTTTATGAGTAGATTAAATTTTAATAATTCATTTAATAACAATTATTAATAAAATAAATTTGATTTTATGAAAAATAAAATTATAACAGAAAATCCCTCTCTCACTATTCAATTAACAATCCAATAGAAAGTCTTTTTTTCTTTTGTGGAGGCTTAGACTTCTGCATGCCTTATATCATACTTTGCTTGAGAGAATAAAAAGAACATTACTTGATTTATTAAAATTAAAATTAAAATAATATTATTTTTTTTTTTTAGTTTGAAAAGTTATTATTTTTTTAGTGTGATTTTTTTAAGATGGTGTTTAGCTTAACTTATGAAAATCAGCTTATAAGCACTTATAAGTTATTTTAAACTTATAAACATTTAAAATTTTAATCAGCTACGTGTTCAGTAAAATATTTATAAGTGACTGATAAATTATTAATATATTTAATAAAAAAATAACTTATAAGTATATTTATTATCAAAATGACTAAAAAATATATTAAGTGAAATTTATGATGAAATTTTAAAAAATAAATGAGCAAAATATGATAAAATTAGCTCATAAAATAGATATTTCATCTTATTTTTAGAGCTTGTGAACTAATTTAATTAACTTATAAGTTAAAATAAATACTTTTTAAATCAATTATTGCAAAAATGTGTTGGATATTTTACTTTCAATATCATTTTTTAATGTTTCTTTCAATACTTTCTCATAATATTGTTAAGGATATTTTATTAAAGACTATATATTTACTTTCTTTTTTATTATTTCGAAATTCTTTCTAACTCATGTTAATCAATCTCATCCAAATTAACAAATCAAAATATCTAAACTCAAAATCAATAAATACAATTAACACAATCCTTGAAAATTTTTTCAAGATCCAAATTTATTTTCTTTCTCACAAACAAAAAACTTTAAAAATGAAAGAAAGGAGTAAAAAAATAAAATTAAAAATGGGGCTTGTAATGGAAAGGCTTCGATGTCCGTTTTGGTTCTTATAAGTGGACTTTGAGATTCCTCTACGGTGACATGCAATATTAAGTTTTTTTTTTTTAACATATATATATATATATATAATTTGATTTAATATTGTTATGACAAATTTAAATAATATATAATTAAATTTGAAATAAATTTAAATTTAAAAAATAATACTCATATTAAATTTATCTAAATTTAAATTTTATATGTTGGATGATGGTTATTGTTTATATAATTAATTAAATATAAAATATGTAATTTTTATTATAATATTTATAAATTTTTATATTATATTTTAAATAATATAATTTAAATATTTTATAATTTATTAATAAATAGAAATTAAAATAGAAATAGAAATGAAAATTTAGGGACATTAAAATGCAAAGATTTTAGTAATTTATGCATATAACAAATGAAAAAGGGATAAATTTTCCTAACAATTACTAACTTTGTTAATTATTTTATTTTAATCATTATATCTTAATTTATTTTAATAAAATTACTCATTTTTTTATTTTTTCCATTAGCAATCACTTACATGAGAATTTAGTAAAATTTTTTATAAAATTTTTATATAACGTGTCTTATTTAATTTTAAATTATAAAAAATTTATCTCCTTACTAGATCAAATAAAAAAATTATAAAAAAAAAATAAATTTCATCTACTACTTGTATATTTATTACTTTTTATTTTTAAATAAAAAAATTTAATTAAATTTAATAAAAATATAATATTTTTATTATTTAAAGTCACGTAAGATTTAATATGATGAGTTTTACTAAAAATTCTGTTAAATTTTAATTTGAGTGACTGTTAAAAAAAGTGATTTTACTAAAATAAATTAAAATATAATAATTAAAATAAAATAATTAATAAAATGACTGTTGGTAAAATTTATTCATGAAAAAGAATTGTTTAATATCATATTTATTTCACCAATGTGATTTTCAATATGGTGGCCAGCAAGGTGAACAAAGGGTTTTTTTTTTTCTTTTTCTTTTAAAGAAAAGAGGGGGAGAAAATAAAAGGCAGTAAATGCAAAATTGAGGCAATAATTACTGTACTAAGATACCTTTACAAGAAAATATGGCCCACTTAGAAAACATGATTTTTTTTCCCTATTTCCAAAGCTACATTCATTTGATTCAAAAATTAATATACACATATATTAACAAAATTTTTTGGTTCTTAGCTCTAAAGTTTTCAATTGTTCCAAATGTTGGGTCAATTTACTTGAACTGCTAGACTTACCCACTTCTTCCTTTATCCTTATAACACTGTTTAAGATGGGCCCAGTATTTTCCTATATGAATATAAGAAAATTTATAACCTTGTTTGATGGGGTAACTTTATTTATTTATTTTTTTAAGTAATGAGTCTTTTTGGCGTTACGGTTAGAATTATTATTGAAAAAATTATATTTTTAGATATATTAATTAAAGAGTATTAAAAAAATAATTTAAAATTAAATTTAATTAATTTTAATTATAAAAATATTAAAATAATTTTTTTTAATTATTTTTTTAATAATATTTAAAATAATACTTTTTATTTAGAAGAGTAGTTTTAGACCTTCAAACAACTCTTATTTTAATAAAAATATTGATTGAATCCTGCAAACTGAATTAATCTTTCATTATCAAGTTCTATTATTATTTAAAAAATTGGAAATTATTATTATATATATATAACTTTGAACAAGTGACAGTTAGTTTCACACTTTCAGTACAAATACAAACCATAATGGTCCCCTTAAAGGCTCACAAAGTAACTAAAGATCAAAACACAGCGGCAATTCTTAGGTCTCAGCCTGACATGGACCATCAGCTTTTCCTTCGTAACATTAGCTCCTTAATTATTTCTAACCATTTTTTTTAACTTCAATTCTCTTTTTTTTTCTCTTTTATTTAAGTATGTAGTATTTTTAAGCTTGAATTAATATTTAAGTAAATTCTTTTCAATAAAAACAACTTTAGAATTTAAACTCTAACCTTACAGGTAAAATTCGTCTGAAAATTAATTTCACGCTACTGATCTAACTATTTATTGGTCAATTCTTTATTTTTTATTTATATTTTTATAATTTGAAAGTTGTAGAAAGGTAGATGATATGATCTGAAAGTGGCGAATAATGAGAAAAGAAAATTGAGTATATATATATATATATATATATATATATAAAATAATAATATAGTATAGAATATTTCAATTAGGTTTGATTAATTTTATTTTTTATTAATTAATTAATTAAATTAAAAAATTAAATATATATCTTTTTAAATCCAAATTAAACTTAGGAATTAAATTTCATTCATTTACACTGTATTTGGATAAATTTTAAAAGAGGAAGGAAAATAAAATAAGGAAAATATTTTTTATTTTTTATTCCTTATTTTTTCTCTTTGTGTTTGGATGAGTGAAAAATAAACGAGAGAAAGTAAAAGTTGAAACTAAAGTCTAGTTTTTTTTTATTTCTTATTTTTTCTCTAATTTAGAGAGAAAATAACTAGAGGAAAATAAGATTTATTTTCCTTCTCTTCTTTATTTTCCTTCTCTTATACAAACAAAGAAAATGTCTTTTTAAAATTATTTTTTCTTACTTATTTTCCTTTCTCTCCCTTTTCCACCTATCTAAATATAATGTTAATTATTTATTAAGAAAAAAAAAAAAAAAACTTCAGCGCCCTAAGTTTATACGCCTAATTTGGAGCCGTATATACATATGAATCAGAATAAAAAGTTGTCTATTATATATATATATATATATATATATATATATATATATATATATATATATATATATATATATATATATATATATATATATATGCTTTTTTTATTAAAATTTGACTCTAATTAATATCTAAATTCAAGATTTTCTATTTTTAAAGATGATTAAACTATCATATTGTTCTAAATTTTTATTGCTTGTATGCTTTATTTTTAATTCAATTGAATGATATAATGCTTTTTTTTTAATTGGACAGTGGAATATAGGTGTCTTATTTTCTATGAGAATCATGTATTAAAAATAATATACATATCCATGGAATCATTTAAACTATAAATTTACGCTTTATTTAAGTGGTGGCTAAGTTCACTCGTAATCTTTTACTTTTCAGAAAGTTAATAAATTTTACTTATTTAGTTGTCATTTTGACTCTCAACTTTCGAGAAAGTAAATGAAGTAATTTTCTTCCATTTAAGAAAAGTAACTTACTTACCTACATGGGGTAAATTAATTCTCCATGAGTAAATGTAACGTGAGATAGTCCGTACATTCTACTATTCTAGTGATTATTATCTATCCGGATAGTTAGATGTCTGGAACTATATTTAACATAGAGTGATGAGTCATAAATAACCTAAGTAATGATTAAGAAAAATTAAGGAAAAATTAAGGAAATGAAATGCAAAGAGGTTAAATGAGTCGAAACTCCGGCGATGGGTAATTTAATGGGAAGTGACTGTGAAGGCAGTTGTCGACCCTAGACCTATGGGAAACCCTATGAAATAATTATTTGGGACTTAAGTGAAGGATTATTGAGGTTTAGATGGCAATAAAATGCCAAGAAAATACAAGAAAAATTTATGCAAATCGATACAGACAATTTTAACTTGGTAAGGACAATGAAGAGTATTTTGGTCATTTCACCATCAGAGATGATTTTTGACCAATTTGTCCATTTAAGTAAGTGAGATTTATGTCATAAAATATAAATACATATTGATATAAATTTAAATGGAAATAGAAATGAGAAAAGAAAGAAAATAAAATAAAAATCTAATTATGACATCATGCATAAGTCATGATGATGCAATTAAAATGCTTAGCCAATCAAAATTAGACAAACACATTATAAGAGATAAAAAGGGAATAAATACAACTAAATTTAGCTTCATCTTCCTCATTCCACTGACTTGGAAAAATATTTAAACTAAAGTGAGGAACCATAATTAACTCCATCAAGCTTCAAATTTGTACCATTTTCTACCATATTTTCTCACTCTCCAAACACAAAAATGATTTATTTCACTTTGAGAAGAAGATTGGTGGCAAGTAGAAGAAGAGAAATTGAAGAATTGGGAAAAATTATAAAATAATTTTTGGGACCCCAGAGAACGGTCATTGAGGTTCCTATGGCATTAGAATGCCAAGAAAATATTTAGAAAATTTTTTCAATCGGTACAGACAATTTTGACCCGTTAAGCCAAACGGAGGGCATTTTGGTCATTTCGCCTTCAGAGGTGATTTTTAATCGACTTGTCCAGTTGAGTAAATAATTAATATGACATAAAATATGAATAAACATTACTAAAAATTGAATTGAAATCAAGTAGAAAAGAAAGTGAAGAAAAAGCTTATTTATGACATCATTGTGATGTCATTTAAAATTGCCAACCAATCACCATTAAGTAACCATTTGACTAACTAATAAAAGAGCTAAATAAAGACCAAGGAAGACCAAAAACCAGCTGCCTTCTCTTCAGCCAAAAACGTGAGTTTCTCTTCTTCCTCCCTCCATTGATGTTCAATCAAGCAAGCTTAATTTCCTACCTTGTTTCACCATAAAACCCTAACCCCACTTCATTAAAATTTTACCCTACACCTTAAACAAGCTTTTGGCAGCCAAGAAGAGGAAAGAAAGAGAAGTTTGAGTTGGGAAAAAAACTGCCCTATTCAAGGTTAGTGCACTATATACCTAAAACTCTTTAATTTCATGAAATGGAACTTGAATTTAGTAAGAAAATGTAATTTAAATGAACAAAATTCATGTGTATGTGTACATGAGTTTTGGCTGCCCTAGTGAAGGAATAGGAAGGAGTGTTTTTGATGAGCTTGAAGTGAACTAGAATCATGTAGGAAGTTTATAAACATAAGAATAATAAGTTGGTATGCTAACTAAGGCATTTTGTAGAAAACCTAATGTGAAGCTAGGGTTTTGGGGAGTGAAAATTGACTTGGCTTAGGAAATTGTTAGAGCACATTTTAATGGTCAATTAGTGACCATCTTAGGTAAGTTGACCATAAAATGGACTGAAAAATAGGATTGCAAAGTGAAGTTGTAGTCGCCCTAGGATGAGTGAGAGGGATCAAAATTCAGTCCACTTGCACTACCATAACTTGGGCTGTGTTGGTCCAATTGGTGTTTGGCCAATTGGACATGAAACTAGGCTTATAATGGCACATTTTTGCTGAAGAAACCATGCCCAAAAGACCAAAGCAAGAGGACCAAAACTTGGCCCCAATCCGGACACCCTGCAACAGCCCCTGCAGAATTGACCAAAGGCCATAACTCACTGTAGATTTGGTTAATTGACCTGAAATTTTTACAGCAACAAGATAAGATATAGACAAACAACTTTCATGAAGAAACGTACCCCAAATAATGCCATTAACCCATTCAAATGATTGGGCAAAATTAAGTTATCAAACCTGCAACTCTGCAGATTTACATTTGAACAGTAATGTTTGGATGACTATAACTCCCTCTAGAAAACTCGGATTTAGGCGATTCTTGAACCGATGAAAATCTAAGGCATAGTAGAACATTTCATATGAAGAAAGTTAGGCCAAATTATGAACTTAACTTGATCAAATTACTGACCAAAGTTGGACCAAAATCTGCCAAAACCCAAAAGTGCAGCATGAACGGTGCACGTGAACAGTAAACTTATTTTGGCCATAACTTGAGCTACAAAACTCCAAATGGAGTGATTCAAAAAAGGAAATTCAACTAGACAGAATAAGGAACAACTTTCATGTTTACCATTTCCTCAAATTCTCACTGTAAAAATAACAAATGGAACAGTAAAGATGAAGCACCAAATCTGAAAATTTTGTTCAATTAGCATTAAGCTTAGAAATGGTATTGGCAACCAATACCAATAAGTTTTAAATACAAAATGTGATATGTTTGGGGTGTTAAAACCAATACATCTATTTTCTATCCAAAAGTCAACATTTTTGTTGACCAATGAGGTGAATAGTGACACCAAAACCAAAAATTGGCAATTTTGCCAAAATGACCTAAGCTTTGAGAAAGTGACTAATACCAACAAGTTTTAAATACAAAATGTGGTATGTTTGGGGTGTTAAAACCAATACACCTATTTTCTATCCAAAAGTCAACATTTTTGTTGACCAATGAGGTGAATAGTGACACCAAAACCAAAAATTGGCAATTTTGCCAAAATGACCTAAGCTTTGAGAAAGTGACCAAAACCAACAAGTTTTGAATACAAAATGTGGTATGTTGGGAGTACTAAAACCAATGTACCTATTGTTTATGCAAAAGTCAACATTTTAGTTGACTAATGAAATGAATAGTGACATGAAAACTTGAAATTCAAAAATTGTGAAACTTAAAAATGCAAAATGCCCTAGTAGGCCTAATGTGATTGGTTTGGATAGTTTGGCATGCCAATAGGGTATTGTTTTAGCAGTACTGCGAAAGGAAAGGCTTTATGCCTGTATTCATGGCTTTATGCCCGTATCCATGGCTTTTATGCCCGTATTCATGGCTTTTATGCCGATTATGTGATATCATGGCTTTTTAGCCATACTGACTGCATACGTAGTTGACGCTCGCGTCTCATGGTATGGCCCGAGGCACGGTGTCGGTGCCAACGACCGTTATCGATCCGATCGTCCCAAAGATAGGTTACTTGGGCATGGAAAAGTATAAGCGTGATTGAACCGATTATTAAAGAAAATACGAAAATTAAGTATCAGGAATGATTACAAAAATACAAAGAAGCTCAATATCATGAAGAAAATAATTAACGAAATGCATGAAGAAGTTAATATCATGAAACATGATTAGCCCTCGACTACACAATAAGTTAGTAATTATTCATTTCTTATGAACACAATAGCAAGGAAATTATTATTTTTATTTGCATATTGTATTTTCTTGTATTATTGGCACCACTAAGCTTTATGCTTAGTGCGCCGCTTTGCAACACGTAGTCTTGAAGATTTGGACAGAGGGCCCGGTAGACCACGATTCGGTAAGGCGGTTCACGATTACGCATAGTGTCCGTGTCACCTCAACTTCGCAGTGCATTGGTAGGACAATAGGTGTCATTTTTGAAGTCTGTAATAAATTTTGATTTTCTCATATGTAATGAAACTTATGTAATGTATTTTGAATTTCATGTAAATAATGCAAATTTGTGTTTGTAAATGGAAAAGTAAATATTGATCTGTAACTGGTACATGATTATCAAATGAGGTGAATGATTGAGAAATGAATGTGAACTGAAAAATATTGAGATTTTGATAAATGGAGTTGAGATGAATGAATAAGAATATAGGAAGTGTTTTTCACAGTTCAAGAAGAGCAGTTTTCTCCATTTTTAGCCAAGATCACTGCGGATTTTCTTTAAAATTTTTGGAACCTCAAATAAATTATAATTTCGATAAAAGGCTTAAATAAATTATACTTCACAAGTTATATTCAAATGGAAGAATAAAAATGAATTAAGATAAAATAGAGTGCTCGACACACTGAGTGGCATAACTTGCTTGGCTACACTGTAGTCGGGTAAGGGGTGTCACATTTAGTGGTATCAGAGCACGGTTTAGGCGTTTCTGGGCCTAGATTGAGTCCATACCATGCATTGCATTTGTAAGAGTCGAGGTGACACTAATGCAGATCTGTTTATCTTTCTTATTTTGAATAGGATATGGACCCTTCATCTCAGAGAGCAGTCGAGGAAGAAGTGGAGAGTCATGCTCCACCTGCGGCGGTGAGACTGGGGCATGAGAGAATCGCTCTGCACACTGTGCAGAGCTGCCACCTCCACAGGCCATATTTCAGCAAATGGCCGATTTCTTTAGACAAATGGCCGGGGTAATGCTAGCACCACCACCACCACCAGCTCCACAGTAGAAATCACACCTGGAAAGGTTAAGAAAGTTTGGGGCAGTGGATTTCTATGGTAAGAGAGAAGATGATTCTGTTGCAGCCGAGAATTGGTTGAACAGAACAGGTAGAGTTCTAAAACAACTCCACTGCACCCCAGAGCAAAATTTAGAGGCTGCCGTATCTCTGTTGCAAGATGATGCATATGAATGGTGGGACACGGTATCCAGTGAAATGCAGCCAGAAGTTATAACTTGGGATTTCTTCCTCTCTGAATTCAAGAAGAAATATGTGGGTACTGTATACCTAGAAGAGAGAAGAAGGAAATTCATTAACCTGAGGCAGAGGCAGCTGTCAGTGGCCGAATATGAGAAGGAATTCGTAAGATTGAGCCGCTATGGAAGGGAGATAGTCCCTAATGAAACTGAAAGGTGCAAGAGATTTGAAGAGGGACTAAATGACAACATAAAGATCATGATCACTGCCTTGGGGATCACAGACTTCACCAAGTTAGTGGAAGCTGCATTAAAAGTGGAGAAAGTGAGAATAAATGAACAAAATAGGAAAGATAGGCAGCGTAAGAGGGAATTTGGACCGGGGCAGTCAAGTATACCGTCGATAGTAAGAAGTTTAAGGGTCCTAGTTCACAAGATCGGACAGGGCCATAGAGGCCGATTGGAATATCTATAGCTAGTTCCCGCACAATAACAAGGGGATTAACCCTGCTCGAATGTATGCATTGTGGTAGAAGACACGAGGGGAGTGTCATCGTTAATCGGAGAGTGTTTCAAGTGTGGGGCTACGGATCATTTCATAAGAGATTGCCCTCAGAGGAGTGGTTCAATAGCTCCAGTACAAGTTGATGGACCTTCCCCTGTAGTTCAAAGGGGTAAAAGATCGGGTAGAGCAGAAATGGCTAACATTTCACAGAAGATTGTTTCTGAGACCGTTGAAAAGCCCGAAGTCAGGGTGGTACCACAAGTATATGCTATGGAAGCTCAGGAAGAGCCAAACCCAGACACTGATGAGGCGATACAAGGAAGTGAAGAAACAAGGAGGTAGCAACTCCCCGATTACTTAAGTCAGGTAAATTTCGAGGACGAAATTTAAATTAGAGGGGAAGAGTTGTAACATCCTCCCGGTAGCAACTCCGTACATTCTACTGTTCCGGTGACCGGTGTCGGTCCGGACAGTTAGAACGTCCGGAAAAATATTTAAACTAAAGTGAGGAACCATAATTAACTCAAATATTAATGAGAAAAATTTAGTAAAAATTTTAGAAATAAAATACAACCGAGATAAACGAGCCGGTGCCCAAGCGAGGGGTAAACCAGAGGGAAGTTGCGGTTCTCGCAACGAGGAGCTCTAGACCCGGGGGAAAAATTATAAAATAATTTTTGGGACCCCAGAGAACGGTCATTGAGGTTCCTATGGCATTAGAATGCCAAGAAAATATTTAGAAAATTTTTTCAATCGGTACAGACAATTTTGACCCGTTAAGCCAAACGGAGGGCATTTTGGTCATTTCGCCTTCAGAGGTGATTTTTAATCGACTTGTCCAGTTGAGTAAATAATTAATATGACATAAAATATGAATAAACATTACTAAAAATTGAATTGAAATCAAGTAGAAAAGAAAGTGAAGAAAAAGCTTATTTATGACATCATTGTGATGTCATTTAAAATTGCCAACCAATCACCATTAAGTAACCATTTGACTAACTAATAAAAGAGCTAAATAAAGACCAAGGAAGACCAAAAACCAGCTGCCTTCTCTTCAGCCAAAAACGTGAGTTTCTCTTCTTCCTCCCTCCATTGATGTTCAATCAAGCAAGCTTAATTTCCTACCTTGTTTCACCATAAAACCCTAACCCCACTTCATTAAAATTTTACCCTACACCTTAAACAAGCTTTTGGCAGCCAAGAAGAGGAAAGAAAGAGAAGTTTGAGTTGGGAAAAAAAACTGCCCTATTCAAGGTTAGTGCACTATATACCTAAAACTCTTTAATTTCATGAAATGGAACTTGAATTTAGTAAGAAAATGTAATTTAAATGAACAAAATTCATGTGTATGTGTACATGAGTTTTGGCTGCCCTAGTGAAGGAATAGGAAGGAGTGTTTTTGATGAGCTTGAAGTGAACTAGAATCATGTAGGAAGTTTATAAACATAAGAATAATAAGTTGGTATGCTAACTAAGGCATTTTGTAGAAAACCTAATGTGAAGCTAGGGTTTTGGGGAGTGAAAATTGACTTGGCTTAGGAAATTGTTAGAGCACATTTTAATGGTCAATTAGTGACCATCTTAGGTAAGTTGACCATAAAATGGACTGAAAAATAGGATTGCAAAGTGAAGTTGCAGTGCCTCTAGGACAGCAGAGGGAGGTGAAAATTCAGTCCACTTGCACTACCATAACTTGGGCTGTGTTGGTCCAATTGGTGTTTGGCCAATTGGACATGAAACTAGGCTTATAATGGCACATTTTTGCTGAAGAAACCATGCCCAAAAGACCAAAGCAAGAGGACCAAAACTTGGCCCCAATCCGGACACCCTGCAACAGCCCCTGCAGAATTGACCAAAGGCCATAACTCACTGTAGATTTGGTTAATTGACCTGAAATTTTTACAGAAACAAGATAAGATATAGACAAACAACTTTCATGAAGAAACGTACTCCAAATAATGCCATTAACCCATTCAAATGATTGGGCAAAATTAAGTTATCAAACCTGCAACTCTGCAGATTTACATTTGAACAGTAATGTTTGGATGACTATAACTCCCTCTAGAAAACTCGGATTTAGGCGATTCTTGAACCGATGAAAATCTAAGGCATAGTAGAACATTTCATATGAAGAAAGTTAGGCCAAATTATGAACTTAACTTGATCAAATTACTGACCAAAGTTGGACCAAAATCTGCCAAAACCCAAAAGTGCAGCATGAACGGTGCACGTGAACAGTAAACTTATTTTGGCCATAACTTGAGCTACAAAACTCCAAATGGAGTGATTCAAAAAAGGAAATTCAACTAGACAGAATAAGGAACAACTTTCATGTTTACTATTTCCTCAAATTCCCACTGTAAAAATAACAAATGGAACAGTAAAGATGAAGCACCAAATCTGAAAATTTTGTTCAATTAGCATTAAGCTTAGAAATGGTATTGGCAACCAATACCAACAAGTTTTAAATACAAAATGTGATATGTTTGGGGTGTTAAAACCAATACACCTATTTTCTATCCAAAAGTCAACATTTTTGTTGACCAATGAGGTGAATAGTGACACCAAAACCAAAAATTGGCAATTTTGCCAAAATGACCTAAGCTTTGAGAAAGTGACCAATACCAACAAGTTTTAAATACAAAATGTGGTATGTTTGGGGTGTTAAACCCAATACACCTATTTTCTATCCAAAAGTCAACATTTTTGTTGACCAATGAGGTGAATAGTGACACCAAAACCAAAAATTGGCAATTTTGCCAAAATGACCTAAGCTTTGAGAAAGTGACCAAAACCAACAAGTTTTGAATACAAAATGTGGTATGTTGGGAGTACTAAAATCAATGTACCTATTGTTTATGCAAAAGTCAACATTTTAGTTGACTAATGAAATGAATAGTGACATGAAAACTTGAAATTCAAAAATTGTGAAACTTAAAAAAATGCAAAATGCCCTAGTAGGCCTAATGTGATTGGTTTGGATAGTTTGGCATGCCAATAGGGTATTGTTTTAGCAGTACTGCGAAAGGAAAGGCTTTATGCCTGTATTCATGGCTTTATGCCCGTATCATGGCTTTTATGCCCGTATTCATGGCTTTTATGCCGATTATATGATATCATGGCTTTTTAGCCATACTGACTGCATACGTGGTTGACGTTCTACGTCCCATGGTATGACGGCCCGAGGCACCGCGGTGTCCAGTGCCAACGACCCGTTATCGATCCAATGCTCAAGATAGGTTACTTGGGCATGGAAAAGTATAACTGTGATTGAACTGATTATTAAAGAAAATACGAAAATTAAGTATCAGGAATGATTACAAAAAAATACAAAGAAGCTCAATATCATGAAGAAAATAATTAACGAAATGCATGAAGAAGTTAATATCATGAAACATGATTAGCCCTCGACTACACAATAAGTTAGTAATTATTCATTTCTTATGAACACAATAGCAAGAAAATTATTATTTTTATTTGCATATTGTATTTTCTTGTATTATTGGCACCACTAAGCTTTATGCTTAGCGCGTCGCTTTTGCAACGCGTAGGTACTGAAGATTTGGACAGAGGGCCCAGTAGACCACAGATTCGGTAAGGTAGTTCACAGTTCTGCATAGTGTCCGTGTCACCTCAACTTCTGCAGTGCATTGGTAGGACACTAGGTGTCATTTTGGCATTCTGTAATAAATTTTGATTTTCTCATATGTAATGAAACTTATGTAATGTATTTTGAATTTCATGTAAATAATGCAAATTTGTGTTTGTAAATGGAAAAGTGAATATTGATCTGTAACTGGTACATGATTATCAAATGAGGTGAATGATTGAGAAATGAATGTGAACTGAAAAATATTGAGATTTTGATAAATGGAGTTGAGATGAATGAATAAGAATATAGGAAGTGTTTTTCACAGGTTCCGAAGAACGGTTTTCTCCATTTTTAGCCGGTACTCTGCCGGATTTTCTTTAAAATTTTCGGAACCTCAAATAAATTATAATTTCGATAAAAGGCTTAAATAAATTATACTTCACAAGTTATATTCAAAAGGAAGAATAAAAATGAATTAAGATAAAATAGAGTGCTCGGCACACTGAGTGGCGTAACTTGCTCGGCTACACTGTAGTCGGGTAAGGGGTGTCACAATCAAAATTAGACAAACACATTATAAGAGATAAAAAGGGAATAAATACAACTAAATTTAGCTTCATCTTCCTCATTCCACTCACTTGGCCGAAACTCTCTACCCTAAGCCATCCTCCATTAAAGCTCCATCAAGTTTCAAATTTCTACCATTTTCTACCATATTTTCTCACTCTCCAAACACAAAAATGATTTATTTCACTTTGAGAAGAAGATTAGTGGCAATTAGAAGAAGAGAAATTGAAGAATTGGGAAGTTTAGAATCTTGCTTCAAGAGGTTAGTGCTAATTCTCAGCCCTCTCTATCTCTATTCATGGTTAGGAACATAATTTGAGTTAGAATTTATTGAAATTGAAACAAAATATACATGTTAGGGCACCCATGAATTTCGGCAGCCATGAGTAAAGGATGGTTTTGATGATTTTTAATTGAATTAAAGTTGTGTAGTGATGGCCTTTGATAAGAATATATGGATTAGAACCTTGATTTCCATGTGTGGTATGAGATTGAGATATTGGGAATTAGGGTTTTGAGCCAAAATTAGGGTTTTGCCAAATTATTGATGAATTAATGTTATGAATGTCAATTAGTAACCATTTGATGTGGTTTGACCTTAAAATGGAATTGGTTGTGGCATTGAATTGTGAATTGGATGTGCTGCTTTTTGTGCTGGAAATTCTGGACTTTGAGTCCAGTGGGTTTGGGCAGCCATAAGTTGAATTGTATAGTTTTAATTGGTGTAAGGCTAATTGAAGGTGAAACTAGGGACATAATGCCACATTTTTCATGAAGAGACTCTACCCAGAAAACTAATACAAAGTGACCTAAAATTGGCTTGAATCCTGGTAACAAAATCTGAATATGGAAAAATGACTATATGAATAGTGATTGTTCAAATTGGCATAACTTTGTATAGAGAGGTCCAAATGATGTAATTCTTGAACCCATGAAAAGCTTAGACATAGTAGAACAACTTTCACGAAAAATAGAAATCTAAATTCTGACAATAACCAAATCAAATTACTAACCAAAATTAGCTCATCAAAATTATCAGAACCAAAATTGCCTAGAAAATTTTGAACATTGACCAATCCGGCCAATTATGGTAAAAATGTCATAACTTAAGTTACAAAACTCCAAATAGAGTAATTCAAAAAGGGAATTAAAGTAGAGACATTAAGGAACAACTTTGATGAAGAAAGGTTGGCCAAAATTCCACTGTAGATTGGTTCAATGGAACAGTAAACTTAGATGACAAAAACTAAAATTTTGGAAAAGCTTCTAAGAGGATTTGAATTGTAATTGGCAACTAATGGCAACAAATTTAAAACTCAAAATGTGGTACTATCATGAATTTAGAAATTGTATTCCTATTATTTATGAAATAGTCAAAATTTGTATGAATAGAAATTTGAATAGTAACCACTATGATACAAAATGTAAAGAACAAATACCTAAGATGCAAATATGTCCATGTATGCCTAGTTATGATTGGTTTGGATAGATTGACATGCCAATATTGTAACACCCTCACTTTAGCTAGTCCATACATTCGACTATTCCGGTGATTAATGCCTGTCCGGATAGCCAGAATGTCTGGAACTATAATTAAACTAGAGTGAGGAGTCATAAATAGACCAAATAATAGTAAGAAAAATTAAGAAAAAATTTTAGAAATGAAATACAACAAAGTTAAATGAGCCTATACCCCGGCGATGAGTGACCCTGATGAGAAGTTGCTGTCTTTACAGCTAGTAGTCATAAACCCGAGAGAAATGTTGTGAAATAATTTCTGGGATGCCAGAAAAGAGTTACGGCGCCCTAGGTAATATTAGAATGCCAAGAAAATGTTAGGAGAATTTTTAAGATCGGTACAGACAGTTTTAGCTCAATGAGCTAAACGGAGGGCATTTTGGTCATTTCTCCTTCAGAGACGATTTTTGATCGACTTGTCCACTTATGTAAGTGAGATATATGACATTAAATATGAATAAATATTGATGAAAAATTTATTAAAAATAATAAAAGAAAGAAGAAAAAAAAATGAAGTAAATGAGACTTATTACATCATGTATAAGTCACCATGATGCAATTAAAAATGCCTAGCCAATTAAACTTGGACAAATATGATTAAGGGACATTAAAGAAGATAAAGAAGACTAAAAATTAACCCATCTTCTTCCTTTTATTTCAGCTGGCCGAACCAGCTATCCCTCACTTCCTCCATTTTAATTTTTTTTTCTTTCTTTTCCTCAAGCTTGATCCTCCTTACATCTCACCCCAAAACCCTAAACCATCTTCACTAAAATTCATCCTCACATCACAAGAAAGCTCTTGGCAGCCACAAGGATTAGAAATAGTGAAGTTTAGGCAAGGTTAAGTGAAGCTCCAAAGAGGTTAGTGCTAATTTTACCCTTCTCCTTCTTCTAACTTTGAAATCTAGTAGAATTATAAAGAAATTACTTGAAAAACCAAAGAAAATATCCATGAAGGAACAACATAAAATTTCGGCCAGCCTTGGTATGTGGCTAGTTAGATGTGTTTGATGAGTTTATATATGTTTATGAATGATGAAGGATGCTTATATATGCATTAGAAGGGAAGATTGAATGAGTTGCATGAATTAGGGGAGAAGGTGAGTTAGGGTTTAGGGCAAACTTAGGGTTTTGCTCATGTGTTGGTGAATGGAAGTCCTAATGGTCAATTAGTGACCATTTGGCTATATTTGATGAGGAATTAAAGTGATTTATGCCAATGGAATTGAAGTTAGGTATGCTGCCTTAGGTGACCTGCAGGGCTAGATGTGAGTTCAGCAGATTTGGATAGCTATAGCTTGAGTTGTGTAGGTTTAATTAGTGCAAGGCCAATTAAACATGAAACTAGACACATAATGACACAACTTTGATGAAGAAACCTTGCCTAGAAAACAAACTTAGAATACCCTAAAAATTGATCAAATCTGGGTAACCAACCTGCTGGTCCTGGCAATTGACCAAATAAATAGTGTTTGTTTATTTGGTCATAACTCAGTATAGAAATATCCAATTGACCTGAATTTTAAATAAATAGAAAGCTTAGATAATTTAGAACAACTTTCATGAAGAACATAACTCCAAATTTTGACCAGAACTTAATGAAATTATCCACCAAAGTTAAGACACTAAAATTGCCAGAATTGATTCTGCCTAGAAATTCTGGGTAGGATGCAATCTGGCCAGCCCTAAAGAAATTAGAATAACTTAAGCTAGAAAACTCCAAATAAAGTGATTCAAAAGGGGAAATTAAACTAAACACAATAAGGAACAACTTTGATTAAGAACATTTGGCCAAATTCTCACTGTAGAATTGCATAATAGAACAGTAAACTCTAGCACCCAAAACTAAAATTTTTGATTTATTTCCTATTGGTTTAAAGTATTGATTCGCAACCAATGCCAACACTTTTGTGAACCAAAATATAGTAATTTCATGTAGTTAGAACTCATGTAACTATTATGTATGAAAAAGTCAATAAATTGAGTGAATAGTAATATGAGAATAGTAACCCCAAAAACATAAAGAATAATAAAAGGAATTAAAGAAGCCATTATGAGTACTAATATATATATAGTATAATTAGTGAATTAAAATTTCTTAAACTTTAGTGACTTTAGGACATAAAGGAATAATCCATATGGAGGGCCTTAGGAAAATATTTCGATGTACAAATAGTACACAAAAATTGATCGATGCGAATCGCAATTATCATGAATGGAATGATGAATGTATAAATTACGAGAAATGCATAAATTATGTGTAATTGTGATTTAGGAATTTATGTTTTCACTAGAAATAGAATAAAATTTTATGAATTGTAATTGAACCTTATAATGAAATAATGACATAATAATATATATTAATGCTTAATGATACTAATGTGCCCATGTATTGCCTAGAAACGTGTGTCAGATTGGATAGATTGGTATGCCAATAGAGTATTATTTTAGCAGTACTGCATAAGGCTTTATGCCTGTATTCATGGCTTTATGCCCGCACTCATTGCTTTTATGCCCCATTACTTGTTATCATGGCTTTTAGCCATACTGATATGTTATCATCGCTTTTTAGCCATACTGACTGTATACGTGGTTGACGTACTGAGCTTACACGTCTCATGGTATGATGGCCCGAGGCACCGTGGTGTCCAGTGCCAACGACCCGTTATCTAATTTAGTCAGCCTGTCATAGGTTACTTGGGCAGTGAAATTTATTGAAATGAGTTAAGAATATTAGCAACTAAAAATATTAGCAATTAAATAAATGAGTAAGAATATTAAAATTTAATTATTATGAAATAACTGTTATAACCTATAAAGTATTGAATGAAATGTTAAAAAGATTTGCAAAAGAGATATAACTTAAATAAGCATTACAAATGCACTTATTTTCTTTTTATAATAATATAAAGTTAAGAATAATAATATTCTTAGAATTTTTGGGGATTTTATATTACTACTGTGAATTTATGAATAAATAGCTTATTAAGAGGAATAAATTAGAACGAAAGATAGTTGATACTAGAAGTATTATATTAAATTAGATTAAATTTCAGAGTATCCAAAGTATAATCCATTTATTTCTTTATTTATATATTATTTTCTTGTTATATTATTGCACCACTAAGCAGCAATGCTTAGCGCGATGGATTGTTTACTTCACGCAGGTACTGAAGCAAAAACCTAGTGGACAATTAATTGGGATTTTTGGAGTCCAGATCTGCAGAAGTGTCTGAAGTATTCTAGGTTGTCACCTCCTCAGCAATGCATGTAGATAGGGCTCACATTAGTCATATTATGTAATTTGTGCATTATACTTATTTATTATGTTGTAATGAAAATTAGGAAATTGTATGTAATATGCACTTGATGTAAATTATGAATTTATGCAATTAGTTTGCAAATTATGTAAACTAATGAAATTGAGAATTTTGATATATGTAATAAGCATGAATGAATTTGTACAAATGAGTATGGATTTGAATTACATAATGATTTTTGAAATGATGATATGAGTATGGATGAATTATTGTATGAAAAATATTGTTGAGATTTTTAAATAGGTAAATATTGAAATACCCCAAACGATAATAAAATAGGGAAAACTCCGCTGGTTTCTCCTTAGAAAAATAATTGATATTAAAATATAACAAGAACAAAATTATTAAAGGAATAAAGTAAGATAAGATAGGGTGCTCCGGCACCGAGTGTGACATGCCTTGCTCGGCTACATTGTAGACGGGTGAGGGGTGCCACAAATACGGTTCTGATTTGCAGTACTGCTTATGGCCTTATGCAGTTCTATTATCATGGCTTTATGCCATTCTGTTATTTATGGCTTCCAGCCATTCTGTTACATAATGATTGATATGGCTTTATGCCTGATTTGCTACTATGGCTTTTTAGCCATTCTGTTGCATACCTGATTGACATTATGTGTCCCACGGTATGACGGCCTGTAGTGCAAGTGTGTCCAGTGCTAGTTTACCCGCTTATCCAGTCCAGTCAGTCTGTTATAAGTTACTTAGGCAGTGAAAAATATTAATGAGATTAAAAATATATTGAAATAAAGTAAAAGAATTAAACAATAAGACAAAGAAGGAAAAGAAATATTACAATAAAATAAATGTTCTCAAAATTCAATAAAATTTTAAATGATGTCTAAAATCATTATATGATCAACCAATAAAATACTAGAAAGAGTTGATATCTTAAATTTTAATTAGCCTTTAACTAATCCAAAATTTATTGAATGTGCATTTTCCTTTATAAGCACTACAACTAGGAAATTATTTCTCTTATTTGTATATTGTATTTTCTTATATTATTGCACCACTAAGCAGAAATGCTTAGCGCGTTGGATTTTCCATCGCATAGGTACTGGAGATAGAGATAAAGCCCAATAGTCATCAGACTGGAATTTTTGAGAGTTCAGATCTGCAGATAGTGTCTAGTGTCACCTCCTCGTTGCAGTGCATTTTGGTAAGGCCGCATTATTATATTAGGGTATTTTATTTTTGTTCATTATAATTAATTTTGGAGTTACAATGTGAATTGTCAATTTGTATAATTAATTTGTACATGATGTAAAATAATAAATTTGTAAATTTCACGTATAAGACGAGTTTGAATTTAATATGGATGAATGTATGAATTTTATAGAAATGAATGTGAATGGAAATGATTGTATTATTTGAATTATAAAATGTTGAAGAGATTTTAAACAGGTGAATATGTTAATACGACAAATGTAAACAAAACAGAGAAAACTCTGCCCGTTTCCCCACTAAAAAAAAATACTGAGTTTGAAATTATAATGGCGTTAAAATCAATATGGAATAAAATAAGATAGGATAAGGTGCTCCGGCACAGAATGTAGCATGCCTTGCTCGCCTACACTGTAGACAGGTAAGGGGTGTTACATTAAACTTTTCAAGAAGTAGAAAATTTAAAATAAATAAGACCTTAGTAGTGCGATGCTTTTAAATGTGTGTGTGAGATGCACAATGCTCCCACTGGAGTCTCACATTAGAAAATAATAAGAAATTAAAGTGAATACATAGTAAGGGGAGTCAAGTAAAATTGACTTTAAGTCATTTTTTGTGGAGACAACTCCAAACTCAAATAACTAAACTATGCTGATAATTTTCAATATTATTTAGATATTTTTTAGAGAAAATTTCACATGATATTAAAGCAGACCTTAAATTAGAACCTGAAAAGAGACGATGGATTGTGTCGTAACAAGCTATACCCAAGTGAATCCATGGGCTAGTAAAAGAAGAACTAGACCAGTAAAGTCAAGCCACAAAAGAAAAGGCCAAAAGTAACAATGGGGAGTCAAGTCAAATTGATTTAAATCATTTTGGTAAAGACAATTTTAAACATAAACAACTAAACTATACCAACAGTTCTCACAATTTCCTATTGAGTGTGTGGTTAGCTTATTTATATACCTCTTTGCTATAAAAAAATTAGTATTATATATTTTTAAAATAATTCATAATTAATAAAATAATTACCCATAATAAAAAAGAGAAATAGCATTTTTCCTTATGAAAATACTTGAATATCTTTGCTGGTGTGATGTTGGGTAATTACTAATTTCTTGACTCATAGACTTAAATTGTTGCAACTAATGCATTAAACATTCTTTTCTAATAAAGAGGTTATATTATGGCATTAAGCATGATGATATGCTCAATCATGTTGTTTTCATGATCTTCTTCTTCCCATCCCCAACATTTATTACAAGATATTTGATATTAGTTTATTGTCTCTTTAATTAATTAAAATAAAATTATAATGATAATATATGAGTTGGCCTCATTTTAATAAGTTGATGTGATTAATTTCAAAGTTTTAATATTACATTAACAATGAAATTAAAAAAAAAAGTCATTAGACAATATTTTATTATAATAAAATTGTGATTAAAATATAAAATTAAATAATCATATAAAATTATTATATTTATGAGAGAGGAAAATTAATTGTCTTTATAGACTATTGAAGTTGTTTTTATAATTTGTGGAGATAATTTATTCCACTAATACTTTGAGCGAGAAGACAAAAAAAATATATATATACATATAATTTTTCAAAAAATATATTTTTTTATTAATTATCTAAAATATATATTTTTTTATTAGAAAGTATATTTTCTTTTTATTTTTTTAAAACTTTTAACTAATATTTGAGTTTGAATTTAAAATTTTAATAGGATTAATTTAGTTGATAAAAATAAATTTTCTCTTATTTATTAATTAGGATTTAATTTTATTGAGAAATTTTTAAATTTAAAAGACTTAAATTAAATGTTCAAAAGCTAATTTAGCCATAAATAAAATAAAAAGTTGAATCCAATTGTCTTTTGAGATCATATTAAGAATGACAAGAAGTTAATACCTTGTTTAGTTCAAATGAGCTTATAAATTCTATTTCTTTCGAGAAGTAAGCTACATAGCTTAAAGTAAGAGCTTATTTGGCATTGTTATTAAATTTATTATTAAGAAAAAATATTTTTTTAAATATATTAATTAGAGAGTATTAAAAATTAATATAATATTATATTTAATAAATTTTAATTATAAAAATATTAAAATAATAAAATATTTTTTAATTATTTTTTTAATAATATTTAAAATGATACTTTTATTTTTTTAAAAGTAATTTTAACTTTCTAATCTTAATGTTAAATAGACAATAAATAACTTATTTTCTTATTAAAAAAATAAAGTTCCTAAAAAGTAATTCATTTCAACCAAGCAAACCCTAAAAATGGATAAGCTTAGTGTATGATATTTTGATTACTAATTGAAATGTGAAGGAATAACTTAATTTTAATTTATCATATAAAATCCTCCCAATCTTAATTTATATTTAAGTGAAGTCATCATTCTTATGTTTAGTAGAAATTCAATTGAATTTTTGACATGATAGATAAATATACACTTAAAAAAATATCTATCGAAATTTAACAATATTTTTCCATCAAATAAAAATAAAAATTAAATAATTTTACATAATAATAAATTTAAACGAAATATAATTAAATAATTACATATACAAATTAAAATATGACTTTATTCCTTTTATATTTATTTTTACTTTAAAATTCTTATTTTTTTTATAATTATAAAACATATATTCATATTGAATATGTTCTATTTTTTTAAGTTACCATCTTTTGACTAAAAATAGTTCATTTATAAATTGAAAAAAAGAAAAAATATGGTATTTATGAATAAATAAATAAATAAATAATATAGAGGGTGTAAAAAAAAAAAAAAAAAAAAAGGGAAAGGGAACATGGCCGGTGCCATCGTCACCGGATCTTTTGAGCCTTAAATAAGGACTATGTCCGCTGCGAGGCTTTCTGTTCTCTCTCGCTCTCTCGATTTCTATTTCTATCTCTTTCTGTCATCCATTTCTCTCTCTCTCTCTCGAACCATATCTCTCTCGCAAACCATACCAAGGCTGCCTTTCTCTTTCTCTTTATCTGAAATCACAAATCTCATAAAGAAATCCAACCCACCCTTCTTTAAAGTTATAAGAGAGAGAAACCCAAACACTGCAATTATTCACTTTTCTTTACATTCCTTCTTCCCTTTTCTTACTGTATCATCCTCCTTTCTCTCTTTATCACCACCTCTGCTACCTCGTCCTTTCTTATTGCTATCTCTTTTTCCCACACTATCGCATCATACTCTGCGTTGACACCTACGGAGAGTGGTTTCTGGGTATGGTTTACGTTGGTTTTCATCTGCTCATTGCTTGATTGTTTTTAATTATGTTAGATCTCTTTCATTTTTCACGCTTTTATGATCTGGGTATTCGTGATCTTCTTATATCTTTCTTTTTGTGATCTGTGCTTTGATCTAATTGTAATTTGGTTTTTCTTTCTTATCTTTTACTCGCTGATTGATGTTAATTGTTCCTTGTTTGTTTGTTACTTGTGGTTGATATCTCAGTTATTGCTTATTTACTTGTTTGATTTATTTTTGTTCGGAGGAGCTATACTTTGTCATTTTTTATATAAATTGCTATGTGTGGTTAAAACACTATATGATTTGCAACGAACGTGAGACCATCGTGATCTTAATATCGAGCTAATTCTTAATCAAAATAAGGTATGCTTGTAATGCTTGTAATGCATTATTAAGAGTCCATGGAAAATTTATCTGGCTTTTGGATCATATGATGTTTGCCGGTGATCAAAACCAATTAGATCATTGATCCATGAGGTTAATTTTTGAAAGTACTTCAGATTTCAGGTTTTTTGATCATGGCTTGTCAGTTGTCAGATGGCGGGCCGGCGGGGAGCTTTTAGGAAAGTGAAATGATTTGCTTAGATTGTTCTTGATAAGTTTGTTTTGGGCATATCTAGTTTTTGAGCAAGCTCCTGATTGATTGAATATCTTCATTCAAGTATTTGCAGTGAATACACATCAAAATTTTTTGAGTTGGGAACGAGGATTGCTGCATTATTCCCCTAGAATATAGGTAAGTTGGGAACATTATGCATCCAGCATGGATAATGTGGAAAATCTGGATTTCTTGGTAAAAGAATCTACCAGTTGCAAAATCATCTGGGGTTGGAAAGAATTATTCACGAGAAAAATGTTATCATTTTTTACCATAAGAATGCTGATTGAAGATCCTACACCACTTGGGCTTCATTTTGATGCGTGTCTAAGTTCTTATTTCAAGGGTTATGGGAGCGAAATACACACACACACACACAAGGAAAATGAAAGAATTCAATTTGAATAGATATGTCTTGTACACGAGGTAGTAGTTCCTTCTGTGGTGGCTGTATTTCTACTGACATTTGAAGCCTAACATTGCGTATATTAATAGCTGGGATCAGAAATGGAGACTCATTGGCAGAAACATTATATTTCGATATTGTCGAGAATACAAGATTTAGGGAAAATGTTCAATTGGTTACCCTTATTACTTCACAAAGCCAGTCAGAGTGGACAAGCGACTTGCATTATTGCTTCCAAGTAGATTTAAAATTGTAGGACTTTCTGACCCTTTCGAGAATTATTTTATTGGAACGATTCATGTAAATCCACATGCAAACATTTACATTTTACAAGAAATATGGGGTTACGGTTAATGGTAAGACATATGGGATGCGTCTACCTTCAGGATCATGTCAACCATATGAAAGTTCTTGTTGACATTTTGGTTTTTTAGAAAATATTTCGAAATAGTTGTCATTTCGGCAAGAATGGATGGTGATAATTCATAATGTCATGTATATACTGAGAAATGGTAACTCGGACAGCAAACCATTAAGCATAAGTTGGAACAACGTAGTTGCTGGTTATCAAGAATATAAAGAGGAGGAAGTTTAAGGATTGCTAAGTTCATTTTAAGGTACTTTTACATACATGAGGCAATTTCTAGGTTTGTAGAATGCTTGTATTATGTCTGTGTAGAATGGATGCTTCTATTAGATGTTTTATCTATATCATGCCTCAATCAGGTACCAGAATTCCTTTGGTAGTCCAATACACGTATATGATACTACTGAAAATGGTCGAGTTTTTAAAGACAAAATTGAGCATTTGAAAGAAGCATTTCTTGTGTGTGTGTGTGTGTGTGTGTGTGTGTGTGTGTGTGTGTGTATTAAAGGAAAGAAAGAAAATTTAGGATGCACTGTTGGCATTCTGGTACACCTTTTGGTAGTACGTCAAAGAATTCTAGCAGTTAGAAGTGTAGAATGGCTTTAGAATATAAGTTGTCTGTTTTATGAACTCTGGTTGCTTCCTTAGTTAATAAACTAATAGCATTTAAACACAGTATAGATATCTGTGGCTGTACGGAAGAAGCTTCTGAACTAAAAGTGGGTAACTAGCTAAACCTACCCCATTTGAAGTACCATAACTGTGCAGCAAACCCCCACTTCCAAAAAATATAAAAGATAAAAACTGTCTGCATTAGATGAGATATGATTCATTAAGATTCTTGTGGTTCCTTGGAATTCTGATTTTTTTCGTGTCTAGTAACTAATTGAAAATTTTATGTCTGTTCCAAGGGTATGTGATTCTTCAACCTTGATGTTTGATTATTACGTAATTACGCAAATTGGCTTGTTCTTTCTTCATTATGAGATTGTTGTAAAACTGTCCTCCTTGGGTTTTCCATTCTTGATTGAAACTTGAAAGATGCAAAAAATGCAATTGGCAGATTATTAATTTTTGCTCTTGCAGCAGGCTCTCTGCACTTTCGAGATAGCAGATAGCTGGAGTTTTAAACATTATCTACTCTAAATTTTCTGTAAAGCTGTTATAAGGAGGATTTCAGGCAATGTCTAGCTCTACAAAAGCTCTGGATCCTGCATTTCAGGGAGTGGGTCAGAGACCGTATCCTTTAGAAGGAACTACTTCATATATGAAGTTTTGGTGTTGTGAATGTTCTTTGCAATTGCATTTAACTGTATATGATAATAGTGAATATGTTTTTTAAATTTGTTAAATGTTGGACATGCTTCCACTTTTCTTTGTAAGGCTGTTAAGCTTAACTTTTTGTAGAGGGACTGAAATTTGGCGAATTGAGAATTTTCAGCCAGTTCCACTGCCAAAATCTGATTATGGAAAATTCTACATGGGGGACTCTTACATTGTTTTGCAGGTATAATCTCTCTGTCTTTGTGTCCATCTCATTCTGTACCAATCTATTTTATTTATTTATTTATTTTTTATCTTCTTCTCCGTATTGTTGACATCTTAATAAATTTATCTACACACGAATGATGAAACTCAGATTAGAACTTCACATAGGGTTTATAGTTTCTCTTGTAAGGATCTTAGTTTTGTTTTGGTAGCTCACAATTATTTAGAGTGGCTGTTGTGTGTTCTGACATTTTTTTCTTAAGGGGAGGGGAAGCAATGATTTGAAACCTGATAGAGTTAGGAACGAATAAAAGTAAATGAACAGAGCAAAACACAAAGAAATGGAGAGGAAGGCGATCTGGTATTATTTTGAAGAAGTTAAAAAAAAAAAAAAAACAGCAATACAACTTAGTTCGGCCAGTAATGGCTATTACAAAGACAAATTACACCAGAGAATTCCCAGAAGAAACTTACTCAGGCCCAGCCCTAAGCCGAATACAAGATCAATCCAGAAAAGCGTGCCTTCCCTCTCTCATGGATGGTTACTTATAGCTTTCAGCAGCATATGAAAAGAGCACCAATTTGTTATCCGTGTCAGTGCTTCCAGAATGCTCTTCATAGACAATGTTTACCATTCTGTTATCCAAGTCAGCACCTCCAGAATTCTCTAAAACCTCAGCTCCATTTCTTCTTATTTTTCTCCTTGTATAAACTCTGAGTTGTCCAGGCCCATTACCAGTCTTATAGCCTTGTTGATTCAGCCCTGTCATATCAAAACCCCTATCAACCTGCCACCCTGAGGCTGGTTCCAACCTGACTCTGGAATTTTGAAGTCCAAAAACTATGATAATGTATCACAAATTCAATACTTTCTTGTGTTATTAGTTTATATTATTTAACTTGATGAGATCTCCATGGATTATGCTGCATTGCAGTAAAACTATTTTACTTCTAGGTTGGTGGGCTATTGCACATGTTAAGGCTTGATGCGGTACACGTGCTCCCTAATGTTTTGCAGCTTGATTCTTCATCTTCCCTTTTTTTGTTTGTTTCAGGAAAGGGGTTTGGGGAGATTGTGTTGTGCCAAGTGGTGCACTTATCAGTCTTTCTTTGTTTTACAAGGAAGAGACTTCTTTGTTGACATTTATTTTATCTCTCTTCTTTCTTCTTTCTTTGTAGACGACATCTGGCAAGGGGGGCGCTTATCTCTATGACATACACTTCTGGATTGGAAAAGATACGAGTCAGGTGTGCTTTTACTTTATTTTTCTTATTCTTTTTGTGAGGCCTTGATTTGTTCTAAATTATTGTCTCCACATCAGACTTAATGGCTAGCAGTATGTTCTCACTTAATATTATAACTTACAATAGGATGAAGCTGGAACAGCAGCTATCAAAACAGTTGAACTTGATGCAGTTCTTGGAGGGCGTGCTGTTCAGCACAGAGAAATACAAGGCCATGAATCTGACAAATTTCTGTCCTACTTCAAACCTTGCATCATACCATTAGAGGGGGGTGTTGCATCTGGATTCAAGAAACCTGAGGAAGAAGTATTTGAAACGCGGTTGTATGTCTGTAGGGGAAAACGTGTTGTCAGAATGAAGCAGGTATTAGATTTTGTTAATCTGGATTATAATGACCCATGATTAATTTTCCTTGAGTGGGAAAATGTTGTGGAAGTTGGTTAGTAAAATATGATTCTGTATTTGTCTTTTGCAGGTTCCCTTTGCCCGCTCTTCACTGAATCATGATGATGTATTTATCTTAGACACTGAGAAAAAGATCTATCAGTTCAATGGTGCAAATTCCAATATCCAGGAAAGGGCCAAGGCATTGGAAGTAATTCAGTTTTTGAAGGAAAAATATCATGAGGGGACATGTGATGTTGCAATTGTTGGTAAAGTGCAGAAGTTATAATTTATGATGCTTTTTCTCCTCTCCTGGTGACTTTTTAACAGACATGCTTTATCCACCCTTCTTTTATTCGTTTTTCCCTATTCTATTTTTGGATAATTCTTTTTACATAATGGTTTCTGCTGTGCCAGATGATGGAAAATTAGACACTGAGTCAGACTCAGGTGAATTTTGGGTTCTCTTTGGTGGTTTTGCTCCAATTGGAAAAAAGGTTGTTGGTGAAGACGATATTGTCCCAGAGACAACACCTGCTAAATTATATAGGTATGGTTATCTTTTGATATTATATTTTTGCTTGTTTATTTAGAGAGGTAAATCTTATATTCAATTTTGATTCCTAATTTTTTTGTGTGTTGCTGGTAAATGAGAATTTTACTTCTACAACCAATCAGGTAATGAAGACAATAAGTGCTTTTAGTGAACACATCGTGTTTATGCATGTGAATATGCTTGTAAGTACTGGATTAGCTTTATAAACTGCATATAGATACATGCATTACTATTTCAACTCCTTCACTATACTTGTACGGGATCAATTATTGGTATATTCTTGTCAGCCTCCATACAATTACTATGTTTTTTTTTTCTTCTTTTTTCTTTTTATGATTTGTGAAATCTTTTATCTATTAGTTCCACATAGTTTTACATACTTGGTTGAGTTGAAGATGTTATCACAGTTTTCACATAAAATTAAGCATATGAAGTTCAATCCAGTAAGTTGATCATCATTGCACCTTGGCTTGTCCAAGGCATCTCATACGGTTGCTTAGTTTGATGTCTTGTTCAGTTGTTCTGTATGGAATTGCTTTTTTTTTTTAAAAAAAAAAAAACTTGTGGAGTATCAAAAACCACAACTTCTTTTGTTCTGGAGGGAATTCTGCTGTACAATGTGAGTTATCTGTTGGCTATTGATAACCATCTTCAGTGAAGTTCTGACTGCTTTATCAATTATCATTGTCTTCAAAGATTAAATTTTGTTAATATGGAAGAACATGATTATGTTAATGAGCTTACAGTGTTCTATAATGTCTGAATTTATCAAAATAAGGCTCTAAATTTGCTATTACTGCTTAACTGCTTCCTGCAGCATCACTGATGGTGAGGTGAAGGCTGTAGAAGGTGAATTGTCCAAAGGCCTGTTGGAAAACAACAAATGCTATCTACTTGACTGTGGTGCTGAGATATTTGTGTGGGTTGGCCGTGTGACACAAGTGGAGGAAAGAAAAGCTGCCAGCCAGGCTGCTGAGGTAGAGATGTAGATATTATTCCTTTTCCTTTCGTTTTAACAAATACATCAATTGTCATCTCCAAACTATGCATGCAGGAATTTGTTGTGAGCCAAAACAGGCCAAAAGCTACTCGTATAACCCGGGTTATTCAAGGATATGAGACACATTCATTCAAATCAAACTTTGATTCCTGGCCAGCTGGGTCAGCAGCTCCTGGTGCCGAAGAAGGAAGAGGAAAAGTAGCAGGTAATGATCACTGCCTGAGTGTTGAATTAAACTAGGGTACTTCTGGTTAACATTATTAAATTTGGCATTTTATATAATGGTAGCTTTGCTGAAGCAACAAGGTGTTGGTGTCAAGGGTATGGCAAAAAGTGCCCCTGTTAATGAGGAAGTCCCACCTTTGCTTGAAGGAGGTGGAAAGATGGAGGTTTAGTTGACATTTTGCTCCCATGGTTGCTTTGGAGAATTATTTGATGTGTTAGGCTTGTTATACTGGTATGTGGTATCTTTCAGAATGTTGAATATTGTTTATTTTCCAGGTGTGGTGCATCAATGGTAGTGCAAAGACTCCATTGCCTAAGGAAGATATTGGTAAATTTTATAGTGGAGATTGCTACATCATACTTTACACCTACCACTCAGGTGATAGGAAAGAAGATTACCTTTTGTGCTGTTGGTTTGGAAAAGACAGCATAGAGGTAATTATATTGTTGATATTTGTGTTTAAGATAATTGAAAGTGTATGTTAATATTAATGACAGATACAGATCAATATCACAAGTAACATTATATGAACTACTGAATTGCTTCTGTTAACGTTATAGAGCATACTTATCTATTTAAAAACCAAAAACAAACATCTTTCTTATGGTCAGGGTATGAGTTTGTTCTTATGGGAATGTGAAAAAGTTGGTGGTTATCAGTTGCCCTGTTGGATATGACTCATTTATACTGCATATTTTAGTACACCAAGGTGGTGCTTAGGTCTCTTATTTTTCATTACGTCCCCCATTTCTTAATTAAGACTGGTAGAAATCAGTGCTTCATTGATCTGCTTTTTCCTTGCTTACCTGAATGCACATGATGGCTTTTGGTCTTCCCTCATCCTGGACACTGACTGGACCACATAATTTCTGACGAGTACTTATGAGATGTTATTTTTCCAGTTAAATTTGTTGCAGCATCTGTGCGTCATTTAGTTGGTGAATTTCTTGAACTGTGGGCTATGTGGCTTAATCAATTTGGCACATACATTTTAGTTTGTTCTTTTACTATATGAAGTATTTGATTTTTAAAATGTGTCTTTTTTTACAATTGCACTGTTCTTTGTTTCCTATCAAGGTAAGATTTTGTTCTGCAACTTTGTCATGTTACCTATCTGATAAATCCCAGCCTTACTAGTGGCATATAGGATTTTTAATTTATGCCTTTTAAATTTTACCATATGGTAATTAAGGAGTTGCTGAATCTTGCTGCTATAACAATATGTTCTTGTGTTCTTTTCTTGAAAAGGATTTTTATGTATTTAATCTTTTTTTTTTTCTAGCTGATGCCATGTTCATGCATATATTGATCTTTGATATCTTATATGATATTGATGGTCAATTTTTGTTGGATTAACATTTGCTTTCCTGATCATCTTATTCAGGAGGACCAGAAGATGGCTGTTCGGTTGTCCAATACAATGTCCAACTCACTTAAAGGAAGACCTGTTCAGGTATGTTATTATGTGTAGTGAAGTTATAAAATTTTACTTCTATCATTTGCATTGATATGTTCTTCTTGCAGGGTCGCATTTTTCAAGGCAAGGAGCCACCACAATTCATTGCACTTTTTCAGCCAATGGTAGTTCTCAAGGTACACCATCAAATTCTTATGCAAAATTTAATGTTATATATTAAGAACTCAGTATAGCAAGTATGATGAAGTATTTTGTTTGTTGTTGGGGGACTGTAGCTAACATTGTCCCACTTGATTGAATCTGTCTTCAGGGTGGTTTGAGCTCTGGGTACAAGAAATATGTAGAAGAGAAAGGATTGACTGATGAAACTTATACATCAGATTGTGTTGCACTCTTTCGGATATCTGGAACTTCAGTTCATAATAACAAGACAGTACAAGTAGATGCGGTATAAATCATTTTCTTCTTTTCCACTAATTAATTTTGTTGAAGTTTCCTATGAACATACTTCTTTCCTTTATGGTTTTCCTGTAGTTGCAAGCTTTGCAATATTCTTTTTGGTTTCCTATTCTTCCATCCACTATGGTGACCATGCTGTGTTTCAGTTTTAGAATTGACCATTTTCTTTGATCAGTCAAATGTTTTCTAGTTTTCCCTAGAAAGCTAACTTTAACAATTACTCATATCTGCTTATACTTTATTCTTTTTAGGTGGCAACATCTTTGAATTCTACAGAGTGCTTCCTTCTGCAATCTGGCTCTTCTGTTTTCACATGGCATGGGAATCAAAGTACCTTCGAGCAGCAGCAATTATCTGCAAAAATTGCTGAATTTTTGAAGGTTTTATCCTTATTAGAATTATATTCTTTGAGCCTTGTTGGAACTTATTGTGTCTTTGGAAATCCAATCAATTCCTGGTCATGGTCATGTAGGCTGTAATAGCTTGATTATGCTTTAAATTGATTTCTTCATCAACTGGCAACAGGAATCAACCAACTTCTTTTACTAATGAGTTAAAATGTTAAAGAGAATGGGAATATAGTGTTAAAAGTCATATATATTATTCAAATGTGTTCCCTTTTTTCTCATTTATATTATGCATATTTCAAATTACGGAAGTCTACAATATAAAATCATTTTTAAATAATCGATGATATCTAGTTTTTGAAGCATTTTTATGACATTGCTCTTTTGCTGAGAAGCATTATTATTATTATCATCTTGGAATCATAGGTACAAAACATTGGGAGTTCATTTATAGTTCTTTTTGACTCTCCATTGGAATTTCATGCATAGCTTCTTAGTTCTATTTTCCTTCTATTTTAACATGTTCTGTTATATGATCCAATTTTCCTTTACCTTGCTAATTCAGCCTGGAGTTGCTTTGAAACATGCTAAAGAGGGAACCGAAAGTTCGGCATTCTGGTTTGCACTTGGAGGCAAACAAAGTTACACCAGCAAAAAAGCTTCTCCAGAAATTGCCAGAGATCCCCACCTGTTCACTTTCTCATTTAATAAAGGTGGCCTTTTATATTCTGAAATTCTGCTGATGCTTCATTAATTTAATTTTATGTTCGCATGAAGTGACATCTTAGAAAGATTTCTAAGTAGCTGAAATAAATTCTAACTGTCTTTTTTTATTATCATTTTGCTGCTATGTGGATCTCTCAGGAAAATTTCAGGTGAGTTCTAGACTTGTAAGCATCCTTAAAAAGTCTTTCTATACAGCTGCTTAGCAGCTTTTAATGTTCTGTTGGGCAGGTTGAGGAAGTTTACAACTTTTCCCAAGATGATCTATTGACTGAGGATATTTTGATACTTGATACGCATGCTGAAGTTTTTGTTTGGGTTGGTCAATCTGTAGATCCCAAAGAAAAGCAGAACGCTTTTGACATTGCCCAGGTACTGCTTAAACAATTCATGCTTTTGTTAGATTTCCTTTGTTCCTTTGTGGAATGGTAGGCCCTAAACTGAGCAAAATAACAATGATCCTTATAACTGATCCCAATTAGAATGGGGTTGAGGCCAAGTTGAATTGAATTGGGCTAGCAGATTGTCTGTCACAATGTTCTTTTTACTCATTCCATATATTCTTCACAGAAATACATAGAAATGGCTGCATCTCTTGAGGGTTTGGCTCCAAATGTGCCACTCTACAAGGTTACTGAGGGAAACGAACCATCATTTTTCACAACATTCTTCTCATGGGATCCTACAAAAGCCATGGTAGGGCTTGTTTCAGTATTATTTCTCTTTTCTAAGTTCTGTGAATTAGTATAATAGTATTACTATTACATAATTCTCTGTTGCTATTTTCATGGTAAATATTGACTGCCAGAATGTAATCTTTGTCATGTTTATAGAGAGTGCAGATGGATGCAGTATATGCATGCACAAAAAAAAAAAAAAAAAGGAATTCCATGATTGTGTTGAAAATTTTAGTTCAATGTTGATTGTTGAAGTTGATGGTACTTATATAGTGAAAGATCTTTTTAAGCTTTTAACTTCAGTGTTGTCTTATTTGACCAACTTTGACAACTCTCATAAAACACAAGCAAATTGTGGATTGGACAAATGCAAATGCAAGATAAAAGACCTTAAGACATTATGGACTTCCAAATATGCGAAGTGAGATTCTCAGACAATGATACTAGCTTAGTTATCATGAATTCATGACTATGCCTAGGAGAGTGCATAAAAAGCTATAATTTGCTGCTTATAGAAATAAAAACTTTGAATCCTTTAGAATCTAGAATGCCATGGAACATTAATTTGCAGAAAAAAGTGATGGGATAAATACAAAATTAAACTAGGTAACTAACATTTGGTTTATTGCCTATTGTTCGTTGATCTGTGACATTTAATTTGAAAAATTATTATCATTTGCAGTGGGGACAGACGACAGTTTTGAATTTTCAATAACAATCTGAATAATATGTCATACTATAAAATTAGGAAAATTAATGAAAATGTGGTTTGGGAGCATAAATTAGAAATTGTGGCATGGAAGCCTAAATTTGGGATGAGACAGTATGTTTGATTTTTGCAAACCTTAGTGTCTCATGTGAGTTCTAGTAATCTGCTATTTGGAAGCTTCCCTCTTTATTCATTCTTGTTCTGTTCTGTTTTATTAAGCTTAGTTTGCATCTTTATAAATATCCTCCATCAATTTCAGGTTGCAGGAAACTCATTCCAAAAGAAGGCAGCATTACTCTTTGGTGTAGGACATCATGCTGCAGAGGTAAATGGTTGATTCTTTTGTATCAAACAAAAGACTGCTGCATAACCTGGTGCCTGGTGTTGGAAATAATTTACTCAGATATTTACTGTATCTACGTGTTTGTATATATAGTTTTAACTAGTCTAGTCATTACAAAGTATAATTGTCTTTCAAAATGCAATTCTTTCCTTCGCACTTTCTGTCCATTTATTATTGTAGCAGCTTTACTTCTCCATTCATTGAGAATGGCACCTTTTTCTATTACATGGGCCAGTGCTGGTTAGTAAGATAGGCCAACTTTCTTCTCAAGAATTTCAGGCTGATAGAATATTGTTTTTACAGATTACTATGACAGCTCCTTGTCAATGTTCATTTTCCTCATTCATTTGGTTTTGAATTGGGACGTATTTGGCTCCTACATATAGAAAGTTGTTCCTTTCAGACTCTGAATTTAGTTTCCTGGATACAGAATGTATAAATGTTGCTATTTTCTCCTCATTTTTGTGAATTTGCTCTCTTTCCTATGTATTCTTTGTTCTAGTCTCACTACCCCCGCTCCCACCAGCCTCTCCTCTTTCCAAGAATTGTTTAGCCAGAACTGCTCTGCGTGGGCATCTTTTGTGCACACTTCACAGATATGATACAAATTACCTTTGGATTTGTCATTCAAGTTGCAATTAGACCTTGCTCTTTTTTTTCCCCTCTTTTTTGTTATTGTATATGCTAATGTAGTTGTATTGACTTTTATGTCTCATGCTGGGTGTTGAGGACAATAAAGATTGTGTAAATGTGCCATCTTGTGCACCTCGAAACATTCATTGTATGATATCATGTGGCAATGCTGTGACAGGACAAGTCCAATGGAAATCAAGGAGGACAAACTCAAAGGGCTTCTGCTTTAGCTGCCTTGTCTTCTGCATTTAACCCATCTTCTGGGAAGTCATCCTCTACAGTAAGTGAATTGTTCATGCTACTGAGTGAATCCAGGCTTGTGTTTTAGCTGTATCACCCTTTGCCTTTTGTTGTTAACTTTCTTTGTGATACACGCCATTTTCTGTTCACCCTTTACTGATTTCTGTCTTCTTCTTCCAGTTTGCCTCTGTATGTGGCTTTATTTTTTTTGGGAGGGGTGATAAGCGGCAGCTTTTTGTTCTTATAACTGTTTGTTTTTTCCACCTCTTCTCATCATTTAGTAAATAGTTAACATTTACCAAACTATTGTCCTTCCTGTTAGTCCTACAACTTAAAGTCAATAGAAACCTTTGTTTGTTGCTATGCTTATGGTCTATACATTTTTATGCATTTGTATGTAGGATTTAGAACATTTGACATTGATTTGAAATAACTGTTTTATGGTTGTAATACAGGATTTCTATTCTAACTTTGAGCTTTTGTTCATTTGCCTTTTGTGACTTTATTATCATTATTTTCATTTATATGTACTTTTCAAAATTTCATGTAGCTTCTTCATTCTGCTCTGCATCTTTATATTCATCGACAACTTGCCTATGTTATCAAGCTGTCATATAACATTGTGTCTGGGTGGTGTTGGTTCATTACCTTGCGAGCTTATTGGCTGTGTTGAATATGCTTTATATTCTGTGCCACAGGCCCAGGATAGGTCAAATGGGTCTAATCAAGGAGGACCGACACAAAGAGCTTCAGCTTTGGCTGCTTTGAACTCTGCATTTAATACATCATCTGGATCCAAAAGTACTGCTTCAAGGACATCTGGACCAGGTCAGGGATCACAAAGAGCTGCGGCTGTAGCTGCTTTATCATCAGTTCTTACTGCTGAAAAGAAGAAAACGCCTGAAACCTCCCCTTCAGGCAGTCCTCCCCCAGAAACTAAGCTTCCTGGTAAGAAAGAAAAATTTGTCATAGATGACATTGTATTACATGTAAATAGCCGCAATTGCTTTAGAATCTCTCTGTATCATCTGGTTCTGCAATTCTTTTCTTCTTTTGTGGTGTCTCTTGAATTAAATTTGACCTTATGTTTATGCATATGAGTCTGCAAGTGAAATATCTAATGCATTTAATCACTTGCAGCTGCAGGGAAGAGTGATAATTCACTTTCGGAAATGGAGGGTTCTGAAGAAGTTGCAGAAGTTAAGGAAACGGAGGAAGTTGCATCTGTTTCTGAAAGTATTGGGGAGGATTCAGAGCCAAAACTAGACAATGAGCAGGAAGAGAATAGTAATGGAAGCAGTGATAGTACATTCAGTTATGATCAACTGAAGGCTCATTCTGACAATCCTGTAACTGGAATCGATTTTAAACGGAGAGAGGTGTGCAACTCTATTGAATGTTGTTTCTTCACATGAATTTGTTTCTTTTAATGTGTATTCAAGTCATTGTCCATTTGTATTTTCAGGCCTATCTGTCAGAGGAGGATTTCCAGACTGTATTCGGGATGACAAAAGATGCCTTCTATAAATTGCCGAAATGGAAGCAGGAATTGCAGAAGAGGAAAGTTGATTTATTTTAGATTATCACATCCATCAAAAAGATTTCTCTGCTTTATGCTTCGACTTACACTTCTTCATTCGTTATGGTCACTGCTCTTTTGAAAAAAATTGCTGCTTCCTTGGTCATCCTTGCCTGGCTTGCTGTGTCTAGCATTTCAGTAATTTGCTCTTTGATGAATCTATCTGTGATCAGCATCCATATTTGTTGTGATTATGCCTGAGAGTGAGTTTTTTCCTTGTCTTTTTCGTTATAATCTTCTGCTGCCTCTTTGTAATGATACCCAAATTGTAGTTTTTACAGGCAGTTGGCAGGTCATATTCTTTCATTTGGTCAGTAATGTATCTCATTTTGTGATTTATTTTGACTTCTTTTTTCATTTTTTTTTTCTACTTTTTATTTGCTAAGATGAAAGGGGGGAGGTATATGTATTTGCTTTTGTACTTAAAAACTTCCAATATTCAGGAATGAAAATTTGTTGTTTGGAATAATAGTCTTGCTGCATGCACATTTGGTATTTGATTCCAGAGCTGCTTTGGACTTTCCTGTATGATTTTTTTTTTTGGTAATTTTTGAAGCTTTATTTGGTTTTTTTTTTGAACAATTCATTGTTTGAAGCTACTATTCTGATTTACGTATTTCTTGCTGCTCTTGAAATCTCTTGGATTGCTTGATTCCCTACTCTTTCATTGGTAGTAAGCAAAGTTGGTTTTTCTCAATTTTTTTTTAGATTATTAGTCCAAAAAATAATATAAATCAAATAGATAAATTTATTTTTAGAGTTTATAACCGGCTTATAAGTTGTAAGACAAACATCTTTTACTCATTTTAATTAGCTCTAAAAGAAAATAGGGTACATTTAATACGAGTTCGAGTTAATATAAGAATAAGCTAATAACAGTTTTATTAAATATTTATATTGATGTGTATAAAATTAATTAAAGTATTTATAAAATGTTTGAATTTATATATAAATATTTAATCTAATACTTGATAAGTTTATTCTTATGTGAGTTTGAGCTCGAGTTCTTTGTAGTCTCACTCAAGAATAATGCAATCTTGAGGATATAATTTTATTTTCATGCTTAATATATATAATTTAAATTTGAATAGAATTTTGCAAATAATTATTAAAATTTTCTAGATAATATTTGTATTTGTTTCTATTTTATATCCAAGAAAAACAATACAAGAAAAAGAAGATTCACCAATTAAAATCTTATAATATGCCTTTACCTAACCATAGCATTTGCTAAAATAAAATAAAATAAAAACATGGCAATTGTAATCTACTTATAAAACATATGTTTTTAAAGGAAAAAGGATACCATTATTTCATTGAAGGGTTGTATATATATTTTTTTCTCCACTGCAATAAAGCATAAATGCCTTAACAATTAATCATTATCCTACTTGATAAGTAAATTTATTTTCTATATTAATTGAAATTTTTATTAAAAGTTTAATAATGAAATCAAGTCATAAAACATCACTGACAGCCTCATTTTAATAAAATAATGGATAAAAGTTATTTTTGCCCTGAATTTTTTATTCATGTCATCAATTTTTAAATTTTTAGTCTAATTTACTCAAATCTTTTGATTTACCTATAAAAATAGTGCATAAATTATTTTTTAATATTATTAATAAAAAAAATGCGTTAATTACTTTTGTAAGAAAAAGGGATTAGTTTGAATTTAAGTATAAAAATTTGAATTAATTGAATAAAAACTTAAAAAAAAAAAAAAATTTAGAGTCCTCTGCTTTTAATCTACTTTATTTATTTATTGTTATCTTGTCCAAATTTAAAGGCCCATCCATATGTGATATGTGTTATAGACTGTTTTTGTCCCTTATTTAAAATTTTTTTTTATTAGATTCTATGGATTAATTAGAGGGACTAAGAATTATTAATTTATTTGCATGAAAAATATAATTAGATTGGTTTGTTATATTTTCTTGTGTGTTTTATTTTTGGAGGTTCATTTATGATAGTATAAAACACACCCTTTTTATATTTTTCAGGTTAATGATGATATATTTTTTCTCAGTAAAATGGGGTGCACAGATAGATTGATCACATATCTAGTAAACAATATTATACCTTTTACACTCATATACATTTGAGAGTACTCACACCATATTTAGAGTCAATTGTGTGACATTTCTCATCCGTCTACAGCATAATCGAGTAAGGCATGTCACACTCGATGTCGGAGTACCGTAACTTATCTTACTTTATTCCTTTAATAATTTAAACTCATTATATTGTAATATCAATTATTTATCTAAGGAGAAACTGATGGCATTTTCCCTATTTTATTTTCAATTGGCGTATGTCACTATTTACCTGCTTGAAATTTTTGCTAATATTTTTATAATAATAATAATCTCATCATTTCATGCATCATCTATATATTTCAATTCCGTATTTAAATCCATACAATTTCATTCATGCTCAAATCACATAAGTAAAATTTTTAGATTTCATTAATTTACCTAATTTACAAAATAATTATATAATTTTTTAATTTACATGATATATAAATTAATTACATATGAAAGAGCTAATTTATTAATTTACATCACATACCTATTAATTACATTTTCATAATCTACATTACAATACTATAACTAAGCATTTTATATAAAATACAAAATATGACCTATATGGGCCCTATCTACATGCATTGCTGATGAGGTGACAACCTTGAATACTTCAGACACTTTTGCAGATCTGAACTCCAAAAATCCCAATCAAATGTCCACTGGGTTTTAGCTTCAGTACCTACGCGAAGGAAACAATACACCGCGCTAAGTATTGCTGCTTAGTGGTGCAATAATATAACAATAAAATAATATATACAAATAAAGAAAGAAATGGATTATACTTTGGATACTCTGGAATTTAATCTAATTTAATATAATACTTCTAGTATCAACTATCTTTCGTTCTAATTTATTTTAGGTCGTCTTACCCATTTATTTAATTTCTAATATTTTTAATTACTAATATTTTTAACTTATTTCAATAAATTTCACTGCCCAAGTAACCTATGACAGGCTGACTAAACTGGATAAGCAGGTCGTTGGCACTGGACACCGTGGTGTCTTGGGTCGTCATACCATGGGACGTGAAATACGGTACGTCAACCACGTATGCAGTCAGTATGGCTAAAAGCCATGATAACAGATCAGTATGGCTAAAAGCCAAGATAACAGGTAATCGGGCATAAAAGTCATGAGTGCGGGCATAAAGCCATAAATACAGGCATAAAGCCCTACGCAGTACTGCTAAAATAATACCCTATTGGCATGCCAATCTATCCAATCTGACACAAGTGTCTAGGCAATACATGGGCACATAAGTACCATTAAGTGTTAATATGTATTAGTATATCATTAATTCGTTATAAGTTTTAATTACAATTTATATCACTTAATTCTGTTCCCAGTGGAAACATAAATTTTTTTGAATCACAATTATACATAATTTATCCATTTCTCATTATTTATACATTCATTTTATCCTTCATATTGATCACAATTCACAACAATGGTCCTCATGTACCATTGTACTCAAAATATTCTTCCTTTCTCCCCTAATGAGAACTAAAGTCCTATTCACACATTTATGTGATTCATTTATTCATTTCAAAATTTATATGAATTATCATTTGTAATTCAAGAGATATCTTTACTTACTAGGTATTTATAATTCCCCTTATTTTCTCTCATGTACCATTTAATATTAATGGGTCTATTATTTTATTAAATATTCCATTATATATATTTATTGTAACATTCTAAACTTTATTTCCTAGTGGAAACACAATATCTAGACTCATTTTCATCTAATGCATATATTCATGAATTTCATTTATATAATTCATCATTTATCAATTATATCATCTATTTTTTTCCTTTATAATTCCTTATCTAATTTATTACATCATTTTACATGTTCCTAGGTTCAACATTTTCATTTATATTGATTTACAAACCACATTTCAAAATATATTAATAATGTCTCCTAAGTTCTATTTGTGATGAGAATACAATTCTCATCTACCTATTCTCATAATTTAGGTATACATTAAATCCTTTAAGTGGGGTACCATTGACCCCATTAGCAACTTAAGTTTTTGGTAGTTACTATTCACTTGACCATTTCCCTTCAAAGGTTGACTTTTTAATTCATAATAGATTTGTTAAGCCTAAGTTCACCAAGATACCACATTTTCCATTTTATTTTTGTTGGCATTGATTGCCAAACTCAATTCCTAGCCTCCTAGGTTTTATTTCAAATTTTCAGAATTTGAGGTCCAAATTCACTGTTCCATTGGACCTGGCTACAGTAAAAATTTGATAAAACTTTCTTCATGAAAGTTGTTCCTTTATGTGTCTTCTTTAATTCTCTTTTTGAATCACTCCATTTGGAGTTTTCTAGCTCAAGATATGCTAATTTTAGCAAGGCTGGCCGGATTGGTATCTACCCAGAATTTCTGGGCAGAATGTGTTCTGGTAGTTTTGGTACCTTATATTTGGCCAGCATTTCAGATGGTTTATGGTCAAGATTTGAGGTGGTGTTCTTCATGAAAATTGTCCTAAATTGTCTAAGCTTTCTATTGATATAAAATTTAGGTCAATTGGATATTTCTACATTGAGTTATGACCATTTGAACAAATACTATTCATTTGGTCAATTTCCAGGACCAGCAGGTTGGTTACCCGGATTTGGTCAATTTTTAGGGTATTCTAAGTTTGTTTTCTGGGCAAGGTTTCTTCATCAAAGTTGTGCCATTATGTGTCTAGTTTCATGTCCAATTAGCCTTGCACCAATTGAACCTACACCACTCAAGTTACAGCTGCCCAAATCTATTGGACTCACATCCAGCCCTGCAGGTCACCTAAGGCAGCATACCTAACCTCAATTCTATTGGCATAAATCACTTCAATTCCTCATCAAATATAGCCAAATGGTTACTGAGATACCCCTTACCCGTCTACAGTATAGTCGAGTAAGATATGTCATACAGTGTACCGGAACACCCTATTTTATCTCAATCATTTTTATTCTTCCTTAATTTATTTTTATCATAGTTATGAAGTACAATATATTTCATTTAAGTAATTTATTGAAATTATAATTTATTTGAGGTTTCGCAAATTTTATAGAAAATCCGGCAGAGTGCCGGCTAAAAATGAATAAAACAGTTCTTCGGAACTTGTGAAAAACACTTCCAAAATTTTCTATCAATCCCAAACTCCATTTCATCAACAAAATCTCAATATTTCTCAAATATACTCCAATTTCTCATTCATTCATTTCATATGATATTCATATAAAAGTTATAAATAAATATTCACTTTTTCATTCATAAACACAATTTCCATTATTTACATCAATACCCAAAATATATTACATAAGTCTTAATTACACATGAGAAAATAAAAGTTAATTACAAAATACCAAAATAAAACCTAGTATCCTACCAATGCACTGATGACGGTGAGGTGACACGGACACTATGCAGAGCTGTAGAAGGTCTCACCCAGTCTGTAGTCTACTGGGCTCTCGGTCGGTCTCTCCAGAACCTACGCGTGGCAAAAAGCAACGCGCTAAGTAATAATGCTTAGTGGTGCCAATAATAGAATAAAAAGAAATAACAGAAAATAAATATGTAGTACATGTTCTGATGTCTTATGCAGACAATTTTTCGATCATTATTGGTAATCTTATTTATTTTGTACTTGTTATATTCATAATTTCATTAAATTTATTCACTTTCATTTTTGGTTGCCCAAGTAACCTATACTGGATGATTGGACTGGATAAACGGGTAAACTGGCACTGGGTATCAAGTACCTTGGGCCGTCACACCATCGGTCACATATGTATCTCCCGGTGTGCAACAGAACAGCTAATAAGCTGTAATAACATTAGGCACAAGGCCAAGTATCATCACAATGTCAGAATGACTAAAAGCCATAAAATTACAGAATGGCATAATGCCATGTGCAGTACTACTAACTGAACCCTATTGGCATGCCAACCTATCCAAACCAATCTTGCTAGGCGTACCAGGGCATGTTACACTTTTAAATTGTACAATTCTTGAAATTTAAGTTTAGGTGTTACTATTCATTTCATTAGTCAACTAAAATGTTGACTTTTGCATAGGAAATAGGTACATTGGTTTTAATGCTCCCAACATACCACATTTTGCATTCTAAAGTTGTTGGTATTGGTTGCCATTACCATTTCTAAGCTTAGTGTTAGTTGTTCAAAATTTTCATATTTCAAGCCTTGTATTTACTGTTCCATTGGTCATTTGTACAGTAGGAATTTGGTAAAGTTGTCTTCATGAAAGTTGTGCCTTATTGTGTCTAGTTACATTTCTTTTTTTGAATCACTCCATTTGGAGTTTTGTAGCTCAAGTTATGGCCTAAACACCATAACTGGCCGGATTGGACAGAATCCAAAATTCTGGGCAAAACTGGTTCTGCCAGATTTGGTAACCTAAGTTTGGTTGGCAATTTGACTAGGTTATGATCAGAATTTGGATTTGTGTTCTTCATGAAAGTTGTAGGTCTATGTCTCAGCTTTCTGCTAGTAAAATTTCAGGTCAATTGGACCTTTCTACACTGAGTTATGACTAAATGAATAGGCACTGTTTATTTGGTTATTTTGCCCAGGCAGAATGCAAGTCACCCGGATTAGGGCAATTTTTAGGCCAACTTGATTTAGTTTTCTGGGCAGGGTTTCTTCACCAAAGTGGTGCCATTATGTGTCTAGTTTCATGTACAATTGGCCTTGCATCAATTGAACCTCTACAACTCCATTTATAGCTATCCAAACCTGCTGGACTCATGCTCAGTCCTGCAGGTCAGCCAAGGCAGCTCACCCATACACAATTGCCAAGTCTCAACTCACTTCATTTCCTTATCATACACATTCAAATGGTCACTAATTGACCATTAAAAGGTTAATGAACCATCACATGAGCAAACCCTAATGTTATTAAGTGTCCATATTTTTTTCCATGTTCAAACATGCCTAATCTTTACATTTCACCTATACAACTAAGTTCAATCATGCATTTAGCACTAAGGGCTGCTCATCATGTGACACCCCTTACCCGTCTACAGTATATTCGAGTAAACTATGTCACACGATGTACCGGAACACTCTATTTTATCTTTATTAATTTTCATCATAATTTTGAATATAACTTGTGAAATATAATCTATTTAAGTCATTTGTTGAAATTTTAATTTATTTGAGGTTCCGAAAATTTTATAGAAAATCCGGCAGAGTACCGGCTAAAAATGGAGAAAACAGTTCTTCGAAACCTGTGAAAAACACTTCCAAAATCATTTCCAAACAATCCCAACTCCATTTTATCAACAAAGTCTCAATATGATTTTCAACAACCTTTCCATTACTCAAACATTCATTTCTCATGATACTCATATACAAGCAATAAATAAATACTCAAATTTTACATTCATAACCACAATTTTCATTATTTACATGAATATCAAAATACATTACATAAGTTCAATTACATATGAGAAAATAAAAATTAGTTACAAAATACCAAAATGAAACCTAGTGTCCTACCAATGCACTTTGGATGGTGAGGTGACACGGATACTATGCAGAGCTGCAGGATGGACTCACCCAGTCTGCGGTCTACTGGGCTCTCGATCAGCATCTCCAGAACCTACGCGTGGCAAAAGAAACGCGCTAAGCAATAATGCTTAGTGGCGCAATAATAAAATAAAAGGAAATAGCAGAAAATAAATATGTATTGAATGTATCGATGTTTTACTGGTTTGGTACTTGTTATAATCATTTATTTCATTAACTTTATCCACTTTCATTCTTTTGGTTGCCCAAGTAACCTATACTGGACGACTGGACTGGATAAACGGGTAAACTGGCACTGGGTATCAAGTACCTCGGGCCGTCACACCATCGGTCACATATGTATCTCCCGGTGTAAATGAGCGACTAACAAGTCAGAATAATATTAGGCACAAGGCCAAGTCTCAATACAATGTCAAAATGGCTAAAAGCCATAAAATCACAGAATGGCATAATGCTATGTGCAGTACTGCTAACTGAACCCTATTGGCATGCCAAACTATCCAAACCAATCTTGTTAGGTATACTAGGGCATTTGTTACTTTTGAATTCTTCAACTTTTGAGTTTCAAGTTTTGGTGTCACTATTCACTTTATTAGTCAACAAAAATGTTGACTTTTGCATAGAAAATAGGTGCATTGGTTTTAACACTCCCAATGTACCACATTTTGCATTCAAAACTTGTTGGAATTAATTACCAATACCATTTCTAAGCTTAAAACTAAGGGAGCAGAATTTTCAGTTTTTGTACCCCAACTTTACTGTTCCATTAGTGACTGTTACAGTGGGAATTTGAGGAAATGGTAAACATGAAAGTTGTTCCTTATTTTGTCTAGTTGAATTTCTTTTTTTGAATCACTCCATTTGGAGTTTTGTAGCTCCAGATATGGTCCAAAAACCACAGCTGGCCGGATTGCAAAACTGCAGAATTGACCATATCTACAGTGCAGTGAACAGTGACTGCAACTGCCTTGTTGGATAGGTTCTGGTCATAATTTGGGGTAGGTTTCTTCATGAAAGTTGTTTTTCTATATCTTAACTTGTTGTTGTAAAAATTTAAGGTCAATTGAGCTATTCTACAATGAGTTATGGCCAAATGAACAATTACTGTTCATTTGGTCATTCTGCAGATTCTGATTGCAGGACATCCGGGTTGGGGCCAGTTTTTGGTCCACTTGCTTTGGTCTTTTGGGCATGGTTTCTTCACCAAAATTGTGCCATTATGTGTCTAGTTTCATGTCCAATTGGCCAAATACCAATTGAACCTACACAGCCAAAGTTATGGCCGTCCAAGTGGGTTGGAATCACAGCCACCCTGCTGGTTACACTAGGCAGCATACCAAATTAGGTTGCAATGCCATAATTCTCTTCAAATTATGGTCAACTTCCCTCAAATGGTCACTAATTGACCATTAAAATGTTCACTCACCATTTCATAAGCAAAGTCCAAGTTTCACCCCTAAAACCCTAATTCCCATTTCAATTTCACACAAGTTACCTTAGTTAACTAACTAATTCACTATCCACATATATATATACTTTAAACATGATCTCTAGTCCACTTTAAGTCCATCAAAACAATCAATCCTATCCCTTCCTTAGGGCTGCCGAAATCCATGGTGTACATACACATAAATTGTATTCATTTGATTTACAAATTCTTACTCCTTTTAAGTCTCTAACATGGAATAAAAGAGATTTAGGTATAAATAGGCACTAACCTCTTGTAGGGCAGAATTTTCCAAGCTTAAACTTCACTTTCTTTGGCTTTCTTGGCAGCCAAACACTTCTCCTTGGTGTGGGTATAATTTTTAGTGAAGAGAGGATAAGGTTTTGAGGTGAAATAGGGTGAGGTTTAGGAGCTTTAGTAAGCTTTCATGGTGGAATAGCTTTGGGAGAGAAAGTGATGCTGGTTTGGGTGAGGAAGAGCAGATGGGTTTTGTTTTTTTTTGTCTCAATTATCATCTTTAATAAGTTAATTTAAGTGGTGCTTAATTGTGATTGGTGGATAGGCTTTTAATGACATCATATGATGTCATAATTAGGTATTTTCTTTCATTTTCTTTTCTTCTCTTCTCTACTCATTTTCAATTTAATTTTTAGCAATATTTATTCATATTTTAGATCATAATAATTATTTACTCAACTGGACAAGTCGGCCAAAAATCGTCTCTGAAGGCGAAATGACCAAAATGCCCTCCGTTTGGCTTAACGGGTCAAAATTGTCTGTACCGATTGAAAAATTTTTCTAAATATTTTCTTGGCATTCTAATGCCATAGGAACCTCAATGACCCTTCTCTGGAGTCCCAAAAATTATTTTATGAATTTTTCCCCGGGTCTAGGGCTCCTAGTTGCGAGAACCGCAACTTCCCTCTGGGTTACCCATCGCTTGGGCACCGGCTCATTTGACTTAGTTGTATTTTATTTCTAAAATTTTTACTAAATTTTTCTTATTAATATTTAAGTTAATTTTGGTCCCTCACTTTAGTTTAAATATTTTTCCGAACGTTCTAGCTGTCCAGGATGACACAGGATTCAAAGCAGTAGAATGTACGGAGTTGCTACCGGGAGGGTGTTACAACTCTTCCCCTCTAATTTAAATTTCATCCTCGAAATTTACCTGATACAAACAGTTGAGAAAACTGTTGCCTCATCGTCTCTTCACTTTCCCAAGTTGCCTCCTCGGTGTTGTGGTGCCTCCAAAGCACTTTCACCAGTGGAATCTGCTTATTTCTCAACTCTTTTACTTCCCGAGCCAGGATCCGTAGAGGTTCTTCTTCATATGTCAAATCCGGTTGTATTTCAATTTCTTCCCTGGAGATGACATGTGAAGGATCTGAGCAATATCTTCTTAGCATAGACACGTGAAACACATTGTGGATCTTGTCCAGCTCTGGTGGTAAAGCTAGCCTGTAGGCTACTGGTCCCACACGTTCAATGACTTCATATGGGCCAATGAACCTAGGGCTCAACTTACCTTTTCTTCCAAATCTCAATACCTTCTTCCACGGTGACACCTTGAGGAACACTTTGTCGCCAACTGTGTATTCTATTTCTTTTCTCTTCAGGTCGGCATAAGATTTCTGTCTATCTGAGGCAACCTTCAGATTAGCTTTGATTAGTTTTACTTTCTCCTCAGTCTGTTTCACCAAGTCTGGCCCTACCAGTTTGTCTTCGCCCAATTCAGTCCAGCACACTGGAGTTCTACATTTTCTCCCATACAGTGCTTCATACGGGGCCATTTGGATGCTAGCTTGGTAGCTATTGTTGTATGCAAATTCTGCCAGTGGGAGGTATTTATCCCAACTTCCCTCAAACTCAATGACACAACTCCTCAGCATATCCTCAAGGACCTGACATATATTTCATGTTATTATTATCATTTTAATTCAATATTTGTATCAATTTCATTGGTTTCAATTATTTACCTGGATTACTCTTTCTGATTGCCCATTCGTCTGAGGATGGAAAGCTGTGCTGAAGTGGAGTTGTGCACCCAAGGACTCATGCAACTTCTTCCAAAATCTCGATGTAAACCTTGGGTCTCGATCAGATATGATGGAAAGTGGAATTCCATGTAGTCTAACTATCTCACTGATATACAATTCTGTTAACTTCTCCAGTGAGTAATCACCCTAATCGCAGAAGTGTGTCGACTTCACAATCTATCCACTATCACCTATCTTGCATCATGTTTCTTCCGGGTGAGAGGTAGACCACTTACAAAATCCATGGTGATCCGATCCCATTTCCATTCGGTATGTATAGGTGTAGCAAACCTGATGGAACTTGATGTTCTGCCTTGACTTGCTGACATGTCAAGCATTTAGTCACATAGTCAGCTATGTCCTTCTTCATACCAGGCCACCAATACTGAAGCTTCAGATCATGATACATCTTTGTACTTCCTGGGTGCATAGCATAAACACTGGTATGGGCCTCTTTCAGAATATTGGCCTTTAATTCCCCATTATCTGCTAAACACAGTCTTCCTTTGTAGTATAGACACCCATCTGTTTACACCTCATAGTCAGTTGCTGTTCCCTCTGAGATTTTGCTCATAATAACCATTAACTTTTCATCTGCCTTTTGCCCATCTAAAATCTGCTGTAGCAGGTTTGGCCTCACTTGCAACTCAGCCAAAATAGCTCCATCTCGAACCAAAGATAGACGGGCATTCAATGATCTCAAGGTGTCATGGATTTTTCGCTCAAAGCATCAAGAACTACATTTACCTTCCTGTGATGGTAGTCAATTACACAATCATAGTCCTTCAGAACTCAATCCATCGTCTCGTCTAAGGTTGAGCTCCTTCGAGTTGGCAAATTTTTGGACTTTTGTGGTCTGTAAATGTAGCACTTTTCACCATACAAGTAGTGCCTCCATATCTTCAGTGCGAAGATAATTGCTGCAAGCTCTAGATCATGGGTAGGGTAATTCTGTTCATATGGCCTTAACTGTCTGGAAGCATAGGTGATCACTTTCCCCTCTTGCATCAATACACACCCTAACCCATTATGTGAGGCATCACTGTAGACCACAAAGTCCTTTCCTGACACTGGCTGTGTTAACACTGGTGCCTCTGTCAACATAGCCTTCAACTTTTCAAAACTGGTCTGACACTTGTCATTCCAGTCAAATCTGACATTCTTGTGTAACAACTTGGTCATTGGAGCAGCTATTAAGGAAAATCCCTTCACAAATCTCCTGTAATACCCAACTAGCCCCAAGAAGCTTCTGACCTTAGTTGTATTCCTGGGAGGCTTCCATTCCATCACTGCTTCTATTTTCTTGGGATCCACCCTAATCCCATCAGCTGACACTATGTGTCCAAGGAATGCAATCTCATTCAACCAAAAGTCACACTTGGACAACTTAGCATACAGCTTCTTTTCTCTCAGGGTTTGCAGAACAATCCTCAAATGCTCATCATGTTCTTCCCTGGTCTTGGAATACACCAAAATATCATCAATAAAGACCACTACGAACCGATCTAAATGTGGATAGAAGATATGGTTCATAAGGTCCATGAATGCTGCTGGTGCATTTGTTAGGCCAAAGGGCATCACTAGGAACTCATAATGTCCATATCGGGTCCTGAATGCAGTCTTTGGCACATCTGCATCCTTCACCCTCAACTGATGATACCCTGATCTGAGATCAATCTTGGAAAATACTCCTGCTCCCTTCAACTGATCAAACAGATCATCAATTCTAGGCAATGGATATTTGTTCTTCACAGTCACTTTATTCAATTGCCGGTAATCAATGCAAAGCCTCAAAGTCCCATCATTCTTTTTCACAACAAAGACTGAGCTCCCCATGGTGACACATCGGGCGTATGAATCCCTTTATCAAGCAACTCTTGCAACCGAGTTTTCAACTCCTCAATTCGATGGGTGCCATCCTATAAGGAGCAATGGAAATGGGTCTTTGCCGGCAGTTGTCTCAATAGCAAATTCGACTTCCCTTTCTCGTGGCAAACCGTGCAACTCTTCAGAAATACCTGCAGGAAGTCTCTTCGTGGGTATATCACTCTGTGTTTGGCTTAGCTCGCCTAGTATCCACCACATGTGCTAGGTAGGCTTCACGGCCTTTTCTCATCATTCTTCTTGCAATCGTGGTCGAGATAACATTGACAGAAATCATCCTTTCACCCACAACAGTGATCTCATCATCTCCAGGAGTTTTCAAAGAAATTCTCTTCAATTTGCAATCAACTATTGCCTGATGACGTGACAACCAGTCCATTCCCAAAATCACGTAAAACTCATGGAAAGGCAACTCAATCAGGTCTGCGCAGAATTCATACCCGTGAATCTATAACGGGCAACCCGTGTACACTTTGTTCACCACTACATCTGGCCCAATGGATTAGTGACCGAATGTCTTGGTCACTCTCCTACTAGTATCCCCTTTCTACGGGTAGGTTGATGCGGATGTATGAATGAGTGGATCTGGATCCACCAATGCATGCACAGTGTATTGTAGAGGAGAACGCACCTCGATGACGTCCGGGCATCTTGCTCCTCCCGAGCTCTCATGGCATAAGCTCGCAGTGGTCTATTATCCGCCTCTCTCTGGCTCGGATGCGTGCCTCGTGATGGTCCCATCAAGGCCGATTTGCGATTTCCTACCCCTTTGTGGTGCAGGAGCAGATCTGTCTGCTTGTGTTGGAGAAGCTGTAGTAGTTCTTCGTGTACAGTTCTTCAACTGATGCTCTATTGACCCACACCTTAGCGAGGCACCGCCACTCTCCAACACTCCTTATGCCATTTCAAACAATGTGGACATGCGTAAGATCTCGGGCTGGTCCCTTGAACCCCATCCTCGAGAGCTGCCCACCGATGGTGTGGGTGACCTCTCCTAGGGGTAAACTGTGGCCTGGGCCCCTGAGATTGACCCTGACCTTGTGGTTGACCTGAACTCTGTGCAGGTGGACCCTTGAACTTCTTCCCAAATGCAGGAGATGAACTAGACTGACCTGGGCCCCTCTTCTGCTGTCTCTCTCTTCTAGTCTGCTCACTTATTCTAACCTTTTCAACTTTTATTGCAGCTTCCACTAACTTGGTGAAGTCTGTGATTCCCAAGGCAGTGATCATGATCTTTATATTATCATTTAATCCTTCTTCAAATCTCTTGCACCTTTCAGCTTCATTAGGGACTATCTCCCTTCCATAGCGGCTCAATCTAACGAATTTCTTTTCATACTCGGCCACTGACAGCTGTCTCTGCCTCAGATTAATGAACTCTCTTCTTCTCTCTTCCAGGTATACACTACCCACATATTTCTTCTTAAATTCGGAGAGGAAGAAGTCCCAAGTTATTACTTTTGGCTGTACTTCACTGGACACAGTATCCCACCATTCATATGCATCATCTTGCAACAAAGATATGGCAGCTTCTAGGTTTTGCTCTGGAGTGCAATGGAGTTGTTTTAAAACTCTGCCTGTTCTGTTCAACCAATTTTCGGCTGCAACAGAATCATCTTCTCTCTTGCCAAAGAAGTCCACTGCTCCAAACTTTCTCAATTTTTCCAGGTGTGATTTTGGTTGTGGAGGTGGTGGTGGTGGTGGCATTACCCTAGCCATTTGTTTGAAAAATTCGGCCATTTGCTGGAACATGGCCTGTGGAGGCTGAGGCTCTCGCTTGAGTCATGAGCAGTTCTCCCATACCCCAGTCTCGGTGCTGCAGTGGAGCATGACTCTCCACTTCCTCCTCAACTGCCCTCTGAGATGTAGGGTCCATATCCTATTCAAAATAAGAAAGACAAACAGATCTGCATTAGTGTCACCTCGACTCTTACAAATGCAATGCATGGTATGGACTCAATCTAAGCCCAGAAACGCCTAAAACGTGCTATGATACCACTAAATGTGACACCCCTTACCCGTCTACAGTATATCCGAGTAAGCTATGTCACACGGTGTACCGGAACACTCTATTTTATCTTTATTAATTTTCATCATAATTTTGAATATAACTTGTGAAATATAATCTATTTAAGTCATTTGTTGAAATTTTAATTTATTTGAGGTTCCGAAAATTTTATAGAAAATCCGGCAGAGTACCGGTTAAAAATGGAGAAAACAGTTCTTCGGAACCTGTGAAAAACACTTCCAAAATCATTTCCAAACAATCCCAACTCCATTTTATCAACAAAGTCTCAATATGATTTTCAACAACCTTTCCATTACTCAAACATTCATTTCTCATGATACTCATATACAAGCAATAAATAAATACTCAAATTTTACATTCATAACCACAATTTTCATTATTTACATGAACATCAAAATACATTACATAAGTTCAATTACATATGAGAAAATAAAAATTAGTTACAAAATACCAAAATGAAACCTAGTGTCCTACCAATGCACTGTGGATGGTGAGGTGACACGGACACTATGCAGAGCTGCAGGATGGACTCACCCAGTCTGCGGTCTACTGGGCTCTTGATCAGTATCTCCAGAACCTATGCGTGGCAAAGCAACGCGCTAAGCAATAATGCTTAGTGGCGCAATAATAAAATAAAAGGAAATAGCAGAAAATAAATATGTATTGAATGTATCGATGTTTTACTGGTTTGGTACTTGTTATAATCATTTATTTCATTAACTTTATCCACTTTCATTCTTTTGGTTGCCCAAGTAACCTATCTTTGACGATCGGATGGATAAACGGGTAACCGCATCGGGTATCAAGTACCTCGCCGTCACACCATCGGTCACATATGTATCTCCCGGGCAAATGTAACAGCTAACAAGTCAGAATAATATTAGGCACACGGCCAAGTCTCAATACAATGTCCAAATGGCTAAAAGCCATAAAATCACAGAATGGCATAATGCCATGTGCAGTACTGCTAACTGAACCCTATTGGCATGCCAAACTATCCAAACCAATCTTGTTAGGTATACTAGGGCATTTGTTACTTTTGAATTCTTTAACTTTTGAGTTTCAAGTTTTGGTGTCACTATTCACTTTATTAGTCAACAAAAATGTTAACTTTTGCATAGAAAATAGGTGCATTGGTTTTAACACTCCCAATGTACCACATTTTGCATTCAAAACTTGTTGGAATTAATTACCAATACCATTTCTAAGCTTAAAACTAAGGGAGCAGAATTTTTAGTTTTTGTACCCCAAGTTTACTGTTCCATTAGTGACTGTTACAGTGGGAATTTAAGGAAATGGTAAACATGAAAGTTGTTCCTTATTTTGTCTAGTTGAATTTCTTTTTTTTGAATCACTCCATTTGGAGTTTTGTAGCTCCAGATATGATCCAAAAACCATAGCTGGCCGGATTGCAAAACTGCAGAATTGACCATATCTACAGTGTAGTGAACAGTGATTGAAAACTGCCTTGTTGGATAGGTTCTGGTTATAATTTGGGGTAGGTTTCTTCATGAAAGTTGTTTGTCTATATCTTAGCTTGTTGTTGTAAAAATTTCAGGTCAATTGAGCCATTCTACAATGAGTTATGGCCAAAAGAACAATTACTGTTCATTTGGTCATTCTGCAGATTCTGATTGCAGGATATCCGGGTTGGGGCCAGTTTTTGGTCCACTTGCTTTGGTCTTTTGGGCATGGTTTCTTAACCAAAATTGTGCCATTATGTGTCTAGTTTCATGTCCAATTGGCCAAATACCAATTGAACCTACACAGCCAAAGTTATGGCCGTCCAAGTGGGCTGGAATCACAGCCACCCTGCTGGTTACACTAGGCAGCATACCAAATTAGGTTGCAATGCCATAATTCTCTTCAAATTATGGTCAACTTCCCTCAAATGGTCACTAATTGACCATTAAAATGTTCACTCACCATTTCATAAGCAAAGTCCAAGTTTCACCCCCAAAACCCTAATTCCCATTTCAATTTCACACAAGTTACCTTAGTTAACTAACTAATTCACTATCCACATATATATATACTTTAAACATGATCTCTAGTCCACTTTAAGTCCATCAAAACAATCAATCCTATCCCTTCCTTAGGGCTACCGAAATCCATGGTGTACATACACATAAATTGTATTCATTTGATTTACAAATTCTTACTCCTTTTAAGTCTCTAACATGGAATAAAAGAGATTTAGGTATAAATAGGCACTAACCTCTTGTAGGGCAGAATTTTCCAAGCTTAAACTTCACTTTCTTTGGCTTTCTTGGCAGCCAAACACTTCTCCTTGGTGTGGGTATAATTTTTAGTGAAGAGAGGATAAGGTTTTGAGGTGAAATAGGGTGAGGTTTGGGAGCTTTAGTAAGCTTTCATGGTGGAATGGCTTTGGGAGAGAAAGTGACGCTGGTTTGGGTGAGGAAGAGCAGATGGGTTTTGTTTTTTTTTTTGTCTCAATTATCATCTTTAATAAGTTAATTTAAGTGGTGCTTAATTGTGATTGGTGGATAGGCTTTTAATGACATCATATGATGTCATAATTAGGTATTTTCTTTCATTTTCTTTTCTTCTCTTCTCTACTCATTTCCAATTTAATTTTTAGCAATATTTATTCATATTTTAGATCATAATAATTATTTACTCAACTGGACAAGTCGGCCAAAAATCGTCTCTGAAGGCGAAATGACCAAAATGCCCTCCGTTTGGCTTAACGGGTCAAAATTGTCTGTACCGATTGAAAAATTTTTCTAAATATTTTCTTGGCATTCTAATGCCATAGGAACCTCAATGACCCTTCTCTGGAGTCCCAAAAATTATTTTATGAATTTTTCCACGGGTCTAGGGCTCCTAGTTGCGAACCGCAACTTCCTCTGGGTTACCCATCGCTTGGGCATCGGCTCATTTGACTTAGTTGTATTTTATTTCTAAAATTTTTACTAAATTTTTCTTATTAATATTTAAGTTAATTTTGGTCCCTCACTTTAGTTTAAATATTTTTCCGAACGTTCTAGCTGTCCGGACCGACACCGGTCACCGGAACAGTAGAATGTACAGTGTTGCTACCGGGAGGGTGTTACACATCAACACTTTGCTATCAAGCAAAATCACCAGCCCTAACTAACCCTAGCTGCCTAAACTTATAGGGTGCACACACACACTTGTTTGTTTCATTTTATTACATTTCCTACACATATCATGCCATTAAACATGACTTAAACTAAAAAAAGCAAGAGATTGGTCACTTACCTTGTTGGGGCAGAATTTCTCCCTTCACAAACTTCTTTTTTTCTTCCTTGTTTGGCTGCCTAGAGGATATTCAAGTTGCTAAGTTAATTTTTTGTGAAGCTAGGTTAGGGTTTCAAGTGAAATTTGGTGAGGTAATGAAGCTTTGGAGTGTTTTAATGAAGGTTTGGGTATGGGAGGTGGGTGTTCGCTGGCTTGTTGAAGGAGATGGCTGCTGCATTTTTTTTTTATTTTGTTGTATCCTTATCCCTTTTTATTAGTTAATTCAAGTGTTAGTTAAATGTGATTGGTGGGATTTGCTTAATGACATCATAATGATGTCATAAATGGGCCTTTTATCTCATTTCCTATTCTTTTCTTCTCTACTCATTTTCAATTTAATTTTTAGCAATATTTGTTCACATTTTATGTCATAATAATTATTTACTTAACTGGACAAGTCGGCCAAAAATCACCTCTGAAGGCAAAATGAAAAATGCCCTCTGTTTGGCTTAACAGACTAAAATTGTCTGTACAGATTGAAAAATTTTTCTAAGCATTTTCTTGGCATTTTAATGCCATAGGAACCTCAATGACCCTTCTCTGGAGTCCCAAAAATTATTTTATGAATTTTCCCTCAGGTCTAGGGCTCCTAGTTGTGAAAACCGCAACTTCCCACTAGGTTACCAATCGCTAGGGCACCAGCTCATTTAACTTGGTTGTATTTTATTTCTAAAATTTTTCCTAAATTTTTCTTGTTAATATTTGAGTTAATTATAGTTCCTCACTTTAGTTTAAATATTTTTCCGGACGTTTTAGCTGTCCGGACTGACACTGATCACCAGAACAGTAGAATGTACGGAGTTGCTACAGGGAGGTGTTACAGTTACTAATTGACCATTAGGATTTCCCTTCACCAACACATGATTAAAACCCTAATTTTGCCCCAAACCCTACTCCAAAATTCCAATTTACTCAAACAACATGCAATCAAATGTTCTAATCATCAATTTCATGTTCAATTGCATCAGTTCACAACTATAATTCACTTGAATCGTTGAAACCCTATAGTACCCTAGGCTGCCGAAATTGAGGGTTTTTCATACATACATAATTTGTTTTCTTTCTTCCAAATTAACACTCAATTCATAATCTACACAAAGTAAACTCAAAGATTTATGGAAGAAGTGGCACTAACCTTGAATTAGCCAATTCCCAAGGCTTGAAAACTCCACTTTTTCTCTTTCTTTTTGCTGTCCAAGTCTTGCTCTAGGTGTGAGGATAAATTTTTGTGAATGGAAGCTAGGGTTTTGAGGTGGTTTTGGGGGTAGAACACAAGCTTGAAGTGTGCTCCAATGGAGGTTTCTCTCTTCTCTCTCTCTCTCTATGGTTCGGCTGCCCAAAGGTAGAAGATGACTTTATTTTTGTTTTTTATCCCTCTTTAAGTCTTCTTAAGTGTATTTGTTGAAGTCCAATTGGTGGACAATTTTTATTTCACATTTATGACATCATCTAGGTGATGTCATAAATCCATTTTCCATTTCTAATTTTCCATTTTCAATCTTCTTTTCTTCACTCATTTTTAATTAATTTTCCATAAATATTTGTTCATATTTTTGAACAAAATCTTCACTCACTTAATTGGACAAGTCGGTCAAAAATCATCTCTGAAGTTGAAATGACCAAAATGCCCTCCGTTTGGCTTAAGGAGCCAAAACTGTCTGTACCGATCTTAAAAATTCTCCTAACCTTTTCTTGGCATTCTAATGCTACCTAGGGTGCCATAACTCTTCTCTGGCATCCTAGAAATTATTTCACAGGGTTCTCCTTGGGTTTAGGGTTACTAGCTGTCTTCATCGCAACTTCCCGTTAGGTCACCCATCATCGGGGCACCGACTCATTTAACTTTATTGTATTTCATTTCTAAAATTTTTCCTTAATTTTTCTTACCATTATTTGGTTTATTGATGACTCCTCACTCTGGTCTAAATATAGTTTCAGACATTGTAGCTGTCCGGTCAGACATTGGTCACCGGAACAGTAAAACGTGCAGACTATCTAAAGTGAGGGCATTACAAATTGAATGTAAATATACTACTATATCAAAAGGTGAATGGTAAAAACTAACAGTAACTAAGCACTTTGACGTCCCACTCGTACCCTACCCATTGACCAATAGTGTAGAAAACGAGAGCACCGCTCTCACATCTTTAGCTCAACGGAAGAAACCACACATAAAATCTTCAAAAGAGAATAGCTTTCATCCTCACTGTTTAGCACAAAACTCCTCATAAAACTACTTGATCTGCATGTATCACTAACAAAAGAAGTGTAATGACTCAACTAGGAAATCGTTACTAGCACTAGGGATTGGGTCAGTTTAAAACTGTCAGAACCCGTAGCAAGCCTAAAAACCTGTTAATCATGAACATAGCCTTGTATCTCACAATTCAAGCTACTCCAAACTATTACACTTTAAATTTCTCATTCATCATCAACATAAAATCAGTTCATAATTTGAACCTTTTTTATACCTAAAACACTAAAGGGTAATTGGTTTATATACATTCTCACATGAGGAGTTAGCTTAGATTTAAAACATACATAATTACATTACTTATGCTTAATAAAAACATCAATTAAACTTGAATACCAGCACAATAATTATTCCTTTACATATTATATGTTCACTAATCATACAATATACATTTAAACACTCCACAGCTATCCTTGCTGCCTAAGCTCCATAGAACATTTCTATTCCTGTACTCCTCAACCTGGGGTTAGGGGAAAGGGGTGAGCTTATACAAACTTAGTGAGTAAACTAACCACATTAATTATCACATTCATTTCATACATATGCAATGCATTATCCATATGGGTTTCACATCATAAACATTTCAAATAAGATGGACTTGTCACCAATGACTCCCCAAATCCAATGTGCCTGACTCATACAGAGGCTCCTTAGGACTTTCACTTAACATATATTCAATGTGCTTGGCTCATACAAAGGCTCCTCAGGACTTTCGCTTATAACATGATATGTGTCATGCACCAAGAGGCATCGTAAGATCTCCTCTTGGATTTTATTGATCCATAACACATATAACATAACATGGTCATAAATATGGGGGGAGTCAGTGGGTCATCCATAATCCATCATCCACCAAAAACAATTATGTAATTGCGCAACATATTCGTGTTTTAGATACACACACTCTAAATAAAAACAACATGATGCATGAGGATGATTATAAGTTATATTTAACAAGTTTAAATTTATTAAGATTAGAATTACTCACCTCTTATAGCCTATCAACCACCTAACATGAATGGTAACTAACCTCAGATCCTTAGCTTCCTGAATCCCTCAAGTTTTATCCTATAACCATTGGAACCTAATGAGTTATTTGAAGCTCTAAAACTCTATACACATATCAAACATCTTATTTTAGGCCCTTAGGAATCATAAAATCATGTTTTGAAACTTTGGCATCGAAGGAGAAATAATGTTGACAGAATCAAGTTTGGTTGCTAGAGTCTTGGACTTCAATTGCCAAACCTTTAATCATAGGGTGCCCATTTTGGGTAGTAGCCACTGTGGCTGCCAAAGGCTTGGATTTCGGCTACCAAACCTAGAATTTCTCTAGATTTTCTCAAGAAATTACATGCTTCGACTGCCAAAACAATGGTATTTGGCACCCAAGCCTGAGAATTTTCAGAATTTCCAAGTAAAAAACAACAGAATTTCTCTTCCCAAAACCTCCAAAACATACCCCAAAGCTCCAAAGTACAATTCAAATGCATAAACATATTCCCAAGGCCTAAAACAACTTGAATCCATGCTCCAAGCTCACATGCAACACTTACAAACAAAGATTCAAGGTTCCATCAAACTTTCATCAATATAAAAACAAGAAATCCTTAGGTTTAACTAAGGAAACTAACCATTCTAGGTCTATAAACACTTAGACTAGACATAAATAAGAACAATACTTCATTTAACAATCAAATACCCAAAACATGTCAAAGAAACATACTTTCATTCATAAAAACTCACATGTAACCTTTTTTTTTTCCAAAATCAAAACATAAAACCATGTAACAATCACATGCAATTCAAAATCCAACAAACTCGTATGCTTAAGTGTACTTGAATTCCTCTAAAGGACCAAAAGAAAAAGGAATGACCTCTTTTCTTTGAAATGGAGAAGAAAGTGAATCGATGGCTCTAAAGCTCCCCCAAAGAAAAAATCAAGCTTCACCACGTGCAATAGCCAAGAAAATCTCATTGAAAAGCCTTTTGCATGTGTACCAATTTGAGGGAGAACGAAGAATGAGAAAATAAGTCACTTTTGGGTCAGAAAACAAGTTGTGGGCCTTTTATACTATCGCTTGTCGAGGGACTTTCGGCTTTCGGAAGTCATAGTTTCGGCTGTCGGAGTCCATTCTGCCTAAAATCAAATTTGAATAATGAAAAGGACTTTGACTACCAAAGTCTGTCTTTTAGCTGCCGAAGTTCCTTCTACCCAAAAATTCTTAAAACTTTTCTTTGAGCAAAACCAATAAAACATTTTTTTTCATATATTTTGAAAACATTATGCATTTCTTACCATCATTTCCTTGCCTAAGGAATCTTCAAATTCCTCAAAATATTCTATTAATGACAGAAATTCTAACGTCGGAAAATGGTGGGCGTCACATTCTCCCTTCCCCCCCCCCCCCCTTTTAAAACATTCATTCTCGAATGTTAAAACAAACATATAACATGTAAACACATAATGCATAACATAAACAAACATGGCAAAACATAACTTGAACAAATAAGGATATTGGTGTAACATAGAGTCATGGTTCTCCCACGTGCATTCTTCCATGTTATAGCGATTCCAAAGGACTTTGACCATAGATATCTCCTTGTTCCTAAGCTTCCTAATCTGTGTGTCCATGATCCTTACCTTTTGTTCGACATAAGAAAGATCTTCTGAAATTTCCATGTTGGTTTTATTTATAACCTTGTTCGTATCTGCCACATACTTTTGCAACATAAAAACATGAAACATCATATGGATCCTCTCCATTTCTGGCAGTAAAACTAGCTGATAAGATACATTTTCAACCCTTTGTAGCACCTCATACGGTCCAATATATCTTGGAGCTAGTTTGCCTCTCTTCCCAAACCGGATAACACCCTTCAATGAAGATACCTTTAGAAGCACTATATCCCCCTCTTGAAAAATCACTTCTCTTCTATGGAGATCTGCACTCTTCTGTCTACTTTCTGCTGTCTTCAACCTTGACCTGATTAAAGACATGGCTTGCTTGGTGATTTCCACTAACTCCATTCTTGCTAAAGCTCTTTCACCTACTTCTTCCCAACACACAGGAGACTTGCACTTCCTTCCATTCAAAGCTTTATATGGTGTCATTCTGATACTAGAGTGATAGCTATTGTTGTATGTGAACTCAACTAGAGGAAGATACTTTTTCCACGATCCTCCAAAGTCAAGTACACACATCCCTAGCATATCTTCCAGAGTCTATATGGTTCTTTTTTATTGACCATCTGTCTGAGGATGGAAAGCTGTGCTGAAGTCCAACCTGGTGCCTAACTCATTCTGAAGACAATGCTAAAACATTAATGTAAACTACAATCCTTTGTCAGAGGTTATCGTCACTGGAGCTCCAAGTAACTTTACTATCTCTGCCACATACACCTGAGCCAACTTATCCATAGAATAGTTAGCTCTAATAGGAATGAAGTAAGCAGTCTTAGTCAACCTATCCACTATAACCCATATTGAGTCATGTCTATTGGAGGCTATTGGTAACCCCCTAACAAAATCCATTGCCACATTTTCCCATTTCTATTCAGGAATGGGTAGTGGGTTAAGCATTCTTGCTGACTTCTGATATTCCAACTTCACTCTCTGATAGACTTCATAAGCAAACACAAACTATGCAATATCTTTCTTCATGGAATGCCGCCAATACACTTTCTTTAAATCTTGATACATTTTGGTGGCTCTAGGATGGATGCTATACTTATCATTATGAGCTTCTCTCATAATGTCTCCCTTGAGCTCGATATCATCCGGTACACATAATCTACTGCCATATTTTAACACTCATTTTCCATTAAATTGGAATTCAGGGTTCTTACCTTTCTGCACTGCTTTAGCAATCTTCACCGATCGGGATCTTCGTGCTGCCTTTCTATTACTTGTCTTAAGTATACTGGTGTCACCTTCATATGAGCTATCTAGGTGCTCTTAACTGACAACTCCAGTTGTAACCCTTCTCCAATTAGTTAGTGTAACTCCTTTAAGATAGGTGCCTTTCTACGGATATATGGGCCAAACTGCTAAATGATTTTCGGCTGAAGGCACCTGCAACAACATTTTCCTTTCACGGATGGTACTGGATGGTATAATCATAATCACTAAGCAGTTCTATCTATCTCTTTTGTATGAGATTTAGCTCTTTCTAGTTGAAGATGTACTGGAGGCTCTTGTGGTCTATAAAAATTTCACACTTAGCTCCATATAAATAGTGTCTCCACATCTTTAGGGCGAAGACTACGATGGTCATCTCTAAATCATGAGTGGGATAATTAGCTTCATGCTTCTTCAGCTGCCTCAAAGCATAAGCTATTACATTTCCATTATGTATAAGAACACATCCCAAACCCATTCTGGAGTCATCACAGTAAACGGTAAAATCTTCATTGCCTGAAGGCAAAACTAGTACTGGTGCTGAAATTGGACATTCCTTAAGCTTTTGGAAGCTCTCTTCACACTGATCACTCCATTCAAACTTTTCGTTTATCTAAGTTAACCTAGTCATTGGAGCAGCTATCTTGGAGAAATCAGGCACAAATCCCCTATAATAGCCTATTAAACCTAGGAAACTTTGCCACTGCTTTAACCTTTTTGGGATCCACCTCAATTCCATTCTCTGACACTACATGTCCTAAAAAGGATATACTCTTTAGCCAGACTCACACTTAGAGAACTTAGCGTACAACTGATGCTCTATCAACATTTGAAGAACCATTCTTTGATGCTGTGCTTGCTCTTCAGGGCTTTTGGAATATACTAATATGTCATCAATAAAGATGATCACAAAGTGATCCAAACAAGGTCTAAATACCTTGTTCATGATATCCATGAATACAGCTGGGGCATTAGTTAACCTGAATGGCATTACAAGAAACTCATAATACTCATATCTGGTCCAAAAAGCTGTCTTCAGAATATTCATTTCCTTGATCCTCAATTGGTGACATTCAGACCTTAAGTCTATATTAGAAAAATAACTTGCTCTTGCTAACTGATCAAATAGGTCATTAGTACAGGGTAAAGGGTACTTGTTCTTCATGGTTACTCTATTCAACTGTCTGTAGTCGATGCATAGTCTTAGAGATATATCTTTCTTCTTCACAAACAGAACAAGAGCACCCCAAGGAGAGATATTCGGTTTGATGAACCCCTTATCTACTAATTCTTGTAACTGTTCTTTTAACTTTTTCAATTCTACATGAGCTATCTTGTAAAGAAGAATAGATATGGGTCTAGTACCAGGCACTAAATCAATTTTAAAATCTATCTCCCTCTTAGATAGCAAACTAGGTAGTTCCTCTGGAAACTCTCTCACCATAAGAACTGATCTTGGGCCACTTTTGTTCTCTACTACTTCTTTAACATGTGTTATAAACCCTCTACACCCTTTACGGAGGAGCATCTTCCTAAATTGCATGATTGAGATCATACCCCTTACAGGTGCTACTTGATCTCCTTAGAAAACTGCAATTGGACAAGCATCATTGAATAAGCATAACAGATTATCTCTGTTACTGAAGGGTCACACTTGGGTCCACTAACAAGCAATAGACTTTCTTAACTTAAAACTACTAATCCTAATCTTAGGATTGTATTAGGGTTAACAAAAGTGTGTGATGCACCTAGATCAATCAAAGCATGCACATTGAAACTCCCAATGCAAAGATTACCTAACACCACAGTGCTGGAGGTATTGGCTTCCTGTTGTGTTATGGTAAAGATCCGAGCTGGCACTATTGAACTCCTCCCTTATGAACCTATTGTGGAGGATGAAGAACCTCATCTTCTACCATGTTCCCTTCCTAATGAGGGACCCACAAGAAGTCTGTCTCATTGCCGGTTGGGCTATACTGCTTGACCTTGCTTGTTGAAAAGCCACCCTTTCCATATTAGGATACTTCCTTACCATATGTCCCTCCTAACCGCATCTATAATACTCAGAGGTTTCGAACCTGTAAAGTCTCCAATGAGGTTTCCCACATCTAACACAATTGGAAGTACCCGAACCCGAACTAGATCTGCTTCCTATCCAGAGGCCTGACTTAATTCTGCTCCAGAATTTATTCTTCTTTTATTTTTTGTCAAACTTTCCTCCTTTTTTCTTCTTTGTCCTGGATGCAAAAATAGCTTTAGTCATGTGGCTGAAACTCCAGCATTTGTGGCTTTCAGAATGGTGGACTGTTTAACCTTAGTACTTTTCAGATCTAAACTCCCTCTGATGATAGCCCTAGCTTCCATCTTCCTTGCTACATCTGTTATCGAATGGACGTTGTGGGTTGTAGCAGCCAAAATCAGGGAAGAGTATCTAGAATGCAACCTCTGAGTGTACCTTTTAGCCTTTTGTCTATCAACATCATACTCCTGCCCCACATATTACAAGAGAACCACAAACTTATATGTGTGCTTATCCACGCTCATACCAGCTATCTATCTTAACTGCTTAAACTCTACCACCTTCAACTCCTTAGAGCTTTCTGGGAAGGCCCAGTTGGTAAATTCTGCCACAAACTGAGACCAGGTCATGCTGTCAACCTTGTCAGCAATATAAGCCTTATACTATTCCTTTGCCTTCTTATGTTTCAAGGTAAAGCCAATCATTTGAATGGCCGTACTGTCACTGGCACCCAACTCATCTGTTATCATCTTAACTACCTTCACATACTTGAAAAGATCATCTCCTTCCTTGTATTTAGGTACATCTAGTTTCAGGTAGTTTGTCATTTTTGCTTTACCTTTACCACTTGTCCTAGTCTCTTGTGTCGGATTGCCAGGGTTGCAAGAGGTAGTGGTAGTGCTTGCTCTCCTGTAACTCCCTCCATGGGATTCTGAGTTTCCATGATGGTTGAAGAGCTATAGGGGTACTATTGAGGAGGATACATTGGATACGGGTTAAACTGTGGGAAGTAAGGTGGGTAGGACATGAAGGAGAGATACTGAGGATAGCTCGTAAACCTGGGGTTTTCAAAATTTCCCTGTTGTGGATAACCATATCTAACCCATAATCCGGCCCTTGCTAAGGTGGGGACACAAACTCTGACTCATCTCCTCCCTATACAAAACTATCTTCTTCCATCCTTCCCATACCAGAAGGCTTAGGGTTCTCATGCTGTTGTGGAAGACCATGAGAACCCCTTCTTGTATCTACTGACATTCTAGGTGCATTGGAGATTTTCCCTGCTAATCTCAAAAGACCTTCTAAGACCTCTTAAAGATTCTCCCCTTTCACTTCTACTTGCTCTCTCCCTGATAACAGGGTTGGCGGGGAGTGCTCCAATACTCTCATTTTCAAGTGGGGCACCAGTCAACTTGGCGGACCGTCTTGAACCTTGCATTTTCTGAGAGCAAACAAAAAGTGTTGAGCACACAAAAAGTTCATGTGAAGTCACATGAACACACAACATATCACCAAACATAGCATACATATAACATACAACATGTAACAACCAGGGACTCAACCCTATTGGATATGTATTTCCCTAATGTGCTAGTAAACATGCTTCTTTTTCATACTTATCCTATCCCTTTACTAGCATCTAGGTCTACTCATCTAATCTAGAGCTCTGATACCAATTTTGTAACGACCCAACCAGGGGCCCGTTACCAGTGCTTGGGATTTAGTCAGCTTAAAGTTGCCAGAACCCGTAGCAAGCCTGAAAACTTATTAATCATGAACATGGTCCTATATCTCACAATCCAAACTTACTCCAAACCATTACACTTTAGATTTCTCATTCATCATCAACATAAAATCAGTTCAAAATTTGAACCTCTTTACACATAAAACACTAAAGTGTAATTGCTTCATACATACATTCTCATATAAGGAGTTAACTTAGATTTAAAACATACATAATTACACTACCTATGCTTAATTAAAACATCTATTAAACTTGAACACCAGCACAATAACTATTCCTTTACATATTAGATGTCCACTAATCATACAATATACATTTAAACACTCCATAACTATCTTTGCTGCTCAAGCTCCATAGAACTCTTTTATTCTTGTACTCCTGCACTTAGGGTTAGGGAAAAGGAATGAGCTTACACAAGCTTAGTGAGTAAACTAACCACATTAATTATCACATTGATTTCATACATATGCAATGCATCATCCATATAGGTTTCGCATCATAAACATTTCACATAAGATAGACTTATCACCAGTGACTCTGCAATTCAATGTGCCCGGCTCATACAATGACTCCTCAAGACTTTTGCTTAACATATATCCAATGTGCCCGGCTCATACAGAGGCTCCTTAGGACTTCCACTTGACATATATTCAATGTGCTCAGCTCATACAGAGTCTCCTCAAGACTTTTGCTTATAACATGACATGTGTCATGCACTAGGAGGCATCGTAAGATCTCCTCTTGGATTTTATGAATCCATAACATACATATTATAACATGGTCATAAACATGGGGGAGTCAGTGGGTCATCCATAATCCATCATGCACTAACAATAATTATGCAATTATGCAACATATTCGTATTCTAGATATACACACCCTAAATAAAAATGACATGATACTTGAGGATGATTATAAGTTATATTTAACAAGTTTACATTTATTAATATTAGAATTACTCACCTCTTGTAGCCTATCAATCACCTAACACGAACGGTAGCTAGCCTCGGATTCTTAGCTTCCTGAATCCCTCAAGTCCGATCCTAAAACCATCGAAACCTAATGAGTTATTCAAATATCTAGAAGTCTATACATATATCAAACATCTTATTCTAGGCCCTTAGGAATCATAAAATTATTTTTTGGAATCTTAGAATCAAAGGAGAAATAATACTGATAGAACCAAGTTCAGCTACCAAAGTCTTAGACTTCGGCTATCGAACCTTTGATCATCGGGTGTCCATTTTTTGCAGTAGCCATTGCGGCTGTTGAAGGCTTGGACTTTGGCTACTGAACCTAGAATTTCTCCAAATTTTCTCAAAAAACTATATGCTTCAGCTGCTGAAATAATGGTATTCAGCAGTCAAACCTGGGAATTTCCAAAATTCCCAGGTCAAAAACAGTAGAATTTCTCTTCCCAGGACCTCCAAAACATACCCTAAAGCTCCAAAGCATAAACATATTCCCTAGGCCTAACTCCAAGCTCACATGCAACACTTACAAACTAAGATTCAAGGTTCCATCAAACTTTCATCAATATAAAAATAAGAAATCCTTAGGCTTAACTAAGGAAACTAACCATTCTAAGTCCATAAACACTTGGGACTAGACATAAACAAGCACACTACTTCATTTAACAATCGAATACCCAAAACACGTTAAAGAAACATACTTTCATTCATAAAAATTCACATGCAACCTTTTTTTTTTCCAAAGATTAAAATTTAAAACCATGTAACAATAACATGCAATTCAAAATCCAACAAAATCATATTCTTAAGTGTACTTGAATTCCTCTAAAGGACCAAAAGAAAAAGGAATTACCACTTTCCTTTGAAGTGGAGAAGAAAGTGAATTGATAGCTCTAACTTCAATCCACATTCACCAAGCTTCCCTAAAGAAGAAATCAAGCTTCACCATATGCAATAGCTAAGAAAATCTCCTTGATAACCTTTTGCATGTGTACGAAGTTGAGAGAGAAAGATGATTCAGAAAACAAATCACTTTTGGGTCAGAAAACATGCTGTGGGCCTTTTATACCATCACTTGCAGAGGGGCTTTCGACTACTAGAGTCATAATTTTAGCTGCCAGAGTCTATTCTGCCCAAAATCAAATTTAAACAGGAAAAATGACTTCAGCTGCCGAAAGTCCATATTTCGGCTGCCAAAGTTCCTTCTACCAAAAAGTTCTTAAAACTTTTCTTTGAGCAAAACAACTAAAAAATTTTTTTTTCATATATTTTGAAAATATCATACACTTCTTACTACTATTTCCTTGCTTAAGGAATATTTGAATTCATTGAAATATTCCATCAATGACAGAAATTCTAACGTCAGAAAATGGAGAGTGTTACAAGAAGACTAAAAACTATGTACAGACTAAAACCTATGTACACCCTAATTGATGGTGGAGAGGATGAAATCCACGGCTGGCCAAGGATGGTAGCTCCCCTTACTTGGGAGGGGCAGGAGAGAGCCACATAGGGCCAGCAAACAGACTCCTTTAAGCAAAATTCAAAGACTAAAATGAGAGGATTTTCTCTCTCTAAAAACTGGGAGAGAGAGGAGCAAAAATTTATCCAATTTAAGTGGTGATAATTTTTTTTTCCTTTCATAAGATAGTAGAGTTACACTCTCAATCATAAGTTAGTGAAATAGTATATTCACATGGCTTCATGTTCTAAATGAAAAGTGGAACAGTTATCAACATCACACCCATCTTACTCCGTGCAGGCAGGCTATATAATTAGGTTCATATGATACATATAATTATTAGGCCTTTCAAACAAAAAATTTTATTTAATATTATTACTAGAATATTATACCATTTGAAGAAAGGTTCTAAATTATCTTTGAGAATATATTTTTACCTCTTTAGGGATTATTCTTTTGTAAACATCCATAATAATTATTTAAATAATGCCACATATATAACATCATAGTGGAATGATTTATTATTATTATTATTATTATTATTATTATTATTATTATTATCAAATGCATGATATATATTATTAAAGAAAATCATTACGATATTAAGTAACTCAGTAATTAAATATATATTTTCTAGAAAAAAATTTACTTAAATTTAATATATTTAAATTTAAGATATAAATATGAGAATTTTATCTATTTTATATATAAATATTCTCGTATAGATGTATCTTGAATTCATGATAAACTGAATCTAAATATTTACTATAGCTTAATTTCATTAATTAATTGTATAACTCAGATCTGATAGGTATCAAGTTGAAGTAATTGGTAATACTTCTCCATATATAATAGGAAAATGCTTTACATATAAAATCATGCACCCATCATATGCTGCGCATACACAATCATGCTCCAATGCATGGCCAAATCGAAGAGAGAATTAAGGTTCATTCTCACGACCCAACCTATGGGCAGGACCGACACTACGACCTGGGCCAGCCTAAAGCCCCCGAGGCCCGTAGTAAGCCTAACTATTCCTTAATTTGACTCTAAGGCCCATTTGGGCCCAATTTCAAGAAATCAACCGGACAGAGTCCGGCCATAAAGTGGACCTTCCAACGGAGAGTTTTTGACTCACCCGATCTGTAAACAAAATATATCATCAACTGGGGAGCTCAGCTCACCCTCTACATACTCAAATCAACATAAAGATAAATGGGAGCTCAGCTCCCTCATCCAGTCCATCAAACATGCATATAATAATTTTACAGGTCCACATGACAATTTATATTACAAACCCGAATCATTTAAATATTTCTAACACATGCGGAAATTCTAGGAGTAAATAAAATTACACAAATATTGATAAAACGACCTGCGAAGGAGAAAAGCAGGTTAACCACAATAAAATCCTCCTGTAGCCTGAAAAAATATTGAACAG